>NC_060901.1:18702404-19014904 GCF_014805685.1 Silurus meridionalis
GGAAATATGTCCCATAGTGCACTGTGACTGGACAATCAGGGGGGGACAAGATACCGAGGTGAAAAGAAGACAAGCGTTTATATACATAAATAATAATAATAATAATAATAATAATAATAATAATAATAATAATAATAATAATAATAATAAAGTTTATCTCCTTTTAGTATTCAGTGTTTGTTAAATAGTCAGATGCCAAAATCATCAGCTCATGAAACCTGTGCATGAGCCTCACACAGGTGCAGCATCTAAAGATCTAAACTGACATGGAGATCTCACTCTGAGACCGTGTGAGATTGTGATTTAGTTCTGAATCTTATTCAGGACGGTCACCTCAGGTCCTGTGTGTGTGTGTGTGTGTGTGTGTGTGTGTGTGTGTGTGTGTGTGTGTGTGTGTGAGTGTGTGTGTCGGCGCGCGGAGTTTTCTGTACTCCAGGAGCGCATGCACGCAGAGCGGTTCTTCGCCTCTCCCGTGACCAATGAACGCGTCGCTGTCAGGGGCAACCGCGTCTGTCAATTCTTCCTGTCCAATCACGAGCGGAGCGGTGCAGAAACGCACGGCGCGCGCCTTCGCTCGGCGCTGGGGAGCCGCCTGTGGCACAAAAAAAGTAAGTGTGAAACGCGTCGACGCATGCAAAAGCCCCCCTCATCTCTCCCTCTGTGCCTCTCTTACTCTCTTTACTCTCTTACTTCCTTCCTCCCTCTTTCTCTATCTCTCTTTTTTCTTTCGGTGCCCTGCTGGAGGCGATGGCGACCGCGGCGTCCAACCACTACCGCCTCCTGACGTCGAGCGCGTCCGAGGCGGGAAGCATGCAGCAGGCACCAGCGTACAGGGACGCACCGAGCCTGCTGCACAGCGACTACACCACGCTCCAGAGCGCCGCCAATCCGCTCGGCCACGCGCACCAGTGGCTCGCGGCGCTCTCGCACGGCGACGGCTCGCCGTGGTCTGAGCAGGACATTAAGCCCGCGCTGCACGGCGACGCCGACGAGCTCCAGCACTCACCGAGCCTGCAGCCGCAACCGCAGCAGCCGCCGCAACAACAACAACAGCAGCAGCAGCAACAGCAGCAACAACAGTCGCGAGCGACTCATTTGGTGCACGAGGGCGCGCATCACCAGGATCACCACTGGAGGTCGAGCACGACAGCGCACATGGCCAGTATGACGAGCTCCAACGGCCCGAGCATGATCTATTCGCAGCCGGGCTACGAGCAGGGCATGCACCACCACTCCGGTTCCCTAAGCGAGGCGCACGAGGACGAGCCGAGCCCGCGCATCAGCGAGCACGGCCAGGCGCCGAGCCTCCGCCCGGGCCAGCACGAGCACTCGGACGACGACGTGCCCACCTCCGACGACCTGGAGCAATTCGCCAAACAGTTTAAGCAGCGGCGCATTAAGCTCGGCTTCACGCAGGCCGACGTGGGCTTGGCTCTCGGCACGCTCTACGGCAACGTCTTCTCGCAGACGACGATTTGTCGTTTCGAGGCTCTGCAGCTCAGCTTCAAGAACATGTGCAAGCTCAAACCGCTGCTGAACAAGTGGCTCGAGGAGGCCGACTCGACTTCGGGAAGTCCCACGAGCTTGGACAAAATCGCCGCGCAGGGCAGGAAGCGGAAAAAGCGCACCTCAATCGAGGTTGGCGTCAAGGGCGCACTGGAGAGTCATTTCCTCAAGTGTCCGAAACCCGGCGCGGCGGAGATTAACGCCCTGGCGGACAGTCTGCAGCTGGACAAGGAGGTCGTGCGGGTTTGGTTCTGCAACAGGCGGCAGAAGGAGAAGCGCATGACGCCCCAGTGTGCGCCGTTAGCCGACAACAAGGACGCGTACGGGGACACGCCGCCGCACCACGGCGACCGGACACCGGGTCCGTGATTGTGACCGCAGGGGGGTGAAAAAAAGGGGAGAATTTTTGAATTGTCCGTGATTTTGTTTCTTTCCACCACCCGCACAGGCTCTGTCCTTTTTTTGTCTGCGCTACAACGGTGGACCGAAGCCGCAACACAGCCTACGTGACACCGCATAGGTGTTGCGTGTTTTCGCCCTGAAACAATGCGGACAAGGGCGGGCGACGGGACGCGTGTGGCGCATAAAGACGATCGCGCGCTTCACGGAAAATAAACCCAGAAAGGGGCAAAAAAAATAATAATGCTTTATTGTAAGGGGAAAAAAAAGGGGTCTGGAGCCCAAGGATCTGTGGAGACACGTCGCATCTGGTTGGAGCAAAATAGCAGGAGAAAGGGCGTTCTACACGCCATCTTCCCGTCAGGGCTACACACACACACACACACACACACGACGTGTCATCACGCACCGATGCGGTGTCTGCTGCCGTTTATTATTATTATTATTATTATTATTATTATTATTATTATTATTATTATTAATATGTTCGATGTAAAACAGTCTACCTCTTTTGTGTAGTGTAGCCTAACGCTGGTGTTTGGTTCTTGATCATAACAAAAGGCTGATAAGTGCTTGTCTCTCACACACACACACACACACACACACACACACACACACACACACACACACACACACACTGCAAAGCAGTCCAGCTTCATGCAGGTCACGAATTCGCACTGCTGGTGTGAGCAAACAAAAATCCTTGTCAGTGTGAGGGATGATTACACACACACACACACACACACACACACACACACACACACGCACACGCGCGCGCAGACCAGAATCAAGTCTACACAAGGCTCTGTGCATTTCATCCAAATTTGGGATAACATCACTAACACATTCTCTGTCATATGGGAATGTTATGTTTGTTATGGGGTTACAAATGCTAATAATAATAATAATAATAATAATAATAATAATAATAATAATAATAATATGCAGATCTTCGTATTTCAAACTAATGTTGTTTAAACTGTGATCTCAAAAGCAAGAAAGGTCTATAGGTGTAATCATGTGAAGTTTTATTATTGTTATTATTTTTTTGTGAAGGCAATGAAGGCAACTGGAACACTGTGAACACAGGCCAGGGGACAGGAAGTCTCTACTGATCAAAACTAGACCAAAATATAACAAAAATAATTTATTGACAAATAAATTAAGGAATACATAAGAATCAATATATTGATTTCCCATCTATAGATCATATGATAATAATAATAATAATGATTATAATGATTAATTATAATCATTATTATCATTTTTATTATTATCATTATTATTATTATTATTATTATTATTATTATAATTATTATTATTAATATTATTATTATTACAATAATAATACACTGACCACGTCTTACTGTGATGGACTACAAATGATGTATGAGCTTCGTCACTCTAATGTATATTTATACTTGTGATTTTTGTATTTATCTCTTGTTTAATTTTTGATTTTTTAATTTTTTTTTTATGCAACCAAATTGTTTCTTTTGACCTTTAAACTGTTAAAAAAAAAAGAAAATATCCGACACCAGCCCTGAGCTCAGTGGAAATGCATCCTGATCACAAAAGAAACCCCAATGAGCTGAATCCATGGAGAATAAGGCTTTTATAGGGGTTATTATTATTATTATTATTATTATTATTATTATGATTATTATTAGTATTAGTATTATTGTTATCATTATTATTATAGGGATTGTTTGTTCTCGTCCGCTTTTTCTTTTTCTTTTTCTTGGCGCAGCCAAAGCACAAGTGATCATGTACCATGTAGCTGTAGATCCTGTGAGACGAGCAATGATTCTGGATTTAATTTTATTTTATTATGTTTTTGTTTTTTTTGGTTGTTTTTTTTTTTACGTTTGAATTTTTGTGAAAATACTTGACTGACAACTTGCACAATTTTTAATATCTTCTTTTGTCATTAAAGGATAAAAAGTTGCTTTTACACAACCTGCTGCTCCTATTATTATTATTATTTTATTATTATTATTATTATTATTATTATTATTATTATTATTATTATTATTATTATTATTATTATTATTTGCCCCATATGCAGATGTGTTTATCAGCGTGGCTTTTAAAATGTTGAAAACTACAGACAGGCTCCTTTTAAATATTTATTTTCTTTCTTTCTTTCTTTCCTTCTTTCTTTCTTTCTTTCTTTCTTTCTTTCTTTCTTTCTTTCTTTCTTTCTTTCTTTCTTTCTTTCTGTCTTTATTTATTTATTTATTTATTTATTTATTTATTTATTTATTATCAGTTTGTTTATTATTATTATTATTATTATTATTATTATTATTATTATTATTATTATAATTATTATAAGATTATTATAAAAATCATTTTTGGTTTGTTTGTTTTATTTCTGCAGATGGCTCATCATCATGACGTACAAATTTTTATTTTATTTTTTTCATTCGTGTTTTGCATCACAACACGAGAGCCACGTGTAAACAACTCTGTTTTCCTCCAGGACTGAATCTGATTTACAGGAGCCCGAGCAGGTCTCTCTCTCTCTCTCTCTCTCTCTCTCTCTCTCTCTCTCTCTCTCTCTCCGATTTCATTTTTGTCACCAAAAGTTCACCAATTGTTGTTGTATTGATTTTATAATAATGTCTCTGTTGTATGTTTTATACACGTCATTTTGATTTATTTGTTATATCCAGACTGACAGTCATATTATAATCTATCCAAATTTTACAGTAAATTTTTAAACATAAAAATGTAAAAATGCGTTAATTAAAAAAATGTTCACACCAAAACAGCCACACACACACACACACACACACACACACACACACACACACACACACACACTGACTTATTTTAAAACTTGAACCAAAAATGTTCTGAGACAGGAATTCATTCAAACAAAAAAACCTTATAATTAATTAATCAGTAGGTTTATTTGTCGATAACAGCCATATCAGGCTTATGTCGTGCCGGACATGTCACGTGACCGCATACTGGTCGTAAGAAAAGCAGAAGGGAGCCTGGTTCATACCACTAAATAAAATGAATAAAAAAGAAATTAAAAAGAAATACAAATAAATACAATACAATAAAAGAAATTAAACAAAATTAAATAAATACAATAGAACGAATAAAATAAAATACATTTTATTGAATAAAATATCGAAAAAAAAATCGTAATTCCATATAATCACCTCTTAATTTGTAGATCTCAAACAAACAAACAAACAACAAAAAAATGAAAAAGATCCAAAAGCTGTTGTGTATCTGTATAATCTGTAATTAATAATGTAATTTTTGTATTTTTATTATTAAAACTGAAATACAAAATATAAAAACGATATTATTATATTATAGTGAAATGGTCAAACACACACTCAAAAAAAAAAAACCCCAGAAAAAAATTCATGGATGTTTTTTGAGCTGTTATTTGTTTATTTGTTGGTCCTGAATAATCAATCAAACATCTAGCAGGAGAAACCGAGGCTGAATAAATCACGTTACACTGGCGCCACCTCGTGGACAAAACACAAAGTACACGCAATCATGTTAAATTTCATATACCCAATGTGGCCAAAAGTATTAGGACACCTGACTTGTTTTTATATATTATATAAAATGTATGCGGTTCTTCTTCAAACTCCTCCCTCAGACATGGAGGCACAGAATTTTAAAGGTTGTCTTTGGGATGAGTGAACATTTCCCTTTAATTGAAGTAGGAGACCCAAACCTGGGATGGAATCGAAGATCTTGAGCCATAGTGAGGTCGTATTTTTCATGCTGACTCATCACCTCACCCTAAATTATTACCTGACTTCCCTTAAAATCTAGTGGAACATCTTCATAGAAGAACAGAGTTTATTAAAGCAGCAAAATAAGACGAAATGTGGAAGGAGATGTTTCAAACGGCACATCCCAGTTTTATAGTCGGGTGTCCCAATACTTTTGACCATATGTATAATATATCAGTAAAAATGGCTTGAATGACATACAAGAAGCTCTGGGTTTATTTTTGTGTACTTGACATGAAGAACAGGATCAAAGCTTGTGCGTGTGTGTGTGTGTGTGTGTGTGTGTGTGTGTGTGTGTGTGTGTGTGTGTGTGTGTGTGTGTGTGTGTGTGTGTGTGTGTAAAGAACTGCTACGGCACAGCAGCATGAAATTAGCACAGCTAGATTTTATTGTTTCTTTGAGTACTGGTTTTCACACAGTCATTCATCTCGAGGTTACTATACACTCATAGAGGAACCAAAATCATCTTATTGTACACCGTTTCTTCGTCGTATACACAATCCCATAATAATCCCATAATAATCCCATAATAATCCCACAATAATCCCATAATAATCCTGTAATAATCCCATACCTAATACATATGTACACTGGATCACTGGAAGTCTAGACAAGCATCAAACAAAAAAACATTGCATTTCTGAAATCTAGAGAACACACACACACACACACACACACACACACACACACACACACATCTGGGGATGTGATTACTTTTGCTTGCTTTCCATATTAAAAAATAGAGGTGTTGAAAAGGACCAAAAAATTTTTGTCTAAAGTATTCGGAGATGCATTCGACTTTTTCCATATTTCGTATCTGTTTCTTCTCCAAACTGTTTCCACAAAATTTGGCAACTTTTTCCTAGAAGAACTAACAGACCCAAAGATCTTCCAAACTTTGCACAAGTTCCATGAAGATACGCTTCGTATTGGAAGATCTTGAGTGACCCACTGTAGAGCTCTAAATCCATATTGAACAGTTTGGGGGAAATTTCTTCTGCACCCCAAGACCTCCTCGGCTCAACCTAAATCACTTAAGTTACACCCTTTTACCCGAATGAGCTACAGTGCTTCTCAAAATCTATCTAGTAAAACATCTTGGCGGAAGAGTGGAGTGTATTATAAGGGCACATGGAGTATAAATGTGGAATGGGATGTTCATGAGAATCATATGCTCAAGTGTCCACAAACTTTTGAGCCTGATGAACTTTTTTTTCCCACTATGGAAGAACCTTCTGTGTGATGGAAAGGTTCATACAACCGTGCACGTTGACAAAGAACCGTGTAAGAACTTTCGTTTTCAAGAGTCAGGAATTGCACATCTCGTTCAGATACAAAATATGAGGAGGTGAGGAGGCCTGGGCTTCTCGAGATTTTCCACTCTAACCCACCCATGTGAAGCATCACAGAGTTGTCATTATCATGCTGGAACAGGTTTGGTGTTTTCAGGTCATGCTGGCAAATCCAGAGACGTCCTACAAGATCGTGTGCCTCCAACGTCGTGGAGAAGAAACACAAATAGAAGGTGTCCGAATACTTTTGACCACACTGTGTGTTCTGATCGATTAAAAATTATTTCTCGAGCACACAGTGCAGTGCAGTGCAGTGCAGTGCACACACACACACACACACACACACACACACACACACACACACACACACACACACACACTACAATATTTGGCCTATATCGAGGATTATATCAGTCCTCGAAACCCTCGCGTGTGAACCGCCCTCCGCCATGTACCATGTGTACACCTCGTTTCAAATCGATTAAAAAATTAACAAATAAACAAACAAACAAACATTTGAATAAACAATATATAAATCAATAAAAAAATATACAGGAGAAATTAATGACATCGGGTTGCGATCAGGCACTGAATTAAAGATGGACGGGTATATTTTGAAGGCTGTGTGCTGAAGCGCACACACACACACACACACACACACACACACACACACACACACACACACACAATTGCACAGACCTGTTATTCAAAACCCAAAGACTTGTAAGTGCTATAATTCTGTGCGGTGTGTGTGTGTGTGTGTGTGTGTGTGTGTGTCCATCTGGTGCATGAATGAGTCATAGTCGTGCATGATCGCACATACTTTCAAGTAAGTCGTCCCATGGGGGGGCTTACACACGCACACACACGCGCACACGCGCACACACACACAAACACACACAAGTTTAACAATTAGAATCAGTTCATGGTGAATATGGAGAAATAACATTGTATTTTTGTCTGGGGTTTAGTCTCTGTTTATAGTTCAGTTTAAACTTGAGATTATTACTTTTTTCCAGGATCTACACTAGTCTCCGGAGTTTAGACTTGTCTCCGGCATTTAATCCAGTCTCTGGGGTGTAGTCTAGTCTGTGCGTATAGTGCAGTCTCAGGGTTTGAACAATGATTCAGGGTTTAGTCCAGTCTTTGGGTTTAACCAATCCTCTAGGTTTAGTCCAGTCTCTGGGGTTTAGACTAGTCTTCAAGGTTTAGACTAATCTTTGGGTTTTAGTTTAAAATCCAGGTTTAGCCTAGTCACTTAATCTAATCTTCTGGTTTAATTTGGTCTTTACATTTAACTTTGTTCTGGGTTTTGTCTAATCTCAGTGCTTTAATCCAATCTCTGATTTTTGATCTTATATTTGGGTTTAGTCTCAGTTTTAAAGTTTGGTCTGGTCTCTAAGTGTTTAGTTGAGTCTTGGGGTTTTATCTAATTCTAGGGGTTTAGTTTAGTCTCTAGTGTGTGCGCGCGGTCCAGTTTAATATATAACGTTTTTGAAAGACAGACGGACGGCCTTTAACACGTGTGTGCTGTTTGAAAAACACGTGCATCATTAAAAAAAAACAAAAAAAACCACCCAAACCTTCCTTGAGTTCTGTGCATTAAAATCACACGCAGGAACCTGAATCAATTTCTTCTGAAACTTGCAGCATCAGCAACCCCCTACGCCAGACAACACGTCTCCCTCCAGGCTTCACGTCTCCTCTGTCGGGTTTAGTGTCCGATTTGTCCGACCGCAACATACCAGTGTGAAATGAGGTGTTTTCTGAAAGCACATACCGAGCAGTGTCCACAAACTTTTGGGCATATTGTGCACTATTTTAGACACTTGCTTTCCTTTTTTTTTGTTTTTGTTTTTTTTTTTTTTTTTAAAGGGACGAATGTGTTTCTCTGCCAGTTTTTGCTACCAGGGGATTCGAAGACCTTCCAAAACCTACCGTATATCCAAATCCATACAACACGTATTTTTGTGTTTTTATTGTTGAACGAAGAACAATGATGATGATGAAGAGGAGGAGGAGGTGGAGGAGGAAGGGCGATCGGCGGGAACGAATCGGCGGTGGCTTTATTCGCTCCTTTAGATTCTCTGTGTGTTTTTTTTTCCTCGATCCCTTTATACCATTAGTTCTTACCCTGCAAGTAGGGCTGGGCAAGAAAGTGTGACATCTGAGGACATTTACGATACACGATACGTATCGCGATGTTAACCAATGCGGCTCGGAAACTGTGGATGCGATATTTCATTCAACGGAAATGAAAAAGGTTACAAAAATAGATTTGGTTTTTTTTTCACGTCCGTACGGCTAGGTGTCGTGTGACGCCGGTCCTTGTGATATTGGAAAAAAAAAAAATTTTTCAAATAGATACTCTAATGCATGAATCATACCCAGCCCTACTTGCAGGTGTTTTTTTGTATGTTCATGGCTGCACTTTGTCAAAAAGGTAAACCCTTAATGGAGGATAGACGCGCCTGAGAAGTGGAATCGTGACGCACGAAGAAGGTTAGCACTTGAGCTGCTCCGTCTCCGAGTACTCGCCGTCCATGTCGGAGTCGAAGAGCGAGTGTCCGGTGCGGTCGCTGTCCAGCGAGTGAGCGGTGCTGGAGCGGCTCGGGCTGCTGGGCTCGTCTTCGGGGAAGCCGTCGGTGTGTGAGAACAGGCCCAGGTCCAGTAGCGGAGACAGGGAGTGAGTCTCGTCGCTCGTGCTGTCGTAGTAGAAGTCGTCGGCGTCCACGAACCACTCGGGCCAGAACTTCCTCCGGATGCGCTCACAGTACATGGCCAGGTTGATGAACTCGCCTGCATGGAAACGATAAAGAAAGTGACTGTCGAGCACGACACACCGTCTAGACATGGTCTGTAATGGAGTCAGGTGGTGCATATTTCACACAAATAGCATTCGAGATGTAACTGTAACCATGGCAACATCCAGGCTTCATACAGAGTGACATAGCGGTTGGAAAAACATTTCCTATACTTTATATAGGATATACTGAGTATAAGACTTTAGTCAGATATAAAAAATATATATATAAACTCTACTGAAAAATCATTTTCAATCTGAACATTTATGGTGCTCAAATCAAGCACCAAAATCCGCAATGATGCACACATCCGGCAATTAAATCCGTCCGTGTGGAAACAGATCAAAAGTTCTGTTTGGTTCCTTTCACGTCATTTAAAACATCACAATTACTTTAAAACAGTATTTTTAAGAGCTGCTGTCATCTTAAAATGTAAACAGATTTGTGTAAGTAAATTTCTCAGTGCAAAGAAAGAGAAGTGATTGGGAACCTGGTATTTCTGTCCTTTTATTCATGTGTCTAATAGACATGAACTAGTTCTTTGAAAAACATCTATGACCTTTGAAACATGTCTAGGTTTCCTGCTCTATGTTGAGTTTGGTGTCACTAATAATAAACATACATTAGCGTAAAGCAAATCCATATTTGTCCGTGGTCAAGTTAATTAGAGAATTTGAAATATTATTTTAAGGTACATTTAGAACAAATAAAATCGATTAATTGCGATTAAATATTTGTATCGATTGACAGCCCTAATGATATAAAGATCAGGACTAGTGCTGGAGAGCTCCCTCGCTCACCTTTAATGAGCTGCTCGGGTCGCGTGCCTGGTAAAGTCCACATGGCCTGGGCGAGGTGACCGAACACTGCAGCGTCCACTGTGGAGACTTTGGGGCCCATGATGTACTTCTTATCTCCTGAAACGGATCACAAATGTACGTGTTACAAATTGCATCACGTCTCAATGATAATACCTCAACCCCCTTGTGGAACATCCTGAATTGGCCAAACAAACAAAAGTATTCAAATACTGGACTTTTTCCACCTGCATGAAGATAAGAGTTGGAGTGGAAGATCATGAGTGGCCTGCTCTACACCCTATTCCAGCTTTGGGATGAATTTTTCATGCTGACTGCACCTCAAAAGACACACACACATTTACTCTCTGTGCTATTTATTTTATTGGGCCTCTGGGAAAGTGGGGATCGTCCTGTTTGTGATGTTACGAGTTGTAATTGGCTTATTGTAGCCTGTTTTTCCTCATCATCATCATATTATAATTTTTTTTATTATTGTCATTATATTAATATATATATATATATTAATATTTTAGTAGCATCTGAAGATCAGGAGTGTTGCTGCATCATCTTTAGTGCTTCCTAACTAGTGCGTCTCGTCTTAACACACCCTCATCTGTCTGGCAAAAGTGTGGCCCACAGAATCGCACAACAATGGCAAGATGGTACGGCAAACACAACACAACACCCCCTTTCTGTGAAAGTTTGTTTGTTTGTTTTTTCCTTGACCCTCCACACACTGACCGAGCAGAGTGGCCAGGGTGCGCATGTCCTTCTCCATCAGAGCGTAGAGTTCCTCTCTGGAGAATCGTCCGATGCCGTGTCCGTACATCTCTCTCTTCACCATGCCGCCGTTGATGTGACTCAGGATCCACTTCAGCGCGTCACTCAGCGGCCCGGTCACTGCCAGCATCTTCTTGGTCTCCTCGAGGTTATCCACCCACTGACAGTAGGCGATCGTCCTACAAGAAACACACACGAGTATAAACATGTAGTGAGGCTGAATTCTTTTTTTTTTTCCCTTCTTCTTTTATGCATATGCGGTCCTTCCCTGAACTGTTCCCACAAACCTGAAAGCACACAATTGCATAGGCATTTGTGTCCAGCATTAAAGTGCCTCTGTACACAAAGCCAGCTCCATGAAGATATACTTTACATGGATTTAGATGGAAGATCTCCTGCTACAGAGCTCTGATCTCTGAACTCAAGCATTGAATGCACCACAGACCTCCTCACCCTACATAAGTATTATTACAAATCTCTACAAAATGCACTGGAACATCTTCCCAGAAAAGCTGAGGTGCAAATGGGACTTTTGGCCATACAAACATCACAATATTTTAATATAAGCCACTTCTATGGGTTTAGTGTTTTCTGAATCCTCGACTACATTAAAGCACAAGGAAGCAGATGTAACAGGAGACACAGGCTTCCTGTGAAAAAAAAAAAAAAAAGAACACAATAGCCCGGAGCTCAGCTGATTTAATTACACAAGGCTGGTTTCCTGCTTCTGCTTACTAATAGCTATTATTACAAATACAGTAAAAAAGAAAAGGGAAACCAGACATTATGAGATGAGATGTTACAGTTCATTAAATAAAAGTGTGTGTGTGTGAGGTGACATGGGAAAACTGTAGATATTACAAGAAGGTCAGACACGATGACTGAGACACAAACAGGCAGAAAGTCATAAAGAGAAACAGACAAATGGACTCGGAGAGAGAGCGAGAAAGAGAAAGACAGACCGACAAACAGGAGGTCAGATAAACAGACACACAGACAGAAAGAGAGATAGAGAAAGAGCGAGAGAGCGAGAGAGAGAGAGAGAGAGAGAAAGAGAGAGAGAGAGAGAGAGAGAGAGAGAGAGAGAGAGAGAGAGAGAGAGAAGTCAGACAGGTGGATAGGTAGACAGACAGACTGACTGAGAGACAGACGATTGGTCAGACAGACAGACAAACAGACAGAGGGCTGGTCAGACAGATTAGAAACAGAAATAATTTCATTGCAGGGAGAAAAAAACAACCAAATTGTACATAAAGTGCCTAAAGGTATTTCTTACATCTATATAAAAAGACGACTGGAAGATGATTTGCTTACCAGTAGAAATGTTCCTCCACCATTTTGGTGATGGCACGTGACATGGCTCGCTCCTCTGGACTCAAGTCGGTGTTCAGGTTCACGCCCAGCTTCTCCTCCAGGAAGTCGATGATGAACTCCGAGCCACTCACCTGCTCCTGGTTGTACTCGATCCACGGCATCTTCCCCTGTGCAGAAAGCTTTCCGTCGAAATAGTTCTGAGGAGGGGGGAGAGAAAAAAGCGAGAGCATTAGGTGTTAATTATTAATAGTATTATTATTATTGTTATTATTATTATTATTATTATTATTATTATTATTAGTGTCTCCAAAGTGAACACTTGTAAGCACCTGGTAAGGCAGGTCAACCATTCGCAGGTAGGTCTCCGTCTTTAGGCAGAAGGGGGACAAGCTGGGAACACCATTCTTGGGCCTGGAAAATTGGTGGAGAATAATTGTGTCTTTGGAATCCATTTCCTGGTCTTTTCTGTGTGAAAAGGAAACATATTGGTGATGGTGGTGGATTTGAAAATTAATCAGAAAATGCTTGAACAACACTTTCACCATGGATTGTTTTTTAAAAAAGGGTGGGCGGTGGGGGGATAAAGGAAAAGATTTATCCCCCTAAGATAAAGAAAAACTCATACACAGCCAGCACATACAGAGACCTCTTATACAATGTGTGCCTTCTACATTGTGGGAACAGTTTGTGGAGGGTAAATTGAAAAGTCAGGTGTCCTAATACTTTTGTTGCTAAAGTGAACCAGTGTATAATTTTGATGTCATTAAAAGTGTTTCGCTAAACAACGATTGTGGCTGATGGGTGAAGGCATGGGTGTGGACATTCGTTAGGTGAGGAGGTCAGGGCTTTGTGCAGGACACTAGACGACTTCTGGAGTATTCATGGAGCTAATCAGAAGCTCATCAGAAGACTGTCTAAAACTTGTAGTTCTTGCAATCCTACAGTGGCAGAGATGTTCAAGATACAACTGTTTCCCTCCTTCTGTGGTTCTCAAAAGAAACCAGATATGAAAGTGATGGTCAGGGGGGGGCACATACTTTTGCTTTTATAGTGTATCGATATAAATATATGAATTATATATGAACAGACTTTTCATCTTTCGTCCTTCTTCTTCTTCTTTCGGCTTCTCCCACTAGGGGTCACCACAGCGAATCATCCGTCTCCATACCCCCCTGTCCTCTACATCTGCCTCTTTCACCCCAGCTACCTGCATGTCTTCCCTCACCACATCTATAAACCTCCTCCTTGGTCTTCCTCTTTTCATCCTTCCTGGTGGCTCCATCATCAGCATTCTCCTACTGATATGCTTATGTCCCTCCTCCGCACATTTCCAAACCCTCTCAATCTCGCCTCCCTCACCTTTTCTTCAAAACATCCTACATGCGCTTTTCCCGCTAATAAACTCGTTTCTTATCCTGTCCATCGTCGTCACTTCCAACGAAAACCTTAACATCTTCAGCTCTGCTACCTCTAGCTCCACCTCCTGTCTTTTACTCAATGCCACTGTTTCTAAACCATACAACATCACAGGTCACACCACAGTCCTATAAACTTTCCCTTTCACTCTCACAGATACTCTTCTTTCACATATCACTTCTGCTATCACTCTTCTCCACCCACTCCACCCTGCCTGCACTCTTTTCTTCACTTCTCTAACACACTTCATCATTTTGCACTGTTGACCCCAGGTACTTCTACTGACTTTTATTCCCCTTCTCTCCAGCATGTACCTCCACCTCTCCAGGCTCTTCTCAACCGGCTCCCTACTCTCACCACAAATAACAATATCATCCGCAAACATAATAGTCCACGGAGACTCCTGTCTGGCCTCGTCCTTCAACCCTTAAATCACCACTGAAAACAGGAAAGTACTCAGAGCCGATCTTTGATGCAGTCCAACCTCTGACACACCTGACTTTCTCGTACAGTACCACAACTCCCCCCTGTCGTACGCTTTCTTCCAATCCACAAACACACAATGCAACTCCTTCTGACCTTTTCTATACGTCTCCATCAACATTCTCAAAGCAACTAATGCGTCTGTGGTGCTCTTCCTCGTCATAAGTCCTTCCTCCTCTATATTTCAAACACCGCGACATAGTCGCTGTCCATCCCGCCCTCGTGCTGAAATGCGAACGTACCGGAAAAACATGATCGTCATGAATAAACTTTATGTGATCTGTGTGACAAAAAAAAGAGGAGAAGATCTCTTTCCGGATCTACCCAAGATTCTTTCCTGCACAGCCATCAGAGAAAAGGTCAGTGAAAGGTCACGCTGACAACAACAACGGGAGACATTTTCCTCTAAGGGACGCCATTGGAAAGATGTTGTCCTCGGAGCAAACCATTATATGAGCAGGAATGGGGGGATAGACAATATAAAAGCTGTGCATTCACCATGCATTACTATTTTATCACACTTTTCTCTCTTCCGGTATCAGGTATCGTGTCCTAGCATCATGATTATGCACGTCATCATTTGCTCAAAACAAGAGCTGATCCGCTCTACCCCTGGTCCATCTGTCCACCGTGTTCTCTCAAACCTCACTATTACGTAATAATGTATGTTAACATGCGTTCCCCGAAAACAATCCAAACACACCGGAGCGTGCCGCATGCAAGCAGCACCGCGCATCTTACCTGACGACAAGCAGCTCGTGCAGCAGATAGGCGGCGGCGGCGAGCAGCGCGCCCCCGGTGATGTACAACGTCTTCCGCCACCACGAGTCCGAGCCCAGGGCCGCCATGATGCCGCCGTAGTCCTGCAGCGGGTACGCGACCACGTAGCCATAAAACGAGAGCTGCTCGTCGTGGCTATTGCAGAGGCCGAGGGGAAGGAGGCTCTTGTTGCGGCCGAGGTCGAGCGCGCACGAGCGGCTCCACGCCAGGCCCACGCGCCAGTACACCATCCCCGCGCTCCTCGTTCCGCGCTCCGGCGCCGGTCCGCGTCGCCTCTCGGGGCGTCATGGGCGCTGCTCGGGGGCCTCGGTCATGGCTTTCTTGCGGAACGGATTAGAGAGGGACATCACTTCCCTTCAATCCGGGTCCGTCCCCTGCCCCAGGACCAGCACCAGCACCGCGTCCCTGTCCTTCTCCTGCTCACCGCTGCTGATGCTGATGTTGCTGGAAGGGCGTGACGTCACCACGCAGAGGAGGCTGCGCCCTTCCGTGTGGAGCGTCAAGGATCGGGTTTGCTGAGTCAAGTCTTCGGAAAGATCCTTTTCACCCGATCACAACAAAAGCCGATTCGTTCTCCACAAACACATGGAAATCTTTAAAACTGTGTTTTTCCCTGCAGAGCTAAATCATGCAGAGTTTTGCTCCTGACTGAGGGGAAAAGATTTGTTTTTGTACAGCGTTGTTTACAATGGAAACTGTCTCAGTTTTAAACAGATAAATGGTAATAATACGCAGTATATAAAATAATAAACGAATATTGCCTCAAAGTCCTTGCTGCATAATGTTCTCAATGGAGAAGGACTCCATCCAGAGGTAGGTCAGGATGTATCAGGATGATCCGAAGAGAAGAAAAAAACACTGGAACCTCAAGGGCATGTTTACGAGAGAGAGAGAGAGAGAGAGAGAGAGAGAGAGAGAGAGAGAGAGAAGAAAAGAGTAGAGAAGTAGAGAAGAGAAGAGTAGAGAAGAGAAGAGAAGAGAAGAGGGGTGACAAAGAGACAAATTTGAGGTTGTTAAGCATTCTCACATTGGTTTTTTTGTCATCAGGGTGCAAGTTGGGATGCCAGTGAGAAAAGATCTAAGACCTAAGGAGGACCTACAGACAAAGATGCTTGACTAAATAAATGTCTAAACTTGAACACTGAGACTGTCTGAGCCCCAAACACTAATTGGAAGGCTGTTGTATACAACTGTGGGTCTTTGTAAGAGAAAGCCCTTTCCTGTAGTCTACCAACAAATAGCCTGCACCTTTTGTAGCCCTGGGGGACCATAATTTATCAAAAGTTCGCTCAAATACTGCGACACGAAAGCAGTGGTTTCTACATCAATATATTGTAAACAATGCAAGATTTAATAGGGAGGAGTGTAGACTGATTAAAACAGCAGTGGTCATATTTCCTCATTATGGTAAAAACCCTTGCTACTGAAGTTATTTATGAAATTACTAAAACATCCAGAAAGGAAAGTGTTACAGGAGTCTTTCTCGATGGAAGAAAAGCATGAAGTTATTTTTCTGCAAGGTTACACACACTGTAAAAAAATTATTTTGGTGGGCGGTAAATATTACCCTTGCCAATAGTGTACCATTTACCTAATATGTAAGCCAGCATGTTTAATTATATAATAATGAGTAATATTAACCCACACTACCCAATTATTTATAGTAATAACTGCAAACTAAAAAAACTTTGTAATATATACCCAAAAACGTTGGCCTGTCTGTTAGAGCAAGAGCTATTTGGGGCACATGTTTGTTGGGCGAGCTGGATTGTGGAAATTGACTACATTGTCAAGCTTCAGTGCTGCCGCTAAGATAACTTTTTAGCCTGCATATTTATCATGTAACAAAAGAAAACGGGCACTTAGTTAGTTTTATTTGTCATAAGATTGTGGTCATTGTTCTATGTTAGACGAGGAGTTCACGTATAGCTTCGGACATCGGTCATAGCGAGCTAGCTAAAAACACTTTTTCTCTTGTGCTAATGTTAAAAATGTGCTTTTTCTGCATTATTGAAGCGCTAATGGTACTGCAAGAACGCGATTTCGAAACTTTTACCCGTGCTATTATATTCTAATCTAAGTTTTATTATATATAAGTTACCGAAAGGTACATAGTAACATAGCTAACTCATATAGCTAGCTGTGTGTGACTCCATTAGCCAATGTTTCGGCTAACTGAAAGTTTACCAGAAAGCACGTTTAAATGTTTAAATGTAAGTGTTGTGGGTAAGACAAAAAGTTTGGTGTTAAGCTTTAGCTACAGCATTTAAAATATAATTTTAAAGTTGTGCTTAGGAAATGATGTTAGTCACGAAATTGTTATTTTAATGTTAAAAAATAGACATATGGATGTGAATGTCAGTTATTTAATGTCATAGCAGTTTGATTTTAAACTCAGCAATTGAAAACAGGAAAGGACTCAGAGCCGATCTTTGATGCAGTCCAACCTCTGACACACCTGACTTTCTCGTACAGTACCACAACTCCCCCCTGTCGTACGCTTTCTTCCAATCCACAAACACACAATGCAACTCCTTCTGACCTTTTCTATACGTCTCCATCAACATTCTCAAAGCAACTAATGCGTCTGTGGTGCTCTTCCTCGTCATAAGTCCTTCCTCCTCTATATTTCAAACACCGCGACATAGTCGCTGTCCATCCCGCCCTCGTGCTGAAATGCGAACGTACCGATAAAAACATGATCGTCATGAATAAACTTTATGTGATCTGTGTGACAAAAAAAAGAGGAGAAGATCTCTTTCCGGATCTACCCAAGATTCTTTCCTGCACAGCCATCAGAGAAAAGGTCAGTGAAAGGTCAGTTATTTAATGTCATAGCAGTTTGATTTTAAACTCAGCAATTGTGCATAAATTAAGCCTACAATTGCTGAATACACTATAGTGTTTAAATCTAAAACATTGTTTTGTTTTGTTTTTTAATTATGTCCATAGCACCTTGTTGAAAAGCACTAATTTAATATTAGTACAAACTACCTATCTAAATGTAGGTAGTTTGTACTAATATAAATTGGTGCTTTTCAACAAGGGACTATGGACACATTTGCACACATTTTTCTGTTGTGACATGAATATGACTGACTTTAAGATGTGCAGCCATTAATTATGATTAGTTCAATGCCATGTATGTGTCAATAATTAAGGATTGTTAAAATGTTATGTTGAAATGTTAAATGGAATGTTGCAAATGTAAATGTTTATACCAGTCTGCATGTGTCTGTCTATAGGAATTGGAGTTTACTGTAAAAGTTATATAATTTGTCTGTATGAGTTTAATTTGCCTGCCTTTGACTGTTTAAGTAAACTCAGCTAAACTCAACAGTGAAAACTCTAAAGTGAGGAATATTTTATTACAAATGAATTGGCTGTGCAAAATATGTAATTTCACAACATTAAAACGATTGGACCTATTAAAACACTATTGATTAAAACATTGGGATTTTGGTCGAACCCAGTCCATACCCTGTCTCCATTTTGACTGTCCTTGCACATTTAGGACATGGGGTGCATTACGGACACATTTGTCCAGGTATCACCCACAGACAACTAACCCAAAACAGCTTCTTTCCTTCACATGTCTATTGTGTAGTTCATGCTGTTTCCACACTGAAAGACAATATTTTGAACACATTGGTGGCCATCTCAGAAAATTTGAAACTGTGCCTTGTGTTTTTCAAGACTGTGATTACAAGACCAATATATATACAACATACCACAGTCATAAGAGTAGGAAACACACTCCCCATTCAGTGGAAGATTTTAAGACCTCTGTTTTTCATGAATACCAAAGCCAAGCACAGGAAGAAAGTGAATTTGTTGAGAATGAAGACTACTGTACCTCTGTTCTTGAGGAGGATGATTACTTGGACAGAACTATCATCAAGAGACTAGGGTTGCTCTTTCTTAAATTAGAATGCATTTTAAAGTCTCCAATACATGTATTAACGAACTGGTAGAGGAACTCCATTTCCTTACGTCATCTGCATCTGGACCGGTTATAAAAGAAATTATACTGAGCACCTTCAGAAAGCATGGATGTACTTATTAAGGTTCATTGATTTCAGAACTGGTGAAAAATCTTTGCCAGCTAAACCCTTTTTGTTCTGCTTTAGGGGTGGATGGGTCTTTAAGCACACAGTACAGAAGAGAGCAATTTATTAAGGAGCATTTCGAACTGATTGAGCCAACTGAGTACATGCTTGATGATAGCAGGAAAAAACATTCCAGTATGTACCAATTCTCCCATTGCTCTCACAACTTTTAAAAAACAGACACATTCAAGACACAGTATTACAGAATAGGCAGCCATTTGATGTTTCTTTAGGATACAGGTCATTGTATGATGGATCATTTTTCAGAGAAAACAGTTTTTTATGTGGAGATGAACCTAGACTCTCACTCAATCTTTACATAGATGAGTTTGAAATATGTAACCCTCTTGGGACATCTCGCAAGAAACATAAAGTGACAGCTGTGTACTGGGTGTTTGCAGACATTCCTGCCACCTTGCAATCTACACTAACCTCCATTTACTTGGCCATTCTTTGTAGGGCAGATGATGTAATGCAATATGGATACTCAAAAATCTTGGAGCCACTGCTTAGAGATTTAAAATCCTTGGAAGGTGATGGTATTTTTGTGGCAGGTCTCGGCAAAGTGGTCAAAGGTACTATATTTGCTGTAGTAGCTGATAATCTTGCAGCTCATTCTGTTGGTGGGTTTGTTGAAAGCTTTTTTGTTTTTCACACATTTGTCGTTTTTGCATTGGAGAGCATTCCGACATCCAGGAGCATGAAGTAGCAGAAGGAGTGTTTCCTTTAAGGACGAAGTCCAATTATAGTTTGCACATCAAGGCAGCGTTGTCTGACAGTGATGAAGCTCATTATTGTGGAGTAAAAAGACAGTGTCCAATCTCTGATAGACTGAGTTACTTTCATGCCACATCAGGTTATCCCCCTGATGTTTTGCATGATTTGCTTGAAGGGATTGTTCCTTTTGAATTGGCACTTTGTCTGAATGTGTTTATTAAAAACAAATACTTTTCTATTCAGGAGCTCAACTGGTCAATCCGCCAATTTCCTTACAAGTGGAATGATAAAACCAACTGTCCACAAAGTATTCCCTTGACCTTTGTATCACGTAAGAGTGTAGGAGGCAATGCACACGAAAACTGGTGCTTACTGCGGATACTACCTTTTCTGATCGGTTGCAAAGTTCCAGAGAATGATGCAGCATGGCAGGTTTTGATGACCTTGAAAGACATTGTTGAGCTTGTCATGGCTCCTGTGCACACAGAAATGTCGATAGGATACATGGAAAGCAAGATCACTGAGCACTGTTATAGGTTTTTGGATGTGTTGCCAAAGGAGAAATTAAAACCTAAACATCACTTCCTTGAACATTATCCATGGCTTACAACTGCTTTTGGACCACTTGTGGGTTTCTGGACCATGCGTTTCGAAGCGGAACACAGATTTTTTAAAAGGATTGTGAGACACACCGGGTCTTTCAGAAACATTCTGTTGACAATGGCACGAAAACACCAATCAGGGGTTGCATATCACATAAATAATGCTGTTATCCAAAGGCAAACACTGTTGGTATCCAGAATGACACAAGTGGCAGTTGATGTTCTAAAAGAGAGCATTAAGGAGTTGCTTGCCAAGAAGTGTCCCAATGCAGTGGTCATGAACATGACAAAGAGGGTCACCATTTTAGGGATTTCATATTGTGTTGGGTTGTTGTTGCCTTTTGGATCAACAGGAGGGTTGCCAGACTTTGGAGAGCAGTCCTGTGTTTGTTCTGAAGTTGCTCAGTGGGTGGTACAATGAGCACCTGAGGGGCTTTAGAGTAGAGCCTACAGGAAATATTGAAATACTTCAACATTCAGAACTCGAACATGCTTACCCCTTGGCTGCATATAATACAGCAGATGGTCAAATGGTATCCCTGAAACACTTCATTGGCACTTCAGAGTAAGTACTGCAAATCATGATTCCTCTAATATTGTGTTTCACCATGGCAATGTAGGTTATTATAAGAGCTTTTAAATAGGTTGTTACTCTGCTGATGTTTTGGAGTAACCAAGTAACCTCTAAAATTTTAACCAAATGCAGTCTCTTCATTTTCTCTCTCTTTACAGCTAATGAAAACACATCCACACCAATCAACACTCTGAACCACAATGTCAGTCCAGTTGCGAGTCATTATAGAAGAACACAATGTGCAAAAGTTGACACTTCCATTGGGGATTCCTGATACTGTGGAAGATCTTGTTTCAATAATTGTTAAAACATTCCAATTACATGGGGAATATGGATTACTTTATGAAGACAAAGATTTTGGGAACCAGTTTTTCAGTGTCATCTCAACTACTGAACTGCAAGACATGGCCACTGTAAAAATTGTTAAAAAAAAAAAAAAAAAAAAAAGAACCTACAGTTGTCCTTGACTTACACCCACTAGAAGAATCAGGACAGTCATCTGTACTGAGTTCAGTTGAAAGTGAAATTGACACCACTGCAGATGACAGTGAAGCATGCGCTGCAGCTACAGATGACTGTCGATCCTCCAGCTCACAAGACAGTTTCTTCCTCCCTGTATCATGCCGCACTGATCCATGGCCAGTGCCTTTTAAAATTCCACAGTTTTCACGTGACATTGAGCTCATCCTTGAAGAGGCAAACAAGGCATATCATGCCTCTGGAAAGTACTTCCAAGATGCAAGTATTAAATCGGCAATATTGCAAGACCTTGCTAAAGCCATATTCTCTTACACAGCTTACCCCTCAAGCCATCAAATAGCCTCGGTGGCTGAAACACTTGTCGAGAAGTTTCCATGTCTTAAGGAGCCTGGGTCTTATGCAGGGATGTATGGGTGGCAGCAGCGCATCAAATACAAGATGCACAATTTTCGCGCCAAGCTGAAGACATGAAAATATTCCTGGTCTGAAATAGAGGTAAATACTTTAAAGAGAAAGTCACCTGCTGACACAGCCCCAGCCAAAAATCTGAAGAGGCCCAAAAAAGCAGAGGTCAATTATCTCCCTCCACATCCTTTGGGAGAAAATCAAGACACTTTAGAGAAGGAGAGGCTTGAGTTAGTAAATGAAATAACAAAGAAGAACAATGGAAAGATTATAAGAGAAAAAATGTCCAAAACTTTTTCAATTTGAAGAGAGGAGGTGGTGACTCTTTGCCCAGCTATCAGTGTCTTCAAAGAGAGGTGGCCAGGTTTATTCACTGAGACTCAAGTTAGAATAATTATATTTGTTATTGTTTTACACTAATGTATTTATAAATGCCAATAGTTTCCAACCTTTATTCCTACATACACCTATTATACCCCTAAATGTGTAAATAAAGCAAATTAGAAATATTACTAATATATTTTATATATAAATCTTTAGAATTTGAAAAATGAATTTGGAAAGTGACTCGTCATTGGAAGAGTTGTCATTATTTTGTCCGTTTACTTATTTACTAGATTAAAGAGGAGTTCCGTCGGATAACAACTATTTCCCTGGAACAAACATTCATGTTTAAGCTTGACAGTTACACACCCCGTCTTCTGCAGCTGATGCGTCCCAAAAGAGGTGCTGTTGGTACCAGGATGCGCCCTCTCCTTAACACTGTAAATAAGGTATGTTTTTTGTTCAAATAGTCTCAAAAGTGCAAACACTAATTTGTAGAGAAATGCTGGTCATTAAAATGCATCTCTTTACAGTCTCAGAGTATTGAGAATAAAAGGGATGCAGTGCTCTCCTGCCTAATTGACTACCTAGGGGAGCCGCAAGAAGAGCTCTTCCAAGACTTCCAGGTAAGTTACAAAATTACCAATATACACAAGGTGTTTACAGACAGCCTCATAAACGAACAATTTTCTCATTTACAGCATGTGGTTAGATTGATAAATGTTATTGGGTTAAAGAATTTAAATTTTTTCTTAACTTATTGCTTGCATTAAAGTTTATTGTTGTTTATTTCTGCCAGTTAAACATGAAAAATGACCAGGAGGGCCAAACAGAACAAACTATAAAGGTGCTTTTGATCCATAATCCCATGGCTGAGGATGATCCAGTAGACGTATCTATTGTGATAGAGGGCATCCAAGTGATCAGTGGGTGTGGATACAAAACCAAGGCATGCATGTTGTTGATAGGATTAATCTATTCCCTCAACCTTGAATATCCCAAGAAGCTCAAGAATACTTTTGAAGTATTTCAAAAACTTCTTTTGGAGCTAGATGGAGGCAAGTGTCTCAAGAAGGTTCACAGCCTCAAAATTAAACTCATGGAATAGACTGCTTCTTGCCTTTTTTTTTTGTTGGTGTTGTTAATGTCAAAATGTTTTGAAATGTATCTCATTGTATACATAAAAAATACATCTATTCAAATATTAATGTCTCAGGATACAATAATTGGTAAATTTCAAATAGATGTTTGTTATTTGAAAAAAATAGGCATCCTAAGTTTATTTAATTAACAAGTAGACACACTATTTGTGAAATGTTAGCCTAATTTTTTTATTTGTATTTTTATAATGCTGTTTGAAGGAAAAAAAAAAAAAAAAACCTCAATTTCTTGTGATCAAGATATTCTTGTTGAATATGCAAAAAATAATTAGTTTGATTTTTGGTTGTTTATTAAAAAATTCATGATCTACTATGTCTGATAACTTTTTAATGTTATTAGTAAGTTTACCCTCCTGATTCAATAATGGTTAGTCATATTGGTTAATTATTAACAGCAATTATTAAATAAATTTAAAAAATACTATGGTGTTAATAAAACTCACTTTTAATAAGTAATTCATTGTCTAATATTATGAATAGCTTTTACCTAATTTTAATTGCTATGTTATAGCTAATTTATTTAGGTACTCTTTACTAACAGTATAGGGTGAAATTGACCCAAACAGATTGAATGCAAATTGTTACCTCACATTTTTTGGGTAGATTCTATAGGTAATTTTTTACAGTGCACTAAAACAGAAATGCTTCGGAATCTGAAATTTTACTTCTAGCTGCATGTGGATTTTGTAAATGTGCCTACCGTCTCATTACAGTTGAGCAGAAGGACGTTATCAAGCATCCACTGTCTAATGTCCTTTACACACTCAACATTGTTCTCTCTCTCATCTGGATTTGCTGAAATATACAACTGTGCATCATCACAGCAAAGGAAGCGAATAATTTCATGAAATTTAATGGAAAAAAAGAAAACTGTCTGAAATTCTGTCGGTTTCTAAGAATCATAAGCCCAGATTCATTGGATAAAAAAGGAACCCATTTATTTGTGTCAAGATTCACTTTCGTTGTTTCAGTGCTCCATGGGCACTGCATCATGTCTGACCCCAGCTTCCTAACATCGCTGGTATGAGTGAAGAAAACACTGTAAAGTGTTGCTGTAAAGTCCATATGACAAATATAAAGCACATTTCTTTTCTTTAACATTTGTAAGTATGTTTCTGGAGTCTGAACCTCCTGGTAGAGGCAACCCAGAATTGGTACTCAATTATGCAGATGCTTAAGAGAATCAATTGCGCTAATACTCCTTTCAAGAACTTGAGAATTTTCACCATAAAGCAGCCCTGAACATCAAATACCCTAGTAGTTCACAGCAATGCAATGGAGGAAACATTTTCGTTTTACAAAGGAACCAAAAGAAAAAAAAAAACAGTTCACTGAATCTTACAGTAATAAACAACAAAACAAAATTTTTCGTGCGCAGGACCGGTGTCCTGCCGGAAGCGGTTTGGTCCTCCAACCTTAATGAAGTCAAATTGGTTTTCTCCCACTTTGTGTAAACAGGTTGCAGAAAGCCATATACGGAATATGAAACGGTTCGAATACTTTTGCTCACAGCGTGGAAATAAAGAATTGGGTTTAAAGGTTTTTATTTATATATACATTTACAAAGCATATGTACACTGGCAGGTTTGTGAGAAAAGGACGGCGAAAACAACTTGTACACTGGTGTTGACGGGGTGCACACGTGTACAAGCGTGACGAACCACAGACGTGTGAGCAGGAGGACACAACGAGAGGTCCAAGAGGATCGGTCTTAGACTAGAGCCGTTTCCCTGAGGAATGCAAACTGATGTGGTTGACAAAAGGCACGTACACACACACACACAATCACACACACACACACACACACACACACACACACACACATTCCTGCAGTTACAAGCTCGCTCACATGCACTCCATCACACAAACACACACAAAAATGCAAAACATGATCAAGTTTCCTTTTTTCCCATCCAAAAATGGTCAGAACCCCAAATGCAATGCAACTAAATACTTTTCAGACACACAGCGTGTGTGTGTGTGTGTCTGTGTGTGGCGACAATCCAGCACTTCGCTTCACACAGTGTGGGATCACACCTGCTTTCCCAGAAGCTGCTTAATTCCTCAGTCGTTAAAACAAACGGATTTGAGCAGAGCCTTTCGGTGTGTAGTGTGTGTGTCTGTGGGTATATAAGGTCTTGGTTCTTTATTGCGTGTCCGCCACGTGTCTTTTTTCCACCAAGGGGAGCTCTAGGACTGGCTGTAGGAGCTGCTCTGACTCCCGTTGGCGCTCTGCTCGTTCTCACTGCGAGAGAAGAGAAAGTGCGATAGTGAGGTCCGTTTGGTCTCCGTTCCTGATGGACATCAAGGGAATTTCACAGCATGAACGAACAACGTGCGCTACACAGACAAAAGTACGTAGTACCAACATCGGGTGTTTCGTACCTGTTGGGCGGCGGCTTGGGCTTCGGCACCTTGTTCAGCACGGTGGGCATTTCTTTGCGGTCGTCGAAGTTCTTCCACTGATCGTACAGCTTCAGGATCACACGGATGATCTCCAGGATCTGCCCAAAAAAACGCAAGATCAGGGAAAAAGCCAGGTTTAAATCAACACCATGACTGCAGTCCATTAAAATGCATTTAGAACGATCACAAAATTCAAGATATGGGGCCAGAAATTGTGTACATTTATATCCCTTCATATAATCAAGATCACACGAAAAGTGCCGTTTTCCCCCAAAAATCAGCTTTTGCTCGATTTCGCCAACAAAAATCACTCCAAATAAGCCACAGCACTGTTTTGCGTCTCAGCGATAGCAAAGCATTGTGATTGAATCGAATCATTTAAACGAGCGATTTATTCAATCGCGATGACTCGCTGATGAACAGTGACTTACTGGCAGATTTAATTTCACATTCAAAGTCTCTTTGCTCTGCATTGCAAAGCTGAATTTTGTGGATATTGATTTCATTTGCTTGGGAACATTCAAAATATTATTCTAATTGACTGATTAAATAAGAATTTGATTCAAAGACGAGGCATATTTTTATTATTATTTTTTTTTTTTTTATAAAAAATGGATGTATAAGTATAAAAATCTATTGAAACTTACGGTAAAAAAAATTTTTTTCACTGCTGTGAATTGACACTGAACTACAGATTATGGAGAATATCAAAAATCTCAGTAGGAAGCTGTCCATGGTCCTTAAGGTACCACCAAATTAACAATAGCAAAATATCATCATCATCAATAAAATATATATTTTTTGTCAATATTGATATGATATGTGATATGATCAAGGCAACACCAAGCCTGTCCTTATATACACTGTATGGACAAAAGTTTGTGGACACATACCATAAGATTTGTATACACTCTTTAAAATGTAAACGTGTCCCCATTCTACTAGATTTGGGATTTTCCACTAGTATTTAAACCACCAGTATGTTACTAGCGTTCTAATTCATCCCAAACTTAGGGGATCAATAAACCAATAGGGTTTATAGCTCTACAGCAGGCTACTTAAGATCTTCCACTACAACCCAATTGTTCATGGAGCTGGGCTTTGTGCATAGACGCATTTGTCATGCTAAAACAAATTTGGGTCCAAGCAAAAGTAAAATTTCATGCGATCAGCAAAAATCCATATTGATGTTTTTTCCGGGATGCGTTATACAGCACGAAAGCGCCTCTAGAGGTGAATCACTGACACTGTGACCTGTTTATTTGAATTGTCTACTAATATTATATTAATATTTTCCTCAATGTTTATTAATTTACAATTTTTTTTTTCACTTAGCACATTTTCTTTATTTAGTACTGCTTTTTTTATATGCATAATAAAGTGCAGTACTAATTTACATGTAGGGTTTTTTTTTTGTTTTGTTTTTTTAACAATATCCATTTAAAAATTAATTAAATTATTCGGTTGATTAATTGGTTCCAATACTTTTGGCCATACGGTGTTGAATGAAAACTCAAAAAAAAAAAAAAAAAAACACTCCTACCTTATCCATATCCACTGAGAGCTCAGCAAACCACTGCCGGGCGTCCTTCTGCTGCACCACGCACGCCACATGCAAACACGCTAAAGCAGAAAAGAAACATTTTGATGCTCCCGTGTGTGTGTTTTTTTTATCTACACACCACCAAACTGCTCTAAAAATACCTCATCAGACACACGGTGTGCACGCTGAGAACACGATCGCTGAGCAGCCAAAAGAATGAAACTGCCAAGAGGTGGTGAATAATTAGTTTTTGAAATCGACGTGTTGAAAGCGGGGAAAAATGGGCAAGCATGACAAAAATTGAGCCGTCTAGATGCGCAGGTTAGAGCGTCTCTAAAACAGATCTTGCGTGTGTGTTTGTTTTATGACTCCTGTAGTTAATATGTAAACACCCTGTAGATGGCGCTGCATTCCTTTCAGAGAACGGAGCTGTTTTTTTTTTTTTTTTTATATACGTAATGACTGAAATTATATATGGAGAATGGTGAGTTAAAAAAGTGTGCTTGATGCGCAAAAGAGAAATTACCCAGAGCGATCATGAAGGGAGGGTAGAGAAGGCAAAGGTCTGTCCTGTACGTGTCGTTTACGATCCTCCTGCAAAAGAAAAGGAAAAGACAGATGTCCACTTTAATACTTTATATACACCGAATATCATCATCATCATCTTTCGGCTTCTCCCATTAGGAGTCGCCACAGCGGATCATCCGTCTCCTACCCCGCTGTCCTCTACATCTGCCTCTTTCAAATTAGCCCCTTGCATGTCTTCCCTCACCACATCCATAAACCTGCTCTTTGGTCTTACTTTTTTCCTCCTTCCTGGTGGCTCCATCCTCAGCATTCTCCTACTGATATACCCCATGTCCCTCCTCTGCACATGTCCAAACTATCTCAATCTCGCCTCCCTCACCTTGTCTCCAAAACGTCCTACATGCGCTGTCCCTCTAATAAACTAATTTCCAATCCTGTCCATCGTCGTCACTCCCAACAAAAACCTCAACATCTTCAGCTCTGCTACCTCCAGCTCCACCTCCTGTCTTTTACTCAATGCCACTGTCTCTAATCCATACAACACCGCAGGTCTCACCACAGTCCTATAAACTTTCCCTTTCACTCTCACAGATACTCTTCTATCACAAATCACTCCTGCTATCATTCTTCTCCACCCACTCCACCCTGTCTGCACTCTTTTCTTCACTTCTCTAACACACTCTCCATTACTTTGCACTGTTGACCCCAGGTGCCTGCACTCTAAACTCCTCCACCTTCTCCACCTCTTCTCTCTGCAACCGCACCCCTCCACTGCCCTCCCTCATATTCACACACATGTACTCTGTCTTACTCCTACTGACTTTCATTCCCCACCTCTCCAGCACGTACCTCCACCACTCCAGGCTTCTCAACCTGCTCCCTACTCTCACCACATATCACAATATCATAGTCCGAGGAGACGCCTGTCTGACCTCGTCTGTCAATACAACAAATTTTTTTTATATATATATATATATATATATATATATATATATATATATATATATATATATATATACACACACATACACATACATACATACATACATATACATACATACACACACACATACACACACGCACACTGTACACTTTATATATGTATCCTGAAAAAAGGCACTTTAAAATCAACTTAAGCTCATGCCAAAGATCTTACCATGCCAGTGGGAGGAGCATGTCCTCCTGCCCCATGTCCTGCACATACTGCAGTAACGGTCTGTACGGGTGATACACGATCAAACAGCAATCCTGAAAACACAGCCATGGACTTGGATTAACGTCATCAACGCATCACTGACCGATTCTATAAGCACAGCTGACACAGAGAGAGAAACACTAACCATCAGCTCCAGAAGGTAGAACTCACATTCCAGGATCTAAAAGTTAAAAGAAGAGAGAAAGTGAGAGTGTGTTACTAAAAAAAAATAAATAAATAAATAAACAAATATATTTTTTCTCTAATCTGATTCTCACTCAGTGGGCGCGTTTAGTTTCACACAATCATCCAGGTGCTGATAACGAGCCTGAAATTTAGACTTCTCCAAGTAAAAGGAATTTGTGTGATCCCCATTGTCCGTGGGGCGTTTCCGGGGGTTTGGGGGGCAGAGTCAGCGGGTGACAAAATTAAAGAGTGGCAGGATTAGGAGGGTGTGAGCTCGCTGCTCATCGCAAAACACTTTGCATGAGTGTGTGAGAGGAGGGAGGAGCTTGATTTCCAGGCGGACACCACTTCACCAGGGCAATGAGATTTTCACACAGGGGCAAAGAAAGGGGTGTGTGTGTGTGAGAGAACTCATTACAAAATAAATGATGATGCACGGTGTATGAATAAAGTATGACCCATCAGCGAACACACTCCCTCGTGCACACACACACACACACACACACACACACACACACACACACACACACACGATCAGGACGTCCGATCACACGATCCGAACGGGAATCGGGAGATCCCTCGCCCGAGACCCCCTGGGTTACTTACGTGGTTCATTCGGTAAGGAAACTCCTTCGGAAAGGCGTACGAGAAGCGCGTTTTCACTGCGGAGATAATCGGAAAACGGTTTTTGGCACCAAAAATGCAGCATGAAATGTAAACGAGCGCAAAACGTTTTCTGGTTTCTTCACTTACGCACGGATGTCGCTGCCGAAATGAGGCGGGTGTTCGAAACGACGCCGAACTCCTGCAACAGAGGATTAAATGAAAAGTTTAAAAAATTTATTTATTTAAAAAAGGGAAATAAAACTCTGAAATCAATCTTGAACAAAGCATTAGCTCCCAAAAGTATTGGGACACACGACATATCCGACATTCAAAAGGTTCCTACAAGCTTGTATTCGCAAAATTGTATAAAGCGTCTAGACAATTGTTCCAGCATGACTGTGCACAAAACCAGCTCCAGGAAGATACAAGGGTTGGAGTGGAAGTTCTTGCTGCTCTAGATCTATAAACAGTGTTAATCACATTTCGGGATGAATTTTCCATGCTGGCTGAACCCCTGGGCCTCCTCGGCTTACATCAGCACCAGACAGACTAAATGTGTCTGAAAGAACGGTCACAGTGGAACATCTTCCCAGAAGAATAGAGGTTTATTATAAGTAAACATGGAGACTAAATGTGAAATAAGAAGTTCTAATGTCTTATACTCGGGTGTCCGCAAACTTTTGGCCATATAGTGTATGTATTAGTGCGTATTTATTTGGTTACCTCGACTTTAGAAGCGAGAAACACGCAGGTAGGAGCCATTAAGACCGGATCAATACTTTTCAAAGAGTACCTGCAATCAATCAAATCAATTCATCAATCAAAAGTACTATTTATGTATTAATGCAACAAATGCTGCTTGAAATCGTATTTTTTTACTCAGAATTGCATCACTCACACACACACACACGCCCACACTACAACTCACCTGGCATAAAAGCGTTTAAAGTACACCGTTGCCGTGGCGATGACCTGCTGGCGGAGTTTCAGGTGCTCTCCCAAAGCCTGGATCACTGAAACGTAATGTCACGCTCGATTACGAGATCGTCTCGACCATACGCGACGCATCGATCAATCGTCGCACTTATACACTAACGACCAAAAGGATCAGTGAACCAGGAGATTTGGACCTGTGATGGTGATCCATGGGCACAAATCCTGCTGGATTGACCATATGGGTTGGAGTGGAAGACCATGGAGAAGCCTGCTATGGAGCTCTAAACCTTATTGAGATTACCTTAATTTCTCTACATCATCTCACCTCGCCCTGATTTTTAACCAACAGCTGAACAAACGTCCACAAAAATCCAGTGGAACGTTTTCCCACAAGACTGGAGGTTATTATAAAATCGAATGGGAACTACACGTAGAACAAGATGTTTGAAAAAAATCGGATGGTGGGGTGTCCACAAACTTTTGGCCGTTTCCTTTAAACTAGGCACTCCTCCTCCAGCTCAGGATCTACCGGAATTGGGGACTAAGAGGGACGTGTGTAATAAAGTGAGAAAGCGGTCCACAGCTTCGAGTGGGTTCCCCGAAGCCCACTAGAAGCTGTGGAATGTGGAAAAAAAACAGATTTAATAAAATTTAGGATGAACATTTTCAGAACGGGGAAGAAAAAAACTAATTCTTTTACCGTTCGCAAAAAAGATCTGCAGCTTCCAGTACTCCTCCTCGGTGAGAAACTTTAGGTCTTTCTGACGTTCTTTCAGGAGATCCTGCTTATCCAGCACCCACTGCAGGCTAGAAACAGAGCGAGAGAGCATTACTAAACCTGGGGTATACGTAATAAAAAAATAAATAAACAACAATAAAAACTCTAGCGCCCTCATTACTCCCTGATTCGGTGCTGCATTTCAAACAAACCCATTAATCTGATATTTTATTTGCACATCCCCTAACTCCTTTCGTCCCGATTTACTCCTATAATAACCTGAAAAGTCTCCAAAATCAACTGAAGGGAAAACCTAAAGTTTGCCTCATACTTTTTTTGGGGAGGAACCACATACGGCAAAGTCAGGTGTCCTAATAAATTTGGTCCTAGAGAGCGTATTGGTACTGTAGATGTCTTCCTGAACTTTCCGTGGCGTGTTTCGATCTGTAGCTGAACAAGCACAAACCATGATCTGGTGGAAGATCTTTCACAGAAGAGGGCGGGACGGGAATCTTCGGCCTACGCTCGGGTGTCCACAAACTTTTGACCCCACAGGGTCTGGTGCGCGATTTGCGCTAACATTTTGAGCCCAATCTTAACCACGCCTGTATCAATGAAGCCACACCCGTATCCTTACAACCACGCCCATATCCATAAAACCACGCCCACCAGATTAACAGTATACAATGGATTAAATAAACAGGCTACGTAATACTTTTCTTTAGGGTTTTAATTTATTTATTTTTCCAAAATCAGGGTTCACTCCATTTTTATTAAGTTTTATATATTGTACAGATTCACATAAACAAGCAAAAAGTGTACTTTTTAATTACATTTTAAATAAGAATTGACCTGAACTGTACTTTTTTGTGATTTACAACCAGATTTTTTTTTTTGTACTATGAACAAAACTCTGACAAGAAATATGACTCTTCATTGTAAATTCATTGATAAAGACTCATTTTTACGATGTTTTTTGGGGGGTTTTCAACCTGAGAAACAATAAGAAAGTATTTATTTTCTTTGCGATTGAATTATTCTGCTTGCAAAATATTACATTCACAAATGTATCCACCAAAACTATGAATAGATGCTCACATTTTGTTGTTGTTTTGTGTCATTTTCTTATTCATTTCTTTCTGTATATCTGTGTGTACACGCATAGTAGCTTTGTGGGGGAGAACTGATACCTTTTAACCTTTACTATTTAATTCTTCCAATTTATTCATTTATTATTAATTTCTTTAAATCTCATTATTTACCTTTCTTACTATAACTCGTGATGTTCCCTGAACTATTAAAATAAATGTGTCCTTTTTACCGATTTTCACGGATTAGCCCTAACAACAACAAGCTAGTCCAGGAAACCGAAGATGAAATTAGTAAGATGAAATAAAAAATACTTACTAGTGTGAACTCTGCCAGAAGTTCCCTGCCATTGCGGTTAAAACTGTGGTAGAGATTTATCTTTAAATTATTTATATGACTAAAAAATATGCAACTTCAATGCTAAGTACCTCATAAAACCCTCTGATTATTCCCTGTACGACCGTAATAGTTGTCCGGTGGAACAGCGTGAGACCTATCAATGGTTCCGCAACGATTTGTATGCTAAATACTACGTATTTAAAATTAAATATAACGAAGTATAAATAAAAACAATCATCCAAATAGTACGGAGTTTAGCAATTTGGTGCTTATTTAAGCCTATATTGTACGCTATCTAAAGCTCTATTCTTCTCATTAGTCATTGGCACCAATTGAATAGTAGTCACTTCTTAAAATTGATGTATTGAGGAAAAATTGAATTGTAAAGAAAGAAAGGGTTTTTTATTTCGTCACCTATCACAGCTTAACGAAGGAAACCACTCATGATACACCGCAACTGAAGCTAAGGGCCTTGCTTAAGGGCCCAACAGTAGCAGTATTGCATGCAAGGCTCAAACCCCAGTAACCCAGAACCTTAACCGTTGATTCGTCACTGCCATTGTTACCATGGAGCTACTTTGAAAAGTGGCAAATGGTGATATCTTGAAGTCTGGGTTAAAACGTCTTCAAAACAGCAGATCTTGAGATGTTTATACTACAGTTTTTGTCAGTCGCTTTGGAGCGTTTCTCGGAAATGAAATTCCCAACATGACTCGTTCGACCTCCACATCAAGTTCAAATCAATAAAAGCAATTTTCCATAACTTCTTAACTCGTAATATTGCGAATGCTTCGGTACATTTATGTGATTGATTTTGTACAATTGTCTGCTGTTTCTTAAATTTTTTCCTACAGTTTTTCTCTGTTGCTATGGAGCATTTTTCCGAATCCTCCTTGATATTTACATATTTGCAAGAAAACCTGTACTTTTCTTAAAATCATTCGTTCATCTCTCCAAACTTTATATCATTGTTCATAAACGAGATTGTCAAAAAGTTTAGCCGTGTTGCATGCTTTCAGTATTTCCTGATGTAAGCTATAGTTTGGATCCCAATAATTGAAAATGCAAGTCAAGTCAAGTTTATTTCTATTGCGCTTTAAACAACAGACATTGTCTCAAAGCAGCTTTACAGAAATCAACAGTGAAGGTGAATGGTGTGTATTTATCCCTGATGAGCAGCCTGTGGCAAAGAAAAACTCCCTTAGATGTCATGAGGAAGAAACCTTGAGAGGAACCAGACTCAAAAGGGGAACCCATCCTCATTTGGGTGACATCAAGAGTGTGATCATAAATCTTTCAACAATACAGAACACTGGAGAGTGAAAACTAACATGAGCACTGGAGTATAAGATTATAAGTAATGTTCTTTCTACAGTCTTCTACAGTCTTTATGGTTATAAAACTAGGAGCTACTAAGCTCAACATTTGTGATCATCACAGATCCAACACCAGCTTCTCCATGCATAAACACAAGGCTGAAGGCATCTATAAATTTCAACAACACAAATGTACACATTACTGAACTGTATATTGTTTGCAAGAGACCGAACAGGATTCACACTTTTACTCTACTGTACTAGTGTTCGTTCGTTTGCCTGTTGTTGTTTTTTTTTCAGAAATTGTAATTCTGTGTTTTGCTTCGTCTGCATACGTTCGCCAACGAGGTTTCATGAGTTGATCTGATGCCGTTCGTTAGATTGCCTTCATTAGCGAAGATTCGTCTGCACAATTCATCAATTCAAGACACATTTACAGATAAAAATTCAATAAAATTGTAAAGAAGGGAAGCTTGACGGATTACAGTTTTTTTTTTCCTCTGTTGCTTTGGAGCTTTTCTCGAATCATCCCTGATATTTACAAACCAGTGCATTTTTCAAAACAGTGTGTACAAACAGCACAAAACATTGGATTTCTAATCCTGGCAAAAACCTGAACTTTTCTAAAAAAATCCTCAGGTTATCTCTAAAATAGTAAGTATTTGTGTCAACGCCCCATTATTCACAAACAATATCAACAAAATGTTTAGGCATGTCGTCAGTGTGATGGCGCACAGTTTCAGAATTTCTTGATATAAACTATGGTTTGGATCACAGCGACTGAATATGCTTGAATTTCTTCTGTTTGGCATCCAGAATTTCAGCACAAATGTATTTATATGATTGTCTATTTGATTTATATTGATTGCAAGAGACCCGACAGGATTCACACTTTTACTGTACTGTATTAGTGTTTGTTCATTTCTTGGTTGTTGTTCGTCCATTTTTAGAATTTGTAATTCTGTGTTTTACTCTGTTGCCAATTGAAGGTTCACGAGATTCACCTTTGACCTGTTTTAGAGAACTGGTTGATCATCGGTTGATCTGATGCCATTTACTCGCCTTCATCAGTGACATTCAAGATTCAACTGCACATTTAATCAATTCAACATGTTAACACAAAAAAAATAAATAGAAATTTTAAATGACAGATTCTGCCAACTGCATTAACCATTTTGCAATTCAATGACATGCAATGAACTGATGTTTTTGGGGGTTAAATATATTCTGATCAACATGAACATAAACAACTGATAATGTAGGAAACAGCAGACACTCGTACGCGACCGATTAAATGAATGTAGTAAAGCATTTGCAGTTTGATCAAAGCAACAAAGAAATGTTCTTCTGATGTGCACAAGTGACTAAATGACCTGGAAGTTGAACAAGGAGTTTTGAGAATTTAATTTCTGATTTGAGAAAAGGCTCCAAAGCAACTGAGAAAACCTGTATTACAACTGGTTGTAATGATATCAAGATGTTTTGGGGGTTAAGACTATTCAGGTGAGAACCAGTAGGCAAGAAATTGCTTTTATGACGCGAACAAATGACGACATGATGTGGAGGACGAACAAGTCGTTTTGAGAATTTCATTTTTGGTCTGAGAAACGCTCCAAAGCAACAGGAAAAAATTGTAAGAGGTGGATTGGTTTAGGTAGGACACCACTGAAGGTCTAGGAATGAATGATCACTAATCCCCACAGTCACATCCCCAAAGTCTAGTGGAAGCTCTTTCCAGAAGAGTGGAGTTTATTATAATAGTAAACACAGCAGGTGGAAGGTGTATCATTATTTATTATTAGATTATGAAGAACACATATAGGTGTGATGATGAGGGGTGCACATACTTTTTGCTTTGAGGGAACGTTTTATGAACAGCACAATTCTCATACTGATGGCAGTTATTCCGTCTATTTGGAGGAGGGAAAATCTTCTTCACAGAGGAGCGCCAGATGGCTGAGTGGTTCGCCTCAGTGTTAAACTGAGACTCGACATTCCTCAGGGCGACTCGGGAGGGTGGATATAAAGAAGCACCGTGACTGAGGATCAACACAAACCCATTCCAGCTCGTTCTCTCCAGCGCAGCAGAGTGAAAGGAAACTCCAGCCTCACCATGAGTCGCAGCCCGGAGCGCATCTCCTCGTACAGGAGGCACTTTGAAGGAGCTCTTGCCTCCTCCTCATCCACCTGCCACATCCGGGTAGCCAGTCCGAGTCCACGCAGACGCGAAACCCGTCACCGGTCCGCCAGCTACACCCGCAGCACCCGCAGGACCCGTTCCGGCTCCCGCATCGCTCGTCTCACCGGGTAACACCACGGCCCTTTTTATCTTATTAACAAGTCTCATGGTTCAGGAAACCCACAGGAACCTGACATCTCCTCAAAACTTCTAATCTGATAATCATACACATTTAGAATATCCCAAAGAATGTTCATCAATCTCTACTCTACTCTACTCTACTCTACTCTACTCTACTCTACTCTACACTATTACTCTACTTTACTCTACTCTACTCTACTTTACTCTACTCTACTCTACTCACACCATTACTCTACTCTACTCTACTTTACTCTACTTTACTCTACTCTACACTATTACTCTACTCTACTCTACTCTACTTTACTCTACTTTACTCTACTCTACTCTACTCTACACTATTACTCTACTCTACTCTACTCTACTTTACTCTACTCTACTCTCACTGTATTCTACTCTACACTATAACTCTACTCTTCTCTACTCTACTTTACTCTACTTTACTCCACTCACTCTACTCTACTCACTCTACTCCACTCCACTCTACTCCACTCTACTCTACTCCACTTTACTCCACTCTACCTCACCGTATCTCACCTCACACCATTACTCCACTCTACTCTACTCTACCTCACTGTATCTCTACTATACACCATTACTCCACTCTACTCTACTCTACACCATTACTCTACTCTACTCACACCATTACTTTACCTGCTGTACTCTACCTCTATTCTTCTCACTCTATTCTATCTCTACATTACTCTCACTGTATTCTACTGTACACTATTATTCCTACTCTTCTGTACTCTACTCTATTCTACTCTACACTATTACTCTACTCTGCTGTACTCTACTCTATTCTACTCTACTGTATTCTATTCTACATTACTCTCACTTTATTCTATTCTACTGTTCTCTATGATACTATACTCTAATCTACTCTCACTGTATTCTACTGTACACTATTACTCTACTCTGCTGTACTCTACTCTATTCTTCTCTACACTATTACTCTACTCTACTTTACTCTACTCCCATTCTACTCTACATTACTCTGACTGTATTCTATTCTACTGTTCTTTTCGATACTATACCCTAATCTACTCTACTCTCACTGTGTTTTACTATAATTTACTCTACTCTACTTTGTTATACTCTTCTCAAATTGTATTCTACTCTATTCTATTCTATTCTAATCTACATTACTCTTAATTTCACTCTACTCTACTCTAATCTATATTACTCTTACTGTACTGTACTTTACTTTACTCTATATTACTTTTAATGTTCTCTACTCTACATTACTCTACATTACTCTACTCTACTCTACTCTACTCTACTCTACTCGATATTATTCTCTCTCTCTATTGTACAATGCTATACTTTCACTTCACTCTAGTAGATTTATTACTCTCTCTCGACTCTAGGGTATTATCTATTACTCTACATTATTCTTCACTCTACTCTCCATGGCTCTCACTTTGCATTATAGTCTATAATATTGTATAATCTTTACTACTTTTACTTCACATTAGTTTCACTCTACATTATTCTACTCTGCTCTACTCTCACCTGTCGGTCTACCATTCACTGTATGTTACTTATTTTCTTTTGCTATAACTCTTACAGCAGCGTGAGCATGAGCGCTCTGTGTGTTGGTATGGGTCTCGGAGGAGCCCTGGACCTGGAAGCTGCTTCTGCTGCCAACCAAGACTACCTAAACACGCGCACAAGCGAGAGAAAGGAGATGATCACCCTCAACGACCGCCTGGCTGTCTACATCGAGAAGGTATGTCTGTGTCCTCTGTGTTTACTCGCCGTTCCCTGGTGCACTCTGCTGTACACCTGTAATTAAGTTGAGCGATGTATGTGTAGGTGCGCTCGCTGGAGCAGCAGAACAAGCTGCTCGAGACCGAGATCGAAGCGCTGAAGGGCCGATACGTGAAGCCATCAGGCTTGCGCATGATGTATGAGGAGCAGCTGAGGGAACTCAGGAGGGTATCCGATCAGATGAGGGTCCAGAGGGTAAGCAAATGAGACAAAATAAATCAAGTTGTTTATTTAAACACTTCAGTCACAATAACACATAACTTTTCCCTGAAGGACATTGCTTTAGCTGCCAAGGACGCCATGGTTGCGCAGCTGGAGATGGTCAAGACCAAGTATGAGGAGGCGCTGGAAGCCAGGAAGAAGGCCGAACACGACATTCAAGCATTTAAGCCTGTGAGTTCACTCTAATATCTCATTTCTGAGAGACATAGAGTTTTATCACGGGCTTCTCAGTACGACATGAAAATGACTCATAGACAACATTTTTCTCAGCCTCTTTTGAGCTTAACCATGACCTTGTTTACATCGATAACAGCCAGGTGTCAATTAAATGACAAAACCCTTCACATGATGCTGAGAGAAAATGTTTTGCTGTTTGGTTTGCCAGGATGTTGATGCTGCTACGGCCGCTCGCATCGCTCTGGAAAAACAGCTGGAGAACCTGGAGGTAGAGATGGAGTTCCTTCAGAGGATTCACAAACAGGTAAGGCTGTCTTAATTCCCTGCTGTTTTCTCACTTTACTCTCACGCTCCTCTCACTCTTCTCTCACTCTTCTCTCACTCTACTCTACATTACTCTTATTTTGCTCTCACTCTATTGCGTTATGTTCTACTATACAGGATTCTCACCCTACTCTCACTCTACTCTCACTCTATATTCACTCTATTCTCATTTCATTCTCACTCTATTGCATTAGGTTCTACTCTACAGGACTCTCACTCTGCTCTCACCCTATTCTCACCACACTCTCACTCTACTCTCATTTTGCTCTCACTCTTCTCTCACTCTATTGCGTTATGTTCTACTTCACAGGATTCTCACTCTAATCTCACTATTCTCTCACCCTATTCTCATTTGCAATGTTTAACTATACAAAACTTTCATTCTACATTCATTCTACTCTCACTCCAATGCATTATGTTCTACACTACAGAACTCTACAGGACACTAACTTTACTCTAACTCAACTCTACTCTCACTATTCTTATTCTATTCTCACTTTACTCTCACTTCACTGCATTATGTTCTACTCTACAGGAATCTCACTCTACTCTCACTCTCTTCTCGTTTATTTCTCAGTATAAAACAAATCCTTTTTTTTACGGCTGCATTTTCATTCACGTGACATAAAACCTTGTTTGAAACTTTGTTTAGGAAATCGAAGAACTCATGGCTCAGATTTACGAAACCGTGGCTAAAGTGGACATGGCCTTCGCTCTGCCTGACCTCGCGTCCGCCCTCAAACAGATCCAGACCCAGTACGACAGCATCGCAGCAAGGAACCTGCAGGTAGAATCCGAACGACAGCTGCAGTTCCTGCATTGCGTAATAAAACATGGCGGCGACTTATTATGTCTTCTGTCTTATTATGTCTTTTTTTTAGGATATGGATGCCTGGTATAAAACGAAATTCCAGGACTTGAACACGGCGTCGACGCGACACGTGGAATCGGTCCGTGGAATCAGGGAAGAAGTCGTGAACTACAAGAAGGACGTTAGTGCAGTACTACTTTTGCTCGTTTCTATCTCACGTGGACGTCATGTATATATGAGTGTATGTATGTACTGTATATAAACGTGTGTGTCTCGATAGATTCAAAATAAGCAGCGAGAACTGGACGCTCTTAACACCAGGTACGAGACACTGTTGGCTCAGATTCGGGACAACCAAGAGAAATACAGGAAGGAGGAAGAGGAGTTACAGGTAAGCCAATCTTCTGATGCACAGGCTCAATCACATTGATAGAGGCTCATCGCGGTGTGTTTTGCAGATCCGCATCGAGGCCCTGAAGCAGGAAATGAAGTTGGTTAAAGAGAAGATCACTCTGCTGCTGAAGGAATATCAGGACCTCCTCAACGTGAAGATGGCTCTCGAGATCGAGATCACCACGTACAGGTACATTTTAATGAGCACCTGACTTGTTCCATCTATAGTTCTTCTGGAAGCTGTATAGGTGAAGATGTCTTTTAAGATCTTGAGTCTTGCTATAGATCAGTAAAGCATACTGGACATCTAGGGGATGATTTGGAATGCTGAGTGCACCCCAGACCTCCTCACTTTACCTACAACTATACCTGGGAGCTGGAAACTTTCAGGGACATAAGGAATAGAAGGACACGTGGAATGATGGCATGATGTGTGCGAAAAGAGTCACGGGACTTTTTAGAGTTGCTATAGCAACCCTTAGTAGGACCGCCTACTTGCAACTTAATAGATTCAAGATTCGCGGCTATGTAGCTTTTTTTACGCCATTTGGCATACGCCCTTATCCAGAGCGACTTTTATCTCAATTATATCAATGATCTCATTCATTTAACTAAACAGTTGATGGCTGCTGAAGGGTCCAGCAATGGCAGCTTAGTGGTGCTGGGATTTCTCGCAACCTTCTGATCGGAAGTCCAACATCTTAACTACTGAGCTATACCTTTGAGAAATATGTTCTAGATATTTGTGGAAGTCTAAAATGCAAAACTTTCCTCATTGCACTTATAAATAATATTAAAGCATTTTTCTTTTTCAGGAAATTGATCGAGGGGGAGGACACCCGCTTATCCACGATGGTCCAAGGCATGTCTCTGATGAGCCTCAGCCTCTCCGGGAGTCTCAGCACCGCAGGAGTGAGGGTGAGTGGAGCCTTAGCTGAAGGAGTCGGAAGAGCCGGAGCGTCGTCCTCCAGCCAGGGCACCACCAGCGAGGAGTTCTCTCACGAGCAGGCTGTGGAAATGACTGAGAGGAAGACCGTCCTCATCAGGTACAAGTATCCATTTATACACCACCTTGAACCCTGTATTCATCTCCTGAATTCTTCTTGATGCTCTTTCAACTTTGTTCAGAACAGTTAAGACAGACGATGACGTCATTCAGAGAGACACGCAAGAGCGCACCATCACCATCTCCGGAGCCGCCGATGAGGCCGATGAGTAGCCGACGACGACGTCGAGCTCAGAAATCCGATCACGTGACAAGTCATTTAAAAGCCAATAATTTCTAACCATTATTACCATTTTAGAATTGTTTATTAGAGAACATGAACGGACCCGTATTACAGATGTGAAGCTCCGAAATCCGATCTCGTGTCGTCCGACGCAGCTCATGCGCTTCGACTAAACCGCTAACGCACGTGTTCTAGCTTTTAACCCTCTGGTGTCATCTCTGGTTCAATCACATGCGTGAAATAAACATGACTGCAAAGCATCTTTTCTTTATTGTCCGCCTGCTTTTATTTTATACAAATCACCAGTTAGACGTGATAAGGTCAAAAGTATTGGGACACCCAACTTTTGCCATGTGACATTCTTTTTTCCAAAGTGTTCCCACAAAATTGATGTTATTGGATGATTTTCACATCATTAGGAGACCCAAACCGGTTCAAGCATAACAATGTGCATCCTTCAAAGCAGCCTAATTAAGCAATCAGTTGGAGCGGAAGATCTCGAGCAGGTCTCCTATAGAGCTATAAACCTCATTGGGGATAAAACTGTCTTGAGAAAATCTAGTTGAACATCTTCCCAGAAGTTTGGAAGCTTATTATTAAAGCAAATTAGGACTCTGTGTGGAATTTGTTGTTTGAAAAGCACACACACCCCGATCTTACGGTCAGGTGTCCACAAACCTTTGGACTTGAGTAAATCAGAGATCAAGCAGAAAGTTTTACAAGATTTTTATTTTTTTTAATTGTAGTTTTTGTTCTTTTATAAATTTTTTTTAATACCAAAAATATGTTCACAGTTCATATTAAACCATACAATAAGTGCAAACAGGATGTGCAGCAGTGAATCGAATTGAATCGAATCAAATCAAATGATCAACGGGTTCACACTCGGTGTCAATTCAAAGGCTTCGGTTCGTCTCCGACTCCTCCGGCGAGCCGATATACAGCCAGACTGACTTGATGTGCCAGGGCGTCTACGCTCTCCTGCATGACACACACACACACACACACACACACACACACATAACTGATCGTGTGAGATAGGATAGTGTGTGTGTGTGTGTGTGTGTGTGTGTGTGTGTGTGTGTGTGTGTGTGTGTATGTATGTATACCTGCGTGTCAGCTTCAGCATACACCCGGACCACGTCCTCGGTGCCGGAGGGTCTCACGAAAGCCCGGGCTTGTCTGTATTTCTTGACCAGAGCATCTATGGAGTCTTGTAACCCGGCCGGCGTTACGGCACGTCGCTCTGCATCCGTCGTCTCGATCACCCGCCTATCTGCTACCTGAAGGTACAAACGAATACATCAGATCGAATTAAACAACGAAGACAAAAAAAACTTTAAGCATCTCTTCACACAAGGTGCTGTGCTTAAGTGCTCCCCCCCCACCATCACATTTTCCCCATGTGATCATTCTAAATAAAAAAATAAACAAATACAATTACAGTTCTGGAAAAAAATTACCTGCAATATGATTTTGTGTCAAATGATGCAAAACGATCTTCAGACGGCTCTATATACTGTATATGGTGCTGTGCAATAATATTTACCCCCCCCCCTCAGTTCCTCATGTAATAATTAATTATAAATAAAAAAATAAAAAAATAAATCATCACATTTCTTGAAAATGTTTATCAAAAGATGCAAACCGATTTTCCAGGTTTTGTATATGCGTATATGTATACAGATAGCTAGATAGCTAGACAGACAGACAGACAGATAGATAGAGTGTTATGCATAAGTATTCACCCTCTATCCCTATCAAGGTTGAAATATCTGCTGTATAGATTTTCGATCAAAAAGGTGAAATCCAGTATTCAATCGTTTTGCATAAGTATTTACACCCTTAACATTTCCTCATGTGAATAAATAAATAAATAAAGGAAATACACATTTACTATAAAAATACAGTGGTGTGCACATGTATTTACCCCCTTGATCTATTTATAACCCCTCCCCTTTTTTGTCATACTTTTGCAACAGATTTTGCATACAATTTATACTTAAGACACATTAAGTAATCGTGCGTCATTAAATGCAATTTTAAATATGTTTCTCGACTGTATCCAAATGAATATTTAAAATGGGAAAGTATTTACAAAAATTAAATAATAAATACATAAATAAAAAGGCATTTTATAAACTTAAGATTGGAGAAGAAACGCTCTACAAAGAGGCTCAAACAAACGACCTTGACTTTGAGCTGGCGGTTGGGCAGGTCGGTGTAAATGGAAGCCCAATCCTGAACACTCATCCCTCTGACGGCCAGCATGGCTTCAATTAGGAGCATATCAGAAATGGCGTCACCTGTAGCCTTCAGCAGGAACACCACATAAAGCAGAGATTTTAGTCTCAGATTTTGTCACAAAAACAATCCAGGTTCATTCATAGTAGTTACAAGAACTTGAAGTAATAAAACAGCTGGTGCTGGTGTTCACGGACCTGATTGATGAGGTTCACGGTGCTCTCCAGGAGCTTTCCCGCACGCTTCTTCTCATCGCTCGCGTTCGACTCTTCGGCCAGCTCCCGGATCTGCTCTTCTGCTTTTTTACTGAAAAGAACCTTCACCGTAGCAGAAAGCAAAAACTAATCAGATTCTACTTCAATCTGCCTTCAAACGGCCGTGATGTTGTGCGTGTTATATTTACCGTGCCGTGGCCGTTGGCTTCGAAGTAAACGCCGACGTCGAATTTCTGAGCCTCGTGATGCAAATGTTTGACTCCCGTCTTCGTACAGCAGACGGTAACCTAATCGCGTAGAGGAGAAAACACCCGTCATACGTCAGCGAGCGGGTTGTATCAACTAATAATGTGTGAGAGAAAGAGGTCTTCAAAACCACCTTCATGACGTCTTCGAGGTATCGTGTAGAGCTTCCGTTGGCGTATGCCGTTTGAACCACGGCGACCTGCAGGTTTAGCCCCGCCTACGGAAACACGTGTGTAAAATCAAGGTGAAGCATCATGAACTGTTTAGGTACTGATGCAGGTAACATTAGAAGGCCTGGGGATGTGTCTCAATTCATCAAATTGTTGAAATCGAGATTGCAACACCACGGAGGCCGAGGCGCGTCCTGAGGGACGCATAGAATGCAGATTAACATGGCAGAGGCAGAGCTGCATCTTCCTGAGGACGTCCCATACAACCGGTTGCCTTGGACCTCATATGAGTGGGTGTCAGAATACTTTTGGCCACATGCTGTATGGGTCGAGCTCATGATTTTTTTTTTGTTGTTGCTTCCCTACCGTAGTTCATTTTTAGAAATATATTAATATTTATTAATTGTTATTATAGTGTCAGAACGAATCCCAACCCAAGGATTCGTACTGAACGTGGGACCGCATGCGTTCGTACCTCCGTCAAAAGCTCCTTGAGGTAGGTGCTAATCAGGGTAGCTATTTTATCGCCGTCCAAAAGATGGAAGCGTGCGTTAGAGTCGCTGTAGTAGTAAACGATTCGGTCCGCGTCGCCGTCGAAGGAGCAGCAGCGCTGACCCGGACTCATCTGCATACCTGGAGAGTTAAACAAAGGAAGAGAGATGAATCTACTTATCTTTTCATTTATTTATTTTTTTTATTTTAATGCAGGTGTTTGTTTGTTTTTTATATACGTCACCATGCATCAGAATACATCGTTAAAACCGATATACAGAAAATAAATAGAACTAGAAATTACACGGTAGGACCAAAAGTTTGTGGACACCTGGTCGTAAGATTTGCATGTGCTTTTCTCGCTGTTATAATAACCTACACTCTTTCGGGAAGATGTTCCAATCCCAGCCACACTAAGCTACCTCCCTGTAGCCAGACCCATAACCCCATAGCTGCTTAGATGTATGAAGAGATCATGCCAAATGTAAATTATTCGGAAGGTTCACATCCGGGTATCGTCGAGTGAGGGTTTCTTGACCCTCCGTGCTGCATCATGGCTGACCCCGCCTTCCTAACATGAAGATACGCGAAGAAGGTATTTCACTGTGACAAAGTCTGTAGAAAGAAACACATACGGCTGGAAAAGGCCGGCCGGTTTGTGCGTACCTCGCGGAGCTTTCTGCTGCACTTTCACGTAATCGGCTCCGCACTCATAGTTGAGTCTCCCGCTGCTGCCGTCATTAAAGATCTCCACCTGCAGCTCGGGCTTCAGAAACGCCTCCATTTCTTTCATCTTCAGGGCCCCGATCCCGTTGGCGCCGTCCACCAGCAGCATCTTCTGGTCGAGGGTGCGCTTCGGGGCCTGGGGTGAGACACGATCCGGATCGACTGGGTTGAATTTAAGCACGACAGTGAACCCAAAAGTATTGGGACACCAGACTTTTCCAGCTACATGTGTTCCTCTAAAATAAAAATAAAAACCATTTTACCAGAAACTTGATTGTATAGGATGTCTTAGAACATGGGTTGGAGTGGAAGATCTTATGGAGCTCCACACCTTGTGGAATGGGATGCTCAAAAAACTAAGCACATCCCATGCTTAAGCTCGAGTGTCCCAATACTTTTGCGCAGGTAGTGTATTCGTTCCTTGTAACCGATCGAAAAACTGATTCTCGTCTTACGTTCTTCGTGAGCTCCGCGAACGCCTTGGAGAGTTTCTCGTAATATCCTTGGGTCGTAGCGTCTCCGTAGCAACCGCCGGTGTTGCGACACAGGACCATATAATGCAGCTGAGGTGTGGTCACAAGGCCAAAGTCTTTAATAAACACACCCACCCACACACCCACCCACACACCCACCCACACACCCACACACACACACACACACACACACACACACACACACACACACACAGAACAAACACAGAGCGATTCAAATTTGAATATAATACAAATAAAACCCAATTCTCTTAATGAGCACTATCTGTGAGCGCACCGTGACTATGGCCTTCTAAACAGGAAATGCCATCCAGCACGGCCCGGGACAGGTTCTCACTGCTTGGCCTGAGCAGAAAAACGTACAACCGGTCAGTTTGTACACGTCTACACTTTATTTGCTTATTATTATAATAATAATAATATATTATTATTATAATGTATATTATTTTTATTATTATAATAATAATAATAATAATAATAATACGTCTGATGGATACCTGGTGTCTCGGCCGATTATGACACTCGCTGCCTGAGCCATGTCGACACCTTCGCTCTCGACGATGCCCTTCAGTACAGCGCACAAATCATCCTGGTCCGCGTTGGCCAGCTGAGTGGCGTAGCCTTCCCAAGCCGGAGTCACCATCTCCCCCATCGGGTCGATCAGCTTCACCCCGTTGTCCTCCTGAGATTGCACAAAATGAAAGAAAACGATTTTGAAGATTTACAAAAGTTTGTGGACACCTCAGCTCTTTGACAGAACCTCCACCCAAGATCTTCCACTCCAACCCCATATCTTCAAGGGGCTGGCACGGTGTCGTCGTCACGTTCGAGCGAAGGCTGAATTCAGTGCCATCCAAAGACATCACAAACAATAGTCTGCTATTTGAATAGTTGGGTGTCCCAATACTTTTGGCCACACTGTTAACGCACCACCCACCTCTGGATTGTGTGACGCCGTGACCATGACGCCGATGGTGGACTTGGTTTGCTTGGACCTCAGCGTGGCTAGCAGGCCCATGCGGAACATCACGTGGTCCAGACGATCGGCGGCGGTTCGGAACCCGGCCGTTCCGTACTGTAACGTCAGCCCCTTCGGTTTCGGGTGGAGCGCGGATTTCTGGGAAACGTCCCCAAACTGGGCCATGGCTAAAATACAGAAATCAGGAAAGAGTGAGACGTTTGCAAGTTCTACACTTTTTAATTTTTTTCATAAAGCAGAATATAGGGTAGTACCAAAAATATATGGACACCCCGCCATCATACCCCTCCATATCCGGATTGAATCCCACTTATAATAAACCTATACTACATCCTGGTGGCAGAAGATATTCAAATACAGGAGCATTATCTAGATCGGAAAGGGCCTGCGAGGGTCTTCCGGTTCATTCCAAAGGTGTCGAAGAGGGTTGAGGAGGTCATAGATCTGTGCACAAGTTCTTCATGGAGGTCATGTGGTGTCCAGGAGAATGGTAGAACACAATTTGGGAATCTGAGTGCTTAGGGAAATTGTAATACTACAGCGTATGGAGACTAAATACAGGATGGTCCTAAAGAGTACAACCAATCACAAGCTGGTATACCTGCCAACCTGCCTCAATTACACAACTACACACTATCGGGCCAGAAGTATTCAGACACCCGACTTTCCCCATACGTAATTTGTGGTTCTTTACTGTTCCCACTGAAAGGCACACAATAGTATAGAACGTCTTGGGAATTTTTTCCATTTATTAAACTTAAAACCTGTTCAGTGCTCCTGTGCACAATTCCAGCTCCATGAAAAATATGGGTCGGAGTAGAAGATCTTGGAAGATCTCTAAATTCTAATTGAACACCTCTGGGATGAATTGGAACTGGTCTGATGGAACATCTTCCCAGAAGAGTGGCGCTTATTATAATAGCAATTGTGGAATGGGATGTTCACAAAGCACAAAACAATGACAGTCAGGTGTCCATAAACTTTTAGCCATGCACCCGTTAATTTAGTAACATATTTATAATCCTATTTATATACAAACATATTCATTTATAATTCCTAATTTTACAAATTAAAAAAATTAAATCATTTCAGTTGTTATACTCACTTACTCGGGTGTTGTCAAACCAAATCTGAAGTGATTGAAGTTCCTGCTTCCGGGTTGATGATGTGGCCGGTTGGCGCATGCGCAGTCATAAATAAGACCGTCCCTCTTACTAAGTGCACTATGTAGGGTGTAAAATCAGAGCTCATTTATTATCGCTTTTGGGATCCGGCCGAATCGAGGGGCGCGTTCATGGAGATCAGAGTCTGAGCGAAGCGAACTGCGCATGCGCTGATCTGTCTGTCTGTCTATCTATCTATCTATCTATCTATCTTTATGTATGTATGTTTGTATGTATTTAAGAAGTATGTGTGTAAAAGAAAAAAGTCAGTAGTTTGTTGTTTGTGTTCACATTTATAGATTGTTGAAAATTCACCTTCAGCTGTTTAAACAGACGTCTCGCTGTACAGCATCCTACCGAAGGAGACCTATTTGTGCATTTAAACTGTGTGTGTGTGTGTGTGTGTGTGTGTGTGTGTGTGTGTGTGTGTGTGTGTGTGTGTGTGTGTTTTCTAAAAGAACACAAGAGTCGCAGCTGCACTGGCAAGGCACAAAAATGTGGGTCTTTATGCTGGATTCCTGTCTCACGCTGTGCTCACACACACACACACACACACACACACACAAGCATGCACGCACACACTCTCTCTCATCAGAACTGTGGCTTCTACTACATCTTAAATACAGCAACAAAGAAAAAAAATGCAATTAAAATAATTTAAAAAACATTGACAGTAACAGAATGTTTTTAATGGTTATAATGGGAATTTTATTGATTTGATTGGAAACTGTAATGGTGTAATATAACCCTGTAGGTGTGTACTGGTATTATGTTGCCTTCTATTGATATTAATACTATTAAGGACCAATAGAACACATTTAGGGACCATTGGGGCATTAATAAAGCATCCAGATCCCAGGAGGCCACTCAAGATCAGGTGTCCTAATACTTTTAGTCCCAGTTTTCTCAGTCTTCTCACAGGTTTTTGTTTCATTTGTTGTTCATTTCGACACTCTACAGTCCTGCTGTCTCTTAGTTACGACTGGAAGAACAAAAGTTCAGCGAGAATTAACAGCAGGGCCGAGACAAAGATCGGAAAGATTGAAAGAGGGCAGAAAAACGAATAACACAAAACACATAACACTTTTTATACTTAGGATACAAAAGGGATGAAAAAAAGTTGTTAAATCACTTGCTCATGAATAAATCTTCATGCCCCCTTTGTGCTCTCTCTCCATCTCTATTTTTTTTCTCTGAGGAGATAACAAATCAGAATTTTTTAAGATAACCCAGAATTTGGAGATTCTGTGATTTCAGATTTTGAGATAAGAAGTCAAAATTCCGATATAACCAGTACGGATTTTTACGTAATAATAAGTCAGGAAAGTTGAAATGATAAAGAATTCTGAGATAATGAGTAAAAATATTGAGATAATAAGCAGAAATTTGAGATAAAAGGTTACAATTTTGAGATAAGTCTGATTTCTTTTTAGATAAGTCTGAGATAATGAGTAAGAATGTTTTCGATAAAATCCGAATTTAGATTAAGTAAAAAATTTGAGATCATATGTCAAAAATGTTGAGATAAGAAGTCAGAATTATTAAAACAATAAATCAGCATTTTGAGATAATAAGTAAAAATTCTAAGATGTCAGATATAGAATTGTTTAATATAAAACAATAATTTTGTGATAATAATTTAGAACTCTGAGATAATAAATAAAAAAAATCTGAGATGATATATCGGATTTTTATAACAAAAGGTAAGCAAATTTTAAGATGTCTGAATTTTTTGTCAAAATACAATTTTTGAGATAAGAAGTCAGATCATTCTCAACATTTTTGAGACAAGTCAGAAATCTGAGATAATTAGTAAGAAATCTTGAGATAATAAGTCCAAAGTTTTGGGATAATTAGTCAAAATTCTGAGATAAATTCGAATTATTGAGATACGTTGAGATGCGTAAAAAAAACGAGATATGAGTAAGAATTATTGAGATAATAAACCAGAATATCTGAGATAATAAGTCAGAATTTGGTGACAGTGCATCAAACAGCACAAACAAAAGGTTGTTAAAGAAATCTTTGTGCCCACCCCCCCATGGCCTTGCTCCGACCCCCTAACCACATGTTTACCTCCACTGTGAGGGTTGTGCTGTTGCTCTGCTCGGCAGCAGGAGGTTCCTCTCTCTCTTCGTCCCTCTTTCTCTAAAGAGATGTCAGTATTGAAGGGATCTGAAGCAGACATGGTGAACCAGAAAACAGAGGATGAAGGGACGGACAATCGGGTCCACCTGAGGCGCAGCATTAGCCTGGTGCCTGCGGTGTCTTTTATCGTGGGCAGCATGGTGGGCAGCGGGATCTTCATCGCCCCTAAAGGAGTGCACATCAACACAGGCAGCGTGGGGCTCTCGCTGCTCGTCTGGGCGCTCTGTGGACTCCTGTCTACGTTTGGTATGTTTGATAAAGTAAAAACAAATAACCGATCAAATGTATAGGGAAGGTTTGGGATTTTCTTTTCTCTTCGCTTGAAAATATTAGATACCTGACCATAAGATAAGATGTGCATAGTGCATGCATGTATAGTGAGATGGATGGTGTAAGATCCAAGATATTTATTTGAGATAAAAGAGCAGGTCTAGAAATATCAAACTAAAGAACTGAAATAAACATAATGGGAAATTAGGACACAGGTGCTAGTAATCACAACATGACACAAGTTTACAGGTTGAGCCTCTTGTCAGGATGCCAGGATGTAAAAAATCATATAATGGTCTTGTCGTGTTTTTGAATTCAGGTGCTTTGTGCTACGCTGAGCTGGGAACCAGTTTCAGAAAGTCTGGTGCACATTACACGTATTTGCTTGAGACCCTGGGGCCACTTCCTGCTTTCCTGAGGCTTTGGTCTGAGTTCATTTTCATCAGGTATCTAAATCACAAGATCAATAATAAATTAAATGAATTGCTCTGATTTGGGATGTTGTGAAACAGGAAGTCGCTGTGAAAAGACAACAATTTCAACCTAATGTTTGGACTTCGGGGTTGCTGCTTATCTTTTCGCAGACCCGCGGTGACGGCGTATATCGCCCTGGCTTTCGGACACTATGTCGTCGAACCGTTTTTCACGCCGTGCCCAGCTCCTCTGCCGCTAATCAAATTGACCAGCTTTCTCGGAGTCAGTGAGTGAAATTTCTGTGCATCGAATTGTTCCCATGACGACGTCCTGCTAAACAGAATAATGAAGAGTGTCTCGCTTTATCAATGTATGTTTCATTCTAAAATGATGCTGATAGGTACTATTGGGACACCTGACGCTTGAACTAGGAGACCCCAAACCTCCAGCCTGACGATGCCTCTGTGCTCAAATAGCAAATAACAGCAAATAAGGACTCAAATGCTCAGTCAAATTCTTCTTATGTATATCCCAGACATGTCAAAGTGCAAGGTCAGCCATGATACAGTGCTCCTGGAGCTGAGAGGGTTAAGGGCCTTGTTTAAGGGTCCAACATTGGTAGTACTGCGGCCTGAATTCCTGTCCTTCCAATTTGTAATCAAAAGTTCTAACCTTTGAGCCACTACAGACCCAAAACACAGCTATGTTGGTCAGCATTGTTCAGGGATTGAATACCTGGTTTTAGGTGTCCACAAGCATAGATACATATATATTGGTGCATCTGCAGAAAAGTTAACAATGTGATGCAAATTTATTTCTATAGAATTATTAGTAAATGCGCGATACTTTTTGAAAGTGACCAATTATTTATGACCAATATTTGCTATGTAGATCGAGTTCTCCTAAACCCAAAACTACGGAGGACAAGGCACGTCCTGAGAGTCACATTGAATACAGATTAACATGGCAGAGGTAGAGCTGCAACTTCCTGAAAACCGAACAGGAAAATATCCTCTGGTTTTATTTCATATTTCAAAGGGGCCATGTGTTAGCAGTCAGAAGGCACTTGATAAAGTAAACCGATGATTTGCTGTTTTGAAGAAAAACAAAAGCGAACTTTCTGTACCATATTGTACACCATCGTATTTTTTCCAGTGCGTCGTATCACTTTTCTGCTGTTTTTTAGCATTTCTGGTCGCTGTGAACTGCTGGAGCGTATCGCTAGCCTCTCGTATGCAGGTTGTCCTCCTGATCGTTAAACTCTTTGCTCTGGTTCTGATCATCGTCCCAGGAGTTATGGCTCTGGCCCAAGGTAGCGCAGATTCCATCGCAGCAATTTCATCCCAACGTGGAACGTAAGATCCTGCTGTAACGCTTGCGTTTATCTCCGTTCAGGGCGAACCGAAAACTTCGAGAACGCTTTCAAGATGGAGTCGCTCTCGCTAGCAAAGCTGCCATTAGCCTTCTACTCGGGGCTTTACGCCTATTCCGGATGGTAAGTAACAACTTCTGATTTTTATTTAATTTTTTGGAAATAAATCAAAATTTGCAGCTCATTATACAGTTCATAAGAGGTTATTTACATGTAAATACATATCTGGAATTATATGAGCCACATTGTGTGGACCAAAAGTATTCGGACACATAGTATGTGGTTCTTCCACGAATTGTTACCCCAAAACCAAACACGTCTTCGGATGCACTAGAATGAAATGTTCCTTTTTTCACTTCAAGTAAAACCATGCTGGTAGATATACTTTATGAGCAAAAGTATCGGGACAACAACAGCCAGGGTTGGAGTGGAAGATCTAAAGTGGCCTGCTATAACCCGTACTGAACACCTTTGGGTGTTGGGAAAGCTGGATGGTGAGGAGGGAGGGGGTATAATATGTGCAAATTGTTCTACTGCAATACAAAAAAAAAATATTTTGGTTTAAAACCAAGAAGCAGAAGCTCAGAGGTCCTGGTTTTTATATCTTTATCCATGCTCGTAAACTTGTTGCTTCGCTTTTTTTCAGGTTTGCGTTGAACTTCGTGACCGAAGAAGTTATCGATCCAAAAAGGTACACAATGCTGGTGGATTATCAGATTTTTCAGTTCACACACTTTCATAATTATGTTTCTATGTGTGTATTTTCCAGGAACATTCCGCTGGCCATCAGTTTGTCCATGGTCACGGTTACTACTTTATACGTGCTCGTGAACGTCGCGTATTACACCGTGATTACCGAAGACGAGCTGCTGAGATCGGACGCCGTCGCGGTGGTCGGTATTCGTAGAATTTATTTGCATCGTACTATGGCGTTTTTGCAGCCATATGACATTCTTTCTCAAAAAGTCCCCACAAAGATGCTACACAATTGTATTTACATCTTTGGATGCATTAACATGAAAATTCTCCCTTCATTTAAACTACAAAAAACGTTTTTTCCTGACCCTGTGCTCAAACCCAGTGTGGAAGATCTTGCTTTAGAGCTATTAAAATGAATTTTCTATATTGAATTCACCACAAGTCTCTATAAACTCTTTCACCAGAATAAACACACATCTCTACAAAATGTAGAGGAACATCTTCTCTGAAGTTTTAAGGATACTAGAACTGATCATGTGGAATGAGATGTTTCCACAAACTTCAAATCAATCTTTTTTTCAGACATTCACCAGCAAAGTCCTGCCCAGGATGGTGTCAGTGGTGCCCCTACTGGTGGCCATGTCCTGTCTAGGGGCCATGAACGGAGGGATCTTTTCAGTACCGAGGTACAAAATCAGTTTAAAGCAAATGTAACTTTGTCTGGTTAATAGGTTTTTTCAGTGTGTGTGTGTGTGTGTGTGTGTGTGTGTGTGTGTGTGTGTGTGTGTGTGTGTGTGTGTGTGTGTGTGTGTGTGTGTGTGTGTGTGTAGAATGTTATTTGTGGCAGCCAGAGAAAGGCAATGGCCAGCTATATTTTCCATGATACACATACGAAGAAAGACACCGATGCCTGCTGTTCTACTGCTGGTAATCCACTGTATTTCAGATTCTTCATTCCTTCTTCATCATCTGTTCATTTTTAATTTCCCACAATGCTTCTGCATGCTCAATTCTGATTGGCCAGAAAGTCTTTTCTCCATAGTATTCATTCTAATAAATTATGACCTCTGTAGTAAAAAAAACATGGTAGTGATGAATCGTTAATAAACCGTTCGTTCATTTTGAACGAGTCTTTATCGTGACTCAGAAGAATGAGTCACGATTCGTTTATTTTTTACTGGACGCACATGAGCAGAGCATCGCTGAATCTCTGTAGGTTATGTACAGGATGGGACATAGTGGAGTGATGGGAAGATAGAATAATTTTTTATTGACTTGTTTATTTGAATTTCGTTCATCAAAATGAACTCAAAAAAAAGATTTGTTCATTTTGAGGAACGAGATTCAAAGAACCGAGTCGTTAAAATGATTCAATCTTCCCATTAATACTTTATGGAGGACAGGTCATATAAACGAGTGAAATATTTGTGTGTGTGTGTGTGTGTGTGTGTGTGTGTGTGTGTGTGTGTGTGTGAGATCGTTAAAGGGTATCATGTTCTTTTTAAATATCTGATTGTAAAGAAATTTCAGGTTGTGAGTAGAAATGCGAGTTGTGTGAAGATTAGTTAGAAACAAGTTCACCCTCTGACCAATCAGATGCAAGCATTGTTTCCAGATCATTTTAATGTGCTATAAAAAAAAAAAAGTATTGACCAAATTGGACCACATCTCCATCATCTTATCTTCGGTTGTCTCACCTCGGGTTGCTATGGTTCCAGTCCCCTCTGGTGTTTATCATGCTGGCAAGAGAAGACATCTATCAGCTGATCAACTTCGCCTCGTTCTCGCGCTGGCTCTTTATCGCCATGGTTACGCTGGGGCTCCTGGTCCATCGCTACCGATTCCCGGACCATCCGAGGGCGTTCAAGGTTTGCAACTTTCGATAACGATTAATACGATGCAGGCCAAAAGTATTGGGACACCTGCCTTTCTAGCCATATGTAGACATTCTCCAAACTGTTTCCACAAAGTTGGTTAGATTTGGAGACCCAAACCTGCTTCAGTACAATGACATAAAGCACAAAGCCAGCTCCATGAGCATATGGGTTGGTGTGAAAGACCTTGAGTGGCCTGCTATAGAGCTGTAAAGCCTTTGTGGCTGAATGAGCACCACTTCCATTTTCCCAGCTCATTATAAAAGCAAATATGTGGAACAGGATGCTAAAAACGGCAATCAGGTGTCCACAAACTTTTGTCCATATAGTGTCTTTTTCATGTCAGCTATTAATGATAATTTGATGACCAATATTTATGTTTTTTTTCATACGAGTCTAGGTTCCTCTGGCGGTTCCTGCGATCTTCACTGTGGTGTGTTTCTTTATCGTGGGTCTGTCTCTGTATTCAGACCCCTGGAACACAGGCTGCAGTTTGGCCGTCACTCTTACTGGAATCCCCGTTTACTACCTGACCATAAAGCACTCGTACGTTCCGAGCCGGTGGAGAAAAGCCTTCAGTGAGTTACACCTTTTTACCTTCTCATTTGGTTCCTGGACACACTTTTTTTTTTACTCAATCATCTCCAATAAACACTTTTTAATGGGTTTTGATGGATGTCCAGGGAGTATTGGGTGTGGGGTGGGAATACACACAAACACACATTTGGGATGAACTGGAACGCTGATTGTCGTGAGCTAGTGGTCTAGTGAAACATCTTCCCAGAAGAGTGGAGGTTATTAGTACAGCAAATGTGGTCTCGATGTGGAATGTATAGTCAGGTGTCCACAAACTTTTGTCTGTGTATTTTCTTCTCCCTAACCAGATGTTCCACTCATATCAGTTTCTTCTCTTGCTCTTTTCAGATTATTGCAGCAGACAGCTTCAGATCTTGTTGGAGGTGGTGCAGCAGGAAGTTCCGACATACTGAATACACTTCATCCCAAACTTCTTCTACATAAGTTCTTCATGAAGAACTTTTAACATCCCTGAAATATTTCGATTGCACAAAAAGGGTCTTCATACGCAGTAATCTCAATGTTGATCGTATAGAACGTCATAGAATGTAGTTACAAAACCGATTGTACGTGGTGATAACAAAAGGTTTTAAGACCTGGAGGTATTTCTTTTCCAGGCACCTTCCGCAATTTGCGCCAGATCTCCGCAATCTTGTCAAAACGCAGAGCATCTTCCGGACCGTCTTCTAGCACTGCTCCCGATGTACATTACACAGGACCACATATCACTTAAAGACTTATGAAGGTCGGCGCTACCTGTGACTGTGCGGGCAGCCTTGTGCTGCCATCTGTTGGTGTATTACAGAACTAGCCTCAAAACTTTATCATACCACCCTATATGGCCATTCGATCGATTCATAATTCATGTTTCATAAACCCATGTACATTCAAATTCTACCATTTATCACAAATGTTCACTAGTTATAGATTCTAACGTAGTTTTGAACCGGATCAGTGCTAAAACAAAAAGTGGTTCTTTGGGAGAACCGAAAACGAACCACCTTGTCAACTGATTCTCAGAGTTTATACTGTCTTTTAACAAAATACACTCTATGGTCAAAAGTTTGTGGACACCTGACCGCAAGATTGGTATGCAAACAATTTTTGACCTCATTTGTTGTTATAAAAAGCTCCACGCTTGGGACGCCATTCCACGTGATTTTGGAGTGCACTTCTAGATATTTGAAGATCTTCCACTCGAACCCATATGTTCATGGAGCTGGTTTTGTGCACATGCTGGAACAAGTTTAAGTCTCCTAGTGATGGGAAATAAAACTATATACGGCTGGAAAAAAAAGGCAGGTTTCCCAATCATTTTGTCCATATAATGTAAACTAATACACAGAAAGTTGATGAAGGATTTTAATAAAATTTTATTAACAATACACACAGACTGTGATGATGATGACAATGAGGTTAAAATAATAAACAGGCAATTTGTTTTTTTTTTAAAAGCCAATGCATGCAAGAACCATAGAATTCACCGAGTGCCAATATCATATCATATAACAATATAATGTATATTCGCTCAAATCGTACATCTTAAAATAGAAATCTCAGGTCTATTTCTCGTTTAAGAAGCAGTAGTGTCTGTTAAACTCATTTACACACCTGAAATCCATATACAAATATTACAAAATTGTGCAAAATTCCTAAATACATTCCTTCCACTGGTTGTTTTGTCCCCTTGTCCCTCGCTCATGCATCCTTTTTTTACAGTGATAAATACACTCTGACTGGACGTATGTACAGTAAACAGGGACAGGAAAACACAAAAACAAAGATGCGTAAAGGGATGGAAGAAGGAGAGCAAGACATAGATAAATAGAGTGAGCAGATTAAGGAGGAATGTGTCGCTGGAAGCGGAAAAACCAACAAAGAAGACACTGACGTGGATAGAGAAAGATTGGCAGGCTGTAGAATGAAAGGCAGAGGTACAGATAAAAAATCTAAAGATTTATTATATTAGGAAAAAAAATACGAATAAGAAAAAAAAGAAGAGTAATCACTCCGAGGCAGTGTAAAAGCGGGTGAGCAGCTTGACAAAAAGAAATTGCGCCGTGCCATTATTTAAGCTCGGGAATTAACTGTGACCAGCTAAGGTTGGCCATGCCGAGGTCGTCGTCCTCCAGACATGAGAAGCTGATGTCCACTAGGATTTTGCTCAGGCTGTCGTTCATGGTGTCCAGAACGAGGCCCTCGGTGAGTGAGCGGTTCTGTGGCTCAAGCGAGCGGTTTTGTGGCTCGCGCAAGCAGGATGTGAGCAGCTCACGGGGCGAACTGAACAGCTGGAGGTCTTTGAACGGCGTCCCATTGAGGCTCAGACCGCTGAGCTCGTGCTTCTGCGGCGTGCGGATCGGGCTGAAATCTAGCACGCTGCGGCCGGCTTTGCCCAGCGGCGTGATCCTCCACGGCTCCAACGCCTTGCTGGGGGTCGAAGACGCCGGGTGGCTCGCTTTGACGGGCGTTTTAAAGGTCTCGCCCTCGGGCCGGGGCTCCGCCTCCAGCTCCACCTCTTGGAACGTGGAGCCGTCCAGGGCCAAGCCCGAGTCGAAGAAAGTGCTGTCGGGGAAGAGCAAGACGGGCTCCTCTGTGGAAGGCGGGACCAGGCGCTGTTTACGACGCGAGCTGCTTGCCTCCTTACGTTTGCTGATGTGGGAATCAGGGATGCACTCGTCCTTCATCTCTGGGACCGGGGTGGAGATCAGGACGGTGCTGGATTCGCTCTTGGAAACCTTTTAAAACAAAAGTAGCAGAGTTAACCAGGGAAGTGTTTTCTCACGGGTTTCTGAATGAGCAGGATTTACCTTCGGAGCGATACAGAGCCTCTTGCACCCCGATTTCGAAACCGGATTGGAGGCGGAGGAGCTCTGCTGAGAGGTGGACAAAGGGAGCGCCGCCGGGGAGGACAGGAAAAGCGAAGGAGTCAGAGGAAGCTGAATCGGTACGAGGTACGAGTTGGTACGTGGCAGGAGAGGCTTCATTTTCCTTTCTGGAGATAAAATATAAGAATACATCAAATATCATCGTCCCTTTTTGCTCTACCTCCGTGCTTCCAGGAAGATGTTCCACTAGATTTTGTGGAGATTTGCAGCTCCTTCAGCCACACCAGGTCAGGTACTGATGTAGGGTGAGGTGAGAAGGCCTGAGGTGTGGTCAGCTTTAAAAATTCATTCCAAAAGGTGTTCAATGGGGGTTTATAGATTTATAGCAGACCACTCAAGAGCTTCCACTCCTATATGTTCATTGAGCCGGTTTTTGTAGTTCAACTAAAGGGAAAGTTTCATGCTAGAGCTGCGTCTTCCTGCAGTCAGAAAAGGAAAAGAACGTCTGGATTTATTTCATTTTTTTGCACAAAAAGGGGCCGTGCGTTAGAAATCCGAAGGCACTTAATAAAGTAAATTGATCTTCTGTCTGTCTGGTGCAAAGAAATCAAAGCAAACCATCTGCACCATATTGAATTGCGTAGCATCGTATTTTTTCTTTCATTAAATCTCATTGTGTGTGTGTTGATTGAGTTAAAATAAAAGTCTAAACAATAACTTTCATGGATGTTCACCTACCTGTGGTACAAGTGGTCAGCCTTTTCGGATCGGGGACAACTGGCTTTTGTTGCTGTGGAGACACAGCAACAATCCTGTCAGTTTTGCAAAATCTAAACTCTGTATCTGCAGTTTCCCTGCATAAAGCTCCAAAGCTGAGCAAAAAGTTTGGGGAGACCTGAAGATACTCATGCTTTTTCAAACATCCGGTTCCACTTTTTTTTTTCGAAGAACATCCACTCTTTGAGAAAGATGTTCTAATTGATTTGAGGAGATTTTTTTAGAAGTCAACAGCACCGATGGTTGATTGCTGTAACTATCAGCAAAAAAATCCATACCATTGTTTTTTCCAGGTTGCATTCTACAGTAAGAGAGCGGCCTCTAGAGGCGAATCATTGACACCACATGCTGACGCAACTCTTATTTTCCTCTTATTTTAAATTGATTAATATAATTAATACTAGGGATGCACCGAAATGAAAATTCTTGGCCGAAACCGAAAACCGAAAAAGAGGAAAGCAAGGCCGAAAACTGAAAACCGAAACACCGAAAAAAATTATGCCAATTATTATTACCATTGCATTTATGTCTATGACTGTGTACCAACCTTACTCAAATCAAGGCATTTCAATTGCATAAATTAATATTAAAGTTTCAAAGAATAAATCAATTTCAAATTATGAAAATATTTATTTATAGCACATTGCAACAATGCACAGGATAAAATAAATTAAAATTCTAACTTAAATGTTTAATTTAAATGCACTCGTGTACATTAAATAATAATGTACAGGCCCTCTGGCCTGCTGAAAGGTTGTAAAATTAAATATGTTCTTTCATAAAAACAAAGTGCATTCAGAACAAGTGCAACTGCTTAAAGATACAATACAACAATATCACTGGGAAACTTCCTTGCCTTTTCAAAAAACGTCTGCCACAGACGGAGTGCGCATGCTCGAAGGGGTTTTATTTTTCTGTGCCGCGTTCTTCTCATATTCAGCATAGCGATCGGATGTTTGGATTTCAGGTGATAAATTAAACCCGACGTGGAGAAAGTCTTTGCAGACGAAATTTCGGCATTACATGTTTTGCAAATCGCTATCCGTGGGTCTTTCTCAGATATACTGAAATACGTCCACACCGCAGACATGTTGCTTCAGACATGCACGTGCGGGCCGCGGTTTCTGTTTGCGTCATCACAACAAACTGTTTCGGCCGTGTTTTTTCGGTGATCAAAATGCACTTTTGGGCCGTTTTCGACTGAAAATTTTCGGTGGCCGAATATTCGGTGCATCCCTAATTAATACAATTATTTAATTTTACATATTTTCCTGATTCAGTACTGCTTTTTTACTTGTTTTAATAAAGTTCAGTATTATTTACATGAAATTATTATAATATTTTTTTTAAGTATCCATTTCGAAAAAAAAATCGGCTATCTACAAGTACGATCCAACCTGTTTCGGTCGACCTCTAAATTTGTACTCATTCAGATTGTTAATTCAGTTGTGGGAACATTTTGCCGAAGAACCACATACGGCATATGGAGGGGAAACATTTTTACAGTCAGGTATCCCGATACTTTTGCAAATTTGTGTCAAAGAAACACATGGATATGAACATTCTTCCTGAACTGAACTTCATAAATCCTGGAATAAAATATACGTGGATCATTCGGAGATTCGGAAATGAGCAATGTGTCCTCTCTGTAGCGCAGTGTAGAAAAAATAACAACAAATAAATTCTTACTTGGTAACAGACTTGCATGGTTTGTGCGAAAGAGCGAGATGCCGGATCGAGTTCAGGCTGCAGAGGGGGGCAGAAGGGAGGGGTGGGGGACAAGAGGCAAAATAAAGTGTGAGATAAGGGTTCTGGAGGTAAAATGGACGAGAAGGAGGAGGAGGTTTACCTTGTACACCTGCTCTAAGGTCAGACAGCGGTTTGCTTCGGGTTTTATGGTCCAGAAGGAGGTCTTGCCGTCGGGGGTGCTCTCTCTGACGAACATGTCGTGCAGCGAGAGATTATGGCGAATAGAGTTCTAATAAAGGGGAAAAGGAAACGCTAGTGAAGTGCACGGTTTTTACTGTGATCGTGTAGAAATTTCAACGGATGTTACCTTCCAACCGGGTTTGGCGACATCCCGGAAGTAGGGGAAATGATCCTCGATCCAGGTATAGATCTCCTTCAGGGTCATCTTTTTATCTTTCTTGCTGTTGATCGCGAACTGGATCATGGCCATGTAGGAGTAGGGCGGCCTTTCTGAATGCGGACCGCTGACGCCGCTCGGTTCTCCATCTCCTCGCTGTGCCTGAAGGGAAAACACGATCTTGTTTCCACGACAATTCAGAAATTTGTACATAGCAAGAACGAGAAATCAGCGGTACCTCTTGCAGCTGGACGCAGGCCTCGATGTTCTCTTTATCGGAATCTTTCTTTTCCGGCTTGGAGACGTTTGTGACGTCCGTGTTCATTTTCCCCAACCACTGGATGTTCGTCAGGCTGGTATCCAAGAGACTGCGGTCCGAGTCGTTTTTCACTAATGATCCAGCAAATGGTAGAATCAGCAAGAAATCAAGCGAAGCGATCTATATATATACACATATACATATGAAACACGTACATCTGAGAGCTTTGCTTGCAAGCTCCTCAGGCCCGAGGTTCTTCCCCTCATCACCAAGAGCTTGGACGCCGTCCTCCGATCCATTATTTCCGCTCAGCAAGATAAACTTGTTCGGCCCCCGAGGGCCACTTTCCTTCCCTTTGGCCGTCAGAATGTCGATGACGCTCTGAAGATCTGCCGTTTTTGGTATAACCACCACTTGCGTGTCCGCCATGGTGGGATGGTCCATAATGCAGACGCCATCGGAGGCAGGCCGGGACCCCTGCGCCGGGTGGATTTGCTCCGCGGCCCGTCGGCTTCGTTCCTCTGAAACGGCAACTTCCTCCTCTTGAGGATTAATGGCCTCCTGGGACTCTCCCTCATCCTGTTCACAGCAAACCAGATCCCTGCAAACACAGATTCCACATTAAGTGACAATGGATTCAGATCCCAGATACCAAATCTACTCATTTTTGAATCGTAAACCTGAGGCCCTCAAGAATCAAATGTTATCCATCACACACCTTGGAAATCCAAACAAAAGGTCCAAGTTTTACAATTCAACCGACTCGAATAGATTTAACCGACTATTATTGTTTTTTGAATATTAACCAACGTGGTGACGTCACTCGTCTAGAACAGAATACGGTCATAATCCAATCGGTTAATGATCGGAAATCAGAAATACATGCGCTCGTGTTTTATCTCGGGATTTTATAAGCAGCAGCCTGCGATCGGAGAGCGAGTGTATCTTCAGTACAATACAATGACGTTGATAGGGATTTCCTCTGCACATAACGACCCACGGTTCGGATCGGAAATCGCAATTCTTGCAGCTGGATTTAATTGTAAAAACCTGTCCACTTGCTATTTCTATATTAACAAAAAGCATCCTAGATCGACACCATCTTCAACGTCGTCATCATCATCATCATCATCATCATGGTTTATCTTATCATAAATCCGTAGCTACTGGTCACCAATGTAATTATTATTTATGATGGCAAACCAACCTTCATATTATGATAGATCTCAGGTTATCCTGTCGATTTTTTGTTGTTTTCTTTTTTCTTTTTGCTTTAATTCTCTCCGCTTGTAAAATGATGAAAGCGTAACCTCCTGGATGTCCCACTTCCGTCTTCTTCACTGTGCAAGTTTGAATTTTGGCGCAGGCCAATCACCGTAGGTCACGTGATCTGGTTCTGTCCAATCGGCGCACGCCGAGGAAGCTTCGCGAACCAATCCGAGGAGATGCGGAAGTGCGAACGGATACAAAAGAACAAAATAAAGATTGTAATAATGAAAGAAGAAATGAATGCGCGCTATATTTGTGTATAAAAGAGTAGGTTTGAGGAGTAGACACGTTAATGGCTTGTTCACGTGGTTTCCTGCAGGGCCACGATGAGGTCTGATGCCTCGCGCCACGCGGAAACGGAATTCCCTGAATCCACGCAAGTCTCAGCTGCGGTTCGTGGAACAACCAAGAAACGGATCGAGACATGACTATGGAGCACATCTGCGAAGCGCAATCAACCCGAAGATCTCCGTGTCACATACATCACGGCAAGGAGTCCCAGGGGATTCGTGGGTAATTGGATCTGTGCCAGGTTTTATTTTAAGAGGAAATCGATCAGAGAAGCAAAGAAAAAAGTCCCTCCATGATGTCATTTGTGCATAAACAAGTGATTGATCCTTTTTGTAATGGGCCGTCATGGTCCAGCAAGGTCTTCACTGCTGGTGATGAGAATCACCGATTTATGTTTTTATCCAATCAATTTTTATTTCAGTTTCTGTCCAATCAAATTTGAGCCGCAACAGTGTGGGCACCTATAAAAACCCCATGCTGTTAGAAGGCTGTTATTTTAACCAAACAGATTGCAAGCTAGAGTCACTGGGGCCATCTAGCCGGCGTCCAATAACGTCGTCCTTTGATTGGACGGTCCGAAAGCACACTAGGACGTTTACGAGACGGAATATAAGATGGACAACTCTTCCCACTTTTGTGTTTTCATTCCTGTAGAATGTGCGCAAGAGGATTTGCCTTCACATCGAATCCTGAGAAAAAACTTAATGTGTGGGGGGAAAATGGTGTTGTTTTATGAGGTTAAAATCGCTGCTCCTGCTTGAGATGCAGAAATCATCTCAAGCAGTGTAGCTGTAGCTCCAGTGGAAAAACTACTCAAAGGGTTTTAATAGGGTTTATAGCTCTATAGGAGGAGATGTTCCAGTCCATGATGGAAATAAAAATATCATGGTGATACATTTGGTTGAATAAAGTGACTGTTTTTATAGTGTGTGTGTGTGTGTGTGTGTGTGTGTGTGTGTGTGTGTGGTTTCCTTGCCGTAGGTCTCTCCTCAGTTTACCTCCCTGGAGGACACTTCCGTCAGATGTGGTGGACGACGTAGGAAGAAGACGACAAGCAATCATCATCACCACGCGAGCACCTCGAACAAAACGGCGCTTTCCATTCAAGCCAGAAGACCAACTGTTTGCAAATACCCGGCTCTGCTGTTCGAAACGCCCAGGTGTCCAAGAAAAAGCATCACGGCACATGTGAGAGATTTTTCAGAAGTCAGACCTTCTCGAAGTCACGAGGACGGCATGGTTCCTCGATTGAACCGCGACGATGTTCCTGATACTACACCAGGAGCTGAAATACGCCCCGAACCCAATATGTCTGGAAATCTGACGACTCCTAGGTCTGATCCGGGACGTGCCTCCAGCAGCACTCTCGCTCCTCCTCATATAGAGACTCCGGAAATGTCACGCTCCCAACCTGCCGCTTCATCGTCGCTTCTCGGCCTCCTGTTTTCCACAAATCAACCAAGAACTCCTCCGAGAACGGAGAGCTTGTTGGTAAGGGACACGCCAGAGAACGACTATGGCCTGAAAGTGACCTGGAGAAGGAGGAAAAAGCTGATGAGGTTACTCACCGAGCGAGGGCAGCTCCTGCATGCTGACGTCCTGATCAACAACCGCTGGCCAGAGATTGTGTGAACGGGGGATAATGACTGTAACTAGACGATTTGGGCAAAAGTTTGTGGACACCTGATTTGTTCGCATATGACTTTTTCCAAACATATAGTCCATACTTTGTTATATAACCTCCAGTCTTCTGGAAAGATGATCTAGTAGATTTCAAGCACTCAAGACTTTCCAAACTATGCATATCTAAAGCATATATAACTATGCATATCTTCATGGAACCACCACATACAAAAACGTCCTACACTATACATGTGTGTGCCTCCAACTTGTCAAAGATCTGCACAGTATGGCTGGAGAAAATTGGGTGTCCTATTTCTTTTGGCCATCTTGCATATTAATATATATATATATATATATATATATATATATATATATATATATATATATATATATATATATATATATATATTATTTTTTTTTCTTCCTCAGAACGGCATCCTGATCTCATCAAATACATTAATGTTTCTTGAATTGGGGGAAGGAAATTGACATGTTGGACCTCCCTGTAGCCTTAAGAACGTGTTCCTCACACAGATCTTGGAGAACTTTGTACGCTACTGTAAATATTTTTATATCGTATATTAAAGACGACCAATCTGTGTGCGCACTTAGTTTTTCTTTGATATATTACTTTTTCTTCTTCTTCAAAAAGTTTCAAGATTAGTTTTGTAACTTGCCACTAGATGGCACGCAGTCACTTTGATACCACCTCGTAGCTACAGGGGTCTCGATACTTGAATAATAATTATGTATAAATATTTAATAATGGAAATGTTAATTAAAAAAAATTGTTGAGTTAAAGTTGCAGTAATATTTTTTTTAATGATGTAATTTATTATAATTTTTTTTTTTTTACTCTTGGAAGTAATAAGTGGGACTTTAGATTTTTTTGTTGAGTTATAGTAATATATATAATTTTTTTTATGATGTATTTTGTTTTTTATATATATATATATATATATATATATATATATATATATATATATATATATATATATATATATATATATATATTATATTATATTGTTTTTTTAACTATTTTGGAAGTTAAAAAAGGGGACTTGATTTGTCTGGTAGCCCACACCCCCAAGTTTAGCAAACCGGAAGCGGTAAAAGTCACGGCGGAAGTTTAAACCTGTGCACCGATAAATCGATTAGGTAGGTTCTAGAAGCCTTGTTTTTTCACTCGCGTCTACAGAGATGTATACGGATTAATTCGCCATGCAGGGCGGGTGTTTAGTTCCAGCTCCTGCCCCAGGAAGTCCTGGCCAGTCCGTATTATTGGCTCCGGGTTCAGCGCTGATGGACTCCGCCATCCACCACTTCATCATCCGGAAGGATTTCCACGCCGCGTTTGAGGCTTGTGAGAAGGGACTGGAGATCGTAGCTAAAACTGAGGAGCAGGAACCAAACTGGTGGGTACGATAAAAAAAAAAATCAGCTTTTATAATACTATATTGAATGCTCGATTCTGATTGGTCAGAAGGTTCATTCAGTAATATGGCCATGTACGCATGCGTGCAATCGCGTTAACAGTAGCAGCTCATTCCCTTGGACGTACCATTTTCCCATTGTTATTTGTACTATTTGTTTACATGTTTACTTGTTTGTTTATCTGGTTATTGATCAAAGCGTATGTTTATTTAATGTACATTACATCTGACTAAAAAGTATGTGCACCCCTGACTATCATAATCATAAACGCTTCCTGTTTAAATGAGCTCTTCTCTTCAAAGGGGGTGGTACGGGGGCGTGGCTATATGGAGTAGTAGTTCATTCAAGGAAAAGAGCATAATTGAGGAGGAGGAGGAGGAGAAGGTCTGGAGCTTCCATCTGTGTTTCTTTAGTGTTTCAGTTCGTCCAAAAGCTCTTCAGGAAGGTGTTGAGGAGATCAAAACTTTCTCTGTGAAGAAGATCTTCCATTCAGACCTCATGGAGCTCGCTGTGTACAGGAGCATGGTCTACGCTGAAACTCAAAAGTTACTATAATGAGATTATAATAGAGAGCAGAGAAGAAGCGTATTTATGTGATGGTCAGGAGTGTAGCGATGGAGTGATCAAAGTGCAAACCGGTTAAGGTGCTCGTGGACGTTCCGATTCGATGTGCTCCTTGTTTTCCGCAGTCCCAGGCAAGGAGAGCTAAAGGCGTCGCTCTGCATTGTTGGAATCCAAGCTCTGGCTGAGTTAAACCAGTGGCGTGATGTTCTGACTTGGGTTTTGCAGCATTACGGAGAGTCAGAGCAAATTCCTGCAAAGATCATGCAGATGTGGTAAAAAAAAAAAAAAAAGGTTTCATATTCACAAATTCAAGAAATTTTTCAGCCATATGTGGTTCTTCATCAAAATGTTCCCACAAACCTGGAGGCACATAAGTAATATATAAAAAGTCCCTTTATGATGGACCATGAAATTTTCTGGCTACTTGAACTAGGAGACCTGAAATCCAGCATGACGGTCTTGTGCACAAAGCCAGCTTCATTAAGAACATTTTGGGTTGATCTTGAGAGGAAGATCTTGATTGGCCTGCTGTATAGCTTCTCAATAAGTTTCAATTTATCCCATAGGTGTTTAATATGGTTTAAAGCTCTACAGCTCAAGATCTTCCATTCCAACCCGATTGATCATGGAGTTTTTGGGCATAAGGACATGGAAATCCTGTACAATTGTATATCTTTAGCTTTGTGGTTTTGGGAAGAACCACATACATGTGCTTGGGTGTCCTAATACTTTTGGAAACAAACATTCGCAGCATCCTCCTGTACACCAAGGTGGAGGAGCAGGTGGAGGTTCGGGAGGCCACGCGATCTTGGCTGCACCACTCCTCCAACAGGGGCCTGCCAGGTTACAGCAGTGTGGCTGAGCTGTACGTTCTGCACGTCCTCCTGCCTTTGGGACAATTTTCAGAGGCCAAGGAGCTTCTGAGGGATGATGTAGGGCAGCTCGCCTTCACCAAGGACCAGATGCAAACCGCTCTGAGCATCCTCGAAGACCACGAGGCGAAAACGACCGATCAATCACATCCAACCCCCAAAAACGTACCTGCAGAGGAGGAGAAAACGACAGAAGGTACGATCGGTAGCGTGTGACATTAAATACATGGTGTGGCCAAAAAAGCCAAAAAAAAAAAATTTCAACCCCTCGAGGTGGTATCAAAACGATTCGAGACTAGTTTTGTAACACGCCAACAGAGGGCAGCAGAGAGCCTCACGCACAGTCCCCAATTAAAAACCAGGTGGACAATTTTACATTTACATGAACATCATCTTTAAGTTTAATAGAACTTTAGTGTAATCTTTTTATGATTAAGTATTCTATCTTTAATATCTTTACCCATGTTTATCTGTATTTTTTATTTATTTTTTAATATTTGTGATTCAAGATTAATTAGCAGGTCCCCTGCAGTACCACCGCAGACCCCTAGGGGTCACAGGCACCCATGCTTTAAAGCATTAAAGTCCCGCTAAGCATTTTCTTTATAGCTGTTTTCTACAGGGGGAAAACGTGTGTGTCAGCGTGCATTGTTATATATATATATATATATATATATATATATATATATATATATATATATATATATATATATATATATATATATATATATATATATTTGTATTTGTAGTAACTTAAATCTCTGATTAATTAGTTTTTTATTAAATCACAGCAATTAATTTTATCCGTTTTAAGTTACTTCTGGGAAAATTGTGGCTTCAATTTACAAATTGGGGGGGGTCTCATCTTGTTAAAAGGTCTAAATGCACCTGCACTAGGTGACCAAAGCTTGTGCATCCTTATGACCGGATGTACTTATTGAACATCTCGAGATTTTTCCAGAATTTTAATTCACTTGTTTATTTGAAATGAAACGACTTTGTATTGTTTCAGGCGCCGTGGCGCGGAGGTTAAACGCCGTCCTGAGGTTGTTGTACAGGGGACTCTCTTCGGCCGGCGTCACCGCCTGGTCGCGCATCATCCGCAGAACCGCCGCGCTGTTGGTCCTGCTGTACCTGCTGCTCATACGCATGGACCCAGGTGAGGAGCCCACCCACCCCCAAACATAAAATCTTCAAGAACAAAACTTCCTGTTTGCATAGTACATCCATTTAAACGTATACTGCACAATCTAAAGTATTGGGACACCCGATGTTTATTAAATTTTCTATTAAATGTGGAAAGGGATGTTTAAAAAAAATATATATATAAATATATATATATAATTCTTCCTCCTCAGCTTTGCCCTCTGCTTACGTGTGGATCCTGCGGCTGTATGGACTCTGGCAGCAGATGTGGAATGCCATGTTTGGCCCGTACTACCGGGCTTCATCCTGAAAAAGATTCTTCATCCTGAAACTATTGTGCACAATAAGATGTAGCTAAACACGCGATAACGATGTCGAAATTTGTTTATGATGTACTGTGTGTGTGTGTGTGTGTGTGTGTGTGTGTGTGTGAGAGAGAGGCTGCTTGTACTGAAAAGCTTGGCTGTTCCTCATTTGTGTGCTCATAATTTTGATGATTGTTGATTATATATTCATACAATTTCTATTCATACATTTCTGTTGTCATTAGTTTGTGTACATAGAAAGCTTACAGAGGGTTTAAACATTTTTTTAGTAATTGTACATTTTTGTATTATTATTTATTTATTTACTTTCACTGGACTTCTGAATTCGCCAAAGTTAAATAATAATAATAATAATTATAATAATAATAATGCAAAAATGTACAATTATTCAAAATGTGGAAAAGTCACATTCACTGGGATAAAAACTGAAGGGAGAAAAGACTCAAGATTACACTTTTTGCTCCACTGATTTAATGCATGCATATGATGGACACCAGAAACAAGCTTTATATCTCACCGGTTCTTTATGTCACAAGATGTGGAGTAATGAGGACGGACAGACTCAGAAAGACCGTGCAGGTAGGACGTTTTGGAGAAATGGAGTATATCGTCAGACGAATGCTGAGGATGAAGCTCACCAGACAGGAGGAGGAAAAAAAAAAAGGCCAAGGAGGAGGATTATTAGGAGACGTGGAAAGTGAATGACATGCATGCGTTTGGTTAGAAGAAAAACGGCGATCAGGAGATGGACAATCCGCAGGAGCAGCAGGAAGAAGAAGAAAAATTCCAAATGTTTGGGACATTAGACACATCCAGAGATGTCCTGTACAATGCCTCAAAGATTGTGGGGACGATTTTGGAAATAATGGCATATGGAAAAAGTCCCCAATAGATTTCCAAAAATAGTGTATGTCCATAGCAGGACCTCTTTTTTTTTTATTTATTGTTTTTATTTTTTTATTATTATTATTATTATTATTATTATTGACCCGTTTGCCTTCTCTGAACTGCTTGAGGTGCTTTAAAGACCTCAGAATCCATGACCTGTAAAGGCAGACTGAACCTGATCCAGCAATAACCACTTACATCTATACATACATAATTAATCTTTGGTAGACGTGGAGGTTTTATAACCACAGGCATCTTTTACTAGGTCTGGATGCGGTTGGTAGACCTACCGATCCTGTATGGTGATTGAATGAGCTGGTCATCACTGCTGTCTGCTCAGCTGGTATTTCCATGTGGTTTGTTCAGTTTTCTAAACTTTCAACAGGAAAAAATGTGGGGTGGGATCCATAATCAGGATGGACTGATGGTAGGAAAGGGGAAAAAAAGAAACCAATCATTATCAATGGGATAAATGAGAACTCTAGCACCTCTAGTGGACAGACTGTTGCTTCCTCCCAGAACTGAAACTTATGAATGAAAGGAAAGTGAAAGTGTCTTTTTCCAGTTAAGATTCGCTTTTAGGAAAGTGTTCACACCAGAGCACTACATTGTCTCACTACATTGGACGAAATACTTCACTACAGGTAAGTGCTTTAATCTCCTACCATAATATTTTTTTTCTGTTTAATAAACCTAAATCTATTGCTAAGTCTATTGTATGGCCAAAGGTTTTTTGGACACCTGAGCACAGGATTGGGATGTGCCTTTTAAACATCTCGTTCCACTCTTATTATAACCTCCACTCTTCTGGGAAGATGTTCCACTGGATTATGGAGATTTGTAGCTCGTTTAAAGACAAGGGTGGTAGCAAAGAGGACTGAGGGGTGCAGTTTGAAAAATGGAAGGTTTTTGGATAAGGTTTAGGGCTTTACAGCAGCAAGATCTTCCACTCCAACATACATCTTCATGGAGCTGGTTTTGTGGAGGAGGAGCACTGTCATGAACAGGTTTTGGGTCTTCAAGAAAAGGGACAATTTAATATTTGGGGAAGAAGCTGCATGGAATATGGAAAAGTCGGGTGTCCCAAAACTTTTGGCCATATTATGTGAAAGGGGAGATGAGAGTCAGGTGACATTCAGATACACGAGAAACTACATTAAAAAAAAGAAATATAAAATATGTTGAAATAATGTTTTTTAATGGTCGTATTATTTAAAACCACCTCATGTTTAAAATTCAAATGTTTCTGTAATAATAAATAAAATATGAATTATTGTTCCTGTCTTCCAGTTGCAGACCTGGTGGATTAAAAAAATTATAATAATAAAATTATATATATAATTTATTTTTTTTTAAATGGGAATGGCTTGGAGTATAAGACATGATTCTTGCAACATATCTAGAACCATGGGTAAGTTTTCTTTAAGTTTTAATTAAAAAAAATTATTTCCTTCCTCAAACAACATCAAATGGATGTAAATCGTTCACACGTGCTTGTTAGAACTGCAAAATCTTTTATTTTTTGTTATAAAACGACAATTCATATCAATTTAATATCATATTAAACACTTAATAATGATAATGATCAACCTTGTGAAAGAAAAAAACTCAAGCTTTCTATCTGGCAACAATTCTTCAGCTTTATTCAATTCTAAAATCTGTACACAGCGCCGTTCAGGTCGTTCCATAGGTTATTGATATGATTTAAATCTGGATTCTGATTGGCTCATACCAGAGGCTGATCTTTTTGTTTCATCAATTGTTATCACAGTTGTAACTAAAACAGCAGTGTATTAATTGCACGTGTTGGAATACAATTAGTGATTCTGAACTTTGCTACATCCATCATCATAAAAGAATATACACACACTTTTTTAAATTCATAAAACAAATGAAACAATTAGTCTTTTCCTTGAATCTGCCAAGTTGTTGATATTATAGATATGATGATGTTTTCTTGGTTACATTTTTGTTTTATCTCACAAAAAAAAACCTCTATATCCACAATATATTATGTGGTCAAAAGTATTGGGACACCTGATTTTCCCACCCACATATGGTTCTCTCAATAAACATCGAGGCACATAGCCTTCAGAAGTATTAGCAGGAAATTTTGCCCTTCACTGTTTCGACCCAAACCTGTTCTAACACTCCATTAACATATACATTGGAGTGGAAGATCTTGAGTGGCCTGCTACAGGAAAAAAAAAAAAAAAACCCTGTTGAATTTTTCATGCTGACTGCATCATTTGACTATTGTCCTTATGGCGGAATGAGCACCAAATCTCTACAAAATCTAATGAAATATCTTCCTAAAAGAGTGGAGGTTATTATACCATGAATAAAATGATCCCTCGTATGTGCAGGTGTGAGAGGCCTCTCGAACTGCGGCCTCTCCTGCTGTATAAATGCTTTACTGCAGGCTTTCGCAGCCACCGCGGAGATACAGGAGCTGCTCAGCAGGTATACGAGGAGTTTAAATACAATAAAACAAACTTTATTTTTTAAATAATTAAGCATTTTTATTTACTCTAAACACAATGGTTTTGAGATATGCAAAGATGCAAACGAATCTAAACTATGTACACTGTGTGGACCAAAGGTTTGTGGACACCTGAGGATAAGATTTGCTCTTATATATGAGTATATTATAATATACATTTGATCATATAATATAAAATATATACAAGTTTAGGTCTCCTAGTTTCTCAAATATCTACAAGGACATCCCTGTACAATTGTGTACCTCCAACATGGCATATGGAACAGTCAGGTGTCCGAATTTTTGTTCATACAATGTATATATATACCTGTCCATTAAAAAAAAAAAAAAAAATTAAACCAAATTTTCTTTCATTTAGATGGCAGCCGTCTGACAATCCAACCATCTCCAACGTTCCCCTGCAGCTCAAAAGAGCACTGGAAGCCATGAAGGATAAAAAAAAGGCCGATCCACATCTGGATTTTCTGCAGTGCCTTCACCATAACCACTTTAGCCGTACGCGATCTGTCATATTTCCGAATCCAGTCAGAATAATTATCTCGGTGTCGAGTGAGAAGTGCATGAAAAAGAATATCTTGAACATTTTTGTCTTTCTGAATGTTTCGCTTCAGGGTTATTGCAACACGACGCCGACGAAGTGTTCCACGGCATCCTGAACCACGTTAGGAAGCAGATGTCTGACCAGCAAATTGTTAGTTTCGAAGTGAAATCTTCACTCATAGCTACTCATAGCTACATAGTTATTACCAGTGGTGGACAGTTACGAAGTTACTACTAGTTACTAGGCTTAAGTAGCGTTTTCACATATTTCTATTTTACTGACGTATTTTCGCTTAAGGAGACTTCAACTTCAATACGTTTCAAATATCTTACTTTGTACTCATACGTTTTGTCCTTCCTTTTTATTTATCGGTATTGAACTTGTTTTGATCACCGCTTGGTGGTATCTTCTCAGCACGAACATGCAGTTCAGAGCAGAAGTATTTAGTCTCATGATCATTTGAATAGATATCAGTGTTTGACTCATTGATAGAAGAGTAGCATTCGAGTCTTTTCACATAGTTGATTGAGCAAAGAGTCATGTGACATAAATGATCAAAGGAACATTCTAGACATAATAAATCGTAGTACTTTGAAGACGTAAGTATTTGAAGGCAAATACTTTTGTACTTTTATTCCAGGGAAAGTTTAAAGGGACACTTTTACCATGTGAATCTCTATTTTTTTAACTACTTGATTCTCAACTACTTGATTCGTGTACTTCGTCCACCACCGGTTAATCTCAAAGATCCTAATGATCTCATCTCATGGGGAACTTCTGGATTGTCTTTAATTTTGCGATTTATTTCACCGCAGGTGGCGGAGATTGAAAAACTTTACAAGATCGAGGTGGAAGGATGTTGCCGGTGTTTGAATTGTGAGAACGTACACCGTGTTCCCAGCTACTTCTTCAGCTTTCCACTACATCTCTGTGGAAACAAGAACACATTGGTGAGCTGGTGATGTATTTAAAAATCAGTTTGTACTTTTTTTTTTTTTTTAAAAACATCCCATTCCTCATTGATTTTCCAAAACGCACTGTTGTAATAAGCTCCACTTGATGTTTCACGAGATTGTGTGGAAATTTGTAGCTAAATAAAATGCTGATGTAGGTGAGGGAAGCTAAAAAAAATAATCAATAATTAATTAATAATTAATTGTGTGTCTTCAGCAGCTTGCAGAGGAACCACATGACATATCTATATCTAGAAAAGTCTGGTGTCCCGATAATTTTGGTAGCCCGATTGAACAGATTTGGGATTCAGATTGAAAAGCTGACTGAACCTCTGCGTTCTTTTACTCTACATCAGCGTGTGTTTGAGCACAAAATCTAGAAGAATCATCTCAGAAGAAGAATGGACGTGATTATAAGAGCAAATGGGGAACGGGATGTTCAAACGAATCCTAAATTCTGACTCGGTAGCAATACGAGCTCAGTAATACTGTTTCCTTTCCCAGGAGGACTGTTTCCGAATGTTTTTCGACTCGCAGAAGTTGGAAGGCAGTGAAGCTTTTTACTGCACCAAATGCGAACAGAAGACGCCGTGTATTCAGGTCTTACACTCGGATGATGATGATGATGATGATGATGCTTAATTATTGTGATTAGTATGATTAGCATGGTTTGTTTTCTAGGGGGACAGGCTTGTCTCGCTGCCATCTATATTGTGCATTACTCTCAAGAGGTTCAGGAACATGAACAGCTTGACCAGAAAGCTGAACACCAGAGTCAGTTTCCCTGAAACCATTAACATGGCTGCAGTATTTCCTGAGGAACAGCCCCAAGTGGTAAATCATCTCAAAATTTTGGGACACATGACTTTTTCATATGCTATAACCGCTTGTTCATATGTTCAAACTTTCCCACAAATTTGGACACAAACGATTATATATCCAAAAAATATATCTTTACTTGAACTAGGAGACCCAAACCCATGGACAAAGCCAGCTCCGTGATGATATGCGTTAGATTCGTGGATCTTGAGATCTTAATACATCAATACCTGACTTTACTAACACCCTTGTAGCTGAATGAGCTACAAATCTTTTGCAGAAGGTTTTTTGAGAGCAAATTGTAAACACATCCCAATCTTATAGTCAGGTGTCCGCATACTTTTGGCAATACAGTGTATGTTTGAAGGTTTGTTTCCTAATGACATTATTCTTGTCTTCTTATCCTCAGGGTGGTCTGTACAGACTGTACGGAGTAATAGCCCACTCTGGGATGGACAGGTGCGGGCACTACACAGCGTACATCTGTTCCCAGGATCACCAGTGGTTTTATATCAACGACGGCAACGTGTCCCAAGTAAGAACCATTCTATTACGTGTAGCAACGCAAATACGTTACGTTGATCGTCCAGTCAGGTGGCAACAGGAGAGCACGTGGAAATCCTGCAGATTCAGGAATCAAGAATCAGTTCATTTCAGCCAGAGTGGCGTGAGAAACAAAAAACATCCAGTGATTAGTAGTTCTGGGGTTCTTTATGAGTCGGATCAGCAGTAGTGAAGCGTGACGAAGTATCTGTACTTTATTAGATGTTTTTTTTGTGGATTGGAGACTTTTCCTTCCCTCCATATAATTTCGTAATGTTTTATAAATATCTGAGTATTGACTTTCTCAGATACTTATTTGCAGCTGTATCATACAAATAAATAGTTTAAAAATCATTTGTGATTTCTGGATTTTTTTTTTTAGATTATGTCTCTCACAGTGGACATGCACCTCTGATGACAATTTCAAACCCCTCCATGATTTCTAAGTGGGAGAACTTGCAAAATAGCAGGGTGTTCAAATACTTATTTTCCTCACTCTATCTACAAAAAGTCTTTTTCTACTGTACTGGAGTACATTACACATTTAAGACACACAGACAGACAGATGTGCAAATGTGTATATATATATATATATATATATATATATATATATATATATATATATATATATATATATATATATATATATATATATATACCAGAGCAGACCATATTGTAATACCTAGGTATGTGCATATCTTTTCAGTGTTTTAACAGTTTCGCCACAATTTTGGAAACTTTGCTGCCAACAGGAGACTTTTATTACAACTGTGCTGAGCTGAAAAGCATCTCTGAACCAGCTGCATGAATAAGCACATGTTCCTATTAAAGTCGCTGTAAGTTTACAGCACTGAAGCTTCAGCAGCTGGAGTAATAATCCGTTTATGATGTTTGTAGGTCAGCTGGAAGGAGGTTCAAGAAACGTACGGAGGAAACCGAGTGTTCAGGTACGGTATGTTGCAGCTTTCTTTTGACAGCATCATTATAATACGCAAGATGATGTCATTTATGTCCACAATGCAATTCCAATTTTCTTTTGCAGTGAGACTGCCTACTTGCTGATGTACAGGAAACAGAGCTCAGAGGAAGCCCCGAGACAATGTTAAAACAACTGAAAATAAAGGCAACACTACAGAAATACACTATGCAGACAGAAGTATTGGAACACCTGACTTTTCCATACATACTCCAAAATCAACAACTTCCCAGAGGATTGGAGCTTATTATAAGAGCAAATGGGGACTAAATAGGTAGAAGAGCACTTAGAAATCTAATGCTCAGGTGTCCACAAACTTTTGTCTGTACTGTATAGTGTTTCTCACACACACACACACACACACACACACACACACACACACACACACACACACACACACACACACACACATATATATATATATATATATATATATATATATATATACTATTATAATATAATAAATATAATACATATTTTGTATAAGATACATATTTTGCATTTAAATATTATAAAATATTACATAGAAATAATTGTTTGGGTGTATGTACACATGCTACGTAGGATGCATTACCCTTTTTCTTGGGAATATTTCTGAATCAGACTTGAATGATTAATAATGATTTTGTTATTATTATTATTATTTATGCCTTTAAATTATATTGAATATAATTTTTTTTTTTTTGGTTCATCAATAAAAATAATTTCCTTACTCCACTGTAATGGCTTCTTCTGTCCACAAGGTGTCAGTGAACTTTCAGTCCAGAGTTATGGGTCAAGAGGCTTTTTTTAGCCTGCACTTTAGAGAGTGCAGTCATGCCTGGGTGCACATACAGGTCTGAGATCACAGAGTGAAGCAAGGAAGCACCTTTATACGATATAAGCATTTCGAAATGATTCGACCAGGCAGGATAGCAGAAGATGTTTCCGAAAAGTCAGGAACCTTCAAGAACCTTTAGGAACCAGGGTCAAGGTGGATCCAGAGATACACTAAATGGACAAAAAGTAATGGGGAAATCTGTGTCTCAAAGCGGTGTGATTTAAAGCTCCATTCAAAATCTTCCACTCAAATCCATATATTCATTGAGCTGGGTTTCTGTAAGTTTGGGTCTCAAGTTGTGGGAACAGTTTGAAGAAGGGTGGAAAAGTCAGGTGTCCCAATACTTTTGTCCATGTAGTGTATGGGTATATACCTTATCTTGCATAAAGAATATGCAATGTCCTCTGGAAAGCTTTATGACTAACCTACATGAGCTTTCCAACATGTCTCTTTTCAGTACACACACACACACACACACACACACACATATATGTGTCAGGCTTGGCTTGACAGCTGCTGAGCTCAGCTTTCTTCACCTCTTCAGTTATGTAATGCATGTGGAGAGGAAACGGTTCTCTTTCTGCATGCGTGCATCTGGATCCGTGAACCAAAACTGTCGCCTAGCAACGACACAAGGCTACTCTCGTGCAAAAAAAACGTTAGCTAGAACCGTCGAGCTACGTGGCATACGATGCACCAGCGTCCAACTGATTAAACAATTGTGTTTTTGGCGATAAAAACTGTGGGATATTTCAGTCTCAGACGTTTTCCCCTCTATGTTCCAAAAGAAGCAAATTCCAAAATCCTTTCAAGGAAGCAGCGATTTGATAACGAGCTGGAATTGATCACAATTCCACCTGAGCCTTAGGACCTTTCTTCACAACCCAGTTCCCAGCCCTCACATCACTTTTAACTGCAATCTGAAATAAAAAACCCACACACACTCCTCTGCTCTTGGCCTATTCTGGTCCCCAGGAATTTGGATCTCTCTCTCATTCTGTCTGTATGCCTTGAGCCAAGATCAGCATAGTTACCATGTTTTCTAGGAACAGGAATTGTGCACATCCAGCAGCTGCGGCTCGGGAATCTATTCCCGGGTCTTCTTCACGTATCGTTAGGACTTTTGTGGTCGGAAAAAAAAAAAAAACGTTAAGACCGAACATGAAGGTGACTACAAGCTTTAAGTGCGCTATATGGACACCATATGTTGCATTCATCTACAGGAACCGTTTCTCAGGGTTATGATGGATCCAGAGATACGCTGCTAAATGTTCAAAAGTATTGGAACAGAAGGTTTTTTTTCTCCCTAGTCATATGTGGTTGCTTCCTGAGATGTAGCCCAAAGACAGAGGCATACGATTGTATAGGACGTCTCTGGATGCCATGGAGATATGGGCGGAAAAGGAAAATCTTGAGTCTCCTGCTTCAGAGATCTGACTTCACCAACATCACTACCTGACTTGAAGATAAACCTTCACAAGCACACCAGTGGAACATCAGACGAGCAAAGGTTGTTCTAAGAGCAGATGTGGAACAGGATTTTCAAAAGGCCCCATCAAAACTCATGCTCGGGTGTCTGCAAAGTTTTGGTTTAAGAAAACGGCAGCAGGAAGGCAGAACTCGATCACAAAAAGAAAGGTGCTGTTTGTACATGCAGACATATTTCTGCACAGACACGTCTCCTGCTCTCGGTCCACATGACCTCGGCTTGTTTCTCTTTCTCCGCGTGTGTGTGTGTGTGTGTGTGTGAATGAAACCGACACCACTGTGATAGCCCAGACAAAAGATTGTTTTGTACTATTAGGTGATTGACACCTTGTATGCGCTTCAGGTGAAAGTTTAACCAGGTTGCTTAATGCACTTTTTCTCTCTCTGTTGTCACCAGACTGGAACTTGAGGAATGACAGGGTATTGTGCGGAGAAAGAAAGAGAAGATGACAAGGAGAGAAAACAAGAACGTGAGAGAATGAACAAGAGAGCAAACGAGCCGAAAAGGAACAAAAAAAAAAGAACAAAAACTAAATATCTCTATATATAAACCGTAAAATTCTTTAGGTACTTTTTTCTACCGGATTCTTCAGACAAGATGTTCAGCTCAGCTGTGCATCTCAAGACCTTGCTCCTGGCAGGTCTGCCTCTGATAAACATCTGACTTTTGTTAATGGTCCAGAATGCAGCTGCATGAATTGTTTTGAAATTCTTTTTTCAAAGTTCACACCATTGCTACTTTCCTTCATTTGGGTTCTTGTATCTCCTACATAAGATTTAAATCATGGACTCCTCCATTCTCCATCACTCTTTCAATTGATCCCTCAAACATCTACAACTGCACCAGTGATCCCTTCTTCATCTACCACTGCTCCACTGATCCCTCCATCATCTACCACTTCTCCACAATCCTTCCATTATCTACCACTGCTGCACTGATCCCTCCATCCTTTACCATTCCACCACTGATTCCTCCATCATCTACCATTTCTCCACAATCCTTCCATTATCTACCAGTGCTGCACTGATTCCTCCATCCTTTACCATTCCATCACTGATCCTTCCATCATCTACCACTGCTCCACTCGTTCCTCCATCCGAAACCACTGCACCGCTGATCTCTCCATCATCTACCACTTCTCCACAATCCTTCCATCCTCTACCATTTCACCAGTGATCCCCATATTCTTTTCACTCCATAAACGTCCATCCTCAACCACTGCAAAACAGAGATCTCTCCATCTTTTACCACGGCTCCACTGATCCATCCATCCTCTCCCACCGCTCCATTCATCTCTCCATCCTCTTCCATTAATATAATGATCCCACCTGAACACCTATAGAAGATTTTATTACATGAAAGCCGATCTGTTCCACACCTGGTGAATTATTTTGCCCCTAATGCCACAAAGACTTGCTCTATCTCTCTTTTTTTATTTGTCGTCCATCTTTAGACTGAAAGGTAAAGGGTCTAATATCTGGCTTTACTGGATGTCTGCGGTTGACATTCCCTTGCAGTCCAGGTGTTGCAGTTGCTAGGGTGTGCACTGAGAACTGGGCAAAACAAAAGTAAATGTTGCCAGATTGTGTGGGTTCTTTTCTTCTTCTTTGTACATTGTATATAAATATTGGAAACATCTGCTTCTATCTTTTTTTATTTGTTCTTCCTATATTCTTGCATATTTCTGCACTCGGTTCTTTCACTTCGTTTATTCTTGCTTGGGGTGGTTCTCTTCAATCCTGGCTACATTACTGTTACATAGGAAGTGTGTGTGTGTGTGTGTGTGTGTGTGTGTGTGTGTGTGTGTGTATTAAAGCATGCATAACCAGTACAAAATACAGACTTCTGCAACACACAACATTACCGAACTGACTCGCAGCAGTCCGGGTGTACAGACTGCGGTTAGAACAAGCTTGAAATATGCCTCGAATGTGACACATGCTGCATGCCACCCACTCATTTTGAGCTCTCATGTTTTCTATCCGTCACGTGCATGTGCATGTATGTGTGTGGGTGCATGAGCATGTGTGGTTACGTCCAAACACACTGCTGTAGATCGCATTCTATGTTCGATAGTAGTTTAAGGTGCATGAGCACTTTTTCGATCTGTACAATGAAGGTTTTGCATCAATTTCTAACGCCTTTGTTCGTATTTTGTATATAAAATCTGTATTCTCACGAGCGCCTGCTCTAATTATTAATTTTTTTTTATCATAGATTTTCCTGAGAACACTCGACTACTTTGCATTAGTCAAATGGAACACGTGTTTACACTGTTGTGGTTCTTGCTGCTGTTGTGGTTTTAAAAAAGTAGGACAAAAGTAGGGTCCTTCTCGAACCATTGGGCAGCTTGAAACAAGGCTAGCTAGCAAGCTAGTCACGAACAAGCTACTGTGGTTGCAGAAAATAGCTACATAACGTTTAGCGTGGGTTTTTATGACAATTTAGCAATGGAAGGAATGAATTCATTTATGAATACATAAATTGCATGAATAAATTATTTGGGTTTTCCCCTTTTCCTCCAGACAGGAAATAGACACATTTGTCGTGTTTTCTGTACGGATTGAGTTGCCACAACACCGTTCAAAAAGCAGTTCAGAGCTATAAACCCTATTGAACACATGTGGGATGAATTTGTCACTACACCGCAGGCCTCCTTATCTAAATCAGTACCTGATGTTGGTGTGTGAATTAGCACAAATCTATACAGAATCCAGTGGAACATCTTCCCAGAAGAGTGTAGGTTTTTAGAATTACAAAAGGGGAGTAAATGTGGAACGTGCTGCTCAAAAAGCAACATATCTTCGGCTCTGGTGTCCGCATATTTTTGTCTATATACAGTAGCACATGTATATTTTCTTATATCTGGGATTCTAGCGGGTTAGAAGTTATTGGAGTATTCGGTGCCTCCTAAAGAGGCGTGATGATTTCCTCCCCTCATCTGTAGCTTGTTACAGCTCTGTAACATGGTGGGAAGCATGACATCATGTGCGTTTTAGCGATTTACCCGCCAGCCCTCTGCAGCGGCAAGGAACCCGCAAGTGGACCCAGACACACACACACACACACACACACACACACACACACACACACACACACACACTGGATTTTTTCAGCAAAGTGAGAGGCCCCTTTTAAGGGAGACTAAAGCCAACTGTAAATGTCACAAATGAATGAGGGCCCTCAATTCAAAATGGAGTTTAATTCAGCTCGTGCCACAGCTGTGACGTTTTAATCTGCAAAGAAAAAAACTAAAAACGTCTCAGGCTGTTAGTAAAAAAAAAAAAGGGGGGGGGAATTAATTCTTTAGTTCTAGTTCTGTAGTTTGCTCTCTGTTTTAAAAATAAAAATTCTAAATGTCTTTTGGGAGTGTAAAAACACACCTTCAAGGCCCTTTTGGCATGAAAGTGTCCAATCGTCTGTCAAGAACAAGCTTAAAAACACTACCGAGTGTGATGATTATTATAGACTGTAAGGACGAGAGTATATGTAAACCTGGGAATAATGTTGGAACGTTCTTTTTCTCATTCACATTGATAACAATAGGGTTTATAGCTCTATAGCAGGCCAACCGAGATCTTCCACTCTAATCTTCTCCTAGAAATCATTAAAAGCAATCTTATACAATTGCATAAAACCACATATAGCATATGGAGAATTTGGGTGTCCAAATACTTTTGCCCAAATGTAGTGTATGTAATAAATCCAACCCTGAAAATGACATCATATACAATACTGTAGATGTTCCATGATTCTCCTAATAAAAGGAACAAAAGTATATGAACGCTTTTAGAATGAGCAGCTCTGGAAACTATCATCGACCCATTTTAAGTTTGTCTTTGTGCCCACAAACAATACCCTCAGTGTGGGCACTTTTTCCGATCCCAGTGCCAAAAATACAATATATTGACATTATGGCAAAAAACTTCCCAAGGGAATCTGTGCTCTGTCTGCAGGGCAGATTACCTCACCGTTGTAACATCCGATAGTGACACTAAATATCAGTGGTCTCATTCAGCACATGGGAGCTGGATGGCCTCAGCCTGAGTCTCTGCACTGATGTCATCCATCCTAGCTAGAGAGCATGTTCTAGTGGTTCTGCAGGTCATATACAATCGGCTATCTAATACCCTGAGGAGACCTGGGGCGCAGTCAGCATTCCAATTCATCCCAAAGGTTTTCCAAGATCAATAGCAGGTCACTCAATCCACTTCCACCCCAATCCAAATCTTCATGTAGATGGTTTTATGGACAGGCGCTGTAAAAGTCAGGTGTCCCAATACTTTTGGAAATACAATGTAGAAATGTTTTGCTGAAAAGTTAAATGTGGTGTAAAAATGTACAATTTATTTTTTGCCTAGCTAATTGTGATAGCTAGCTGAATGAATGTAAGGTTCATCTGCAAAGATTAGCAAAGAACATAGCATAGCATAGCTATGTGGATGTTAGCATGCTTGTGCAATGCCTTCCTGAGGTGCAAAAGGGATGGCTTATGTGATCCGAGTTTTTGTTACCTCGGTATATAGAAACAGTATATTTCTACATCCATGAGCTGGATTCAATGCTTTACAGACGTCACTCTCAGAATAAAATTTTTTATGTCCAGTTAACAAGGACTTTTCCACCCCCTGCTACTATTTATATTGAAGGAAACATGCCACCAAGAGACAAAACTCAAGTCGCAGGTCCAATCAAAACACACCCCTGTTCAACTTCCTGTCAGGGTTGCCTTAACAGACGCTTATACAAACATCAAAAGACGCCAAAAGCCTATGCATTTCCTCTCTGTACACTGTGTACTTGATAATATCAGTAAAGGTTTGTATTTTCATACATCGGTAAGGCTTTTTCATTTGAAACGTACCAAAGAAATGAATCCAACATCCTGCCGAGCAAACAGAAAACATCACGAGCACAATGTAGGTCAGAGTGATGAGACATTTCCTGATAAGGGAAAGAGTTTCCCCCGGAGGGACAGCCACGGTCCTGGGAAGTAAAGACCAGGGATCAGAAAGAGCATGGCAGCCGAGACCCTTTTCCTTCACCCCTTCCCCCTCTCATAAATGGGTCCATATCAGGCAGAGACCCCACGAACCTTCAAATGACCGTGTTAGCAAAAGTCGAAAGTCTCTTCCCGAATTGCATAGTGCAGAGAGGCGCTTCTCAGAGTCTGCTGGTGGGAAGAGTTTTAGGACTTCCTCTTATTTGACCTTGGTGAGAGGTTCAGAATAGATTTTCCAATGGGTATCAGTTATTATTAGTTCTTGTACGAGCAGTAATCCGAGTTGTCGTGTGGGAATGTTTTGGCGAAGCCTCACCCTGAGTGCTTTCTGAAAGAAATCATTAAAAAGCCTTCTGTCATTAGCATAAAAGTTGAATGCAAAAAAATGGCCACCCTCACGAATGCTTTTGTCTGCAGAATGTTTCACCTTCAGCCAATACACGTTTTTTTTTTAAAAATCCTTCAGTGATCACAGCCAGAGTGTTTTTTATTTTTTTATTTTAATGGCCCAGATTTATCAAGATACTACTTTGCATGCTTCAGGTATTTCCTTCTGTTAAAAGGTCATAGGTAAGGCTTGCTACTGAAGATTCGTCTATGCACAATCTGAGATGATATCAAAAAGTGTCGAGACTATTGGTGCTAACTGGAGCTTTTCTGACCATCACGGACTGCAAGTGAGAACAAAGAGCAAAAAAATTCTGCGTGAAACTCTGCCGCAAATACGTTTGAGTCTTTCGAGGTGATTTCGAGAACGCAAGAACTCGAAGACGCTTCAGACAATGAGAGATCAGAAAGACCGTCAACGAGCTCGAGCTCAAACATTTGGCAACGTGCACGATGATCATCGGAGAACGATCCACATGATCTCCCTTCTGCACCCACCCTACTTGCCCTGCGGACTTCGCCCTATTCCTGAAGATGGAGATTCAGCTTGTCATTTGGACACCATTGAGGAGAACCAGCATGATTCACAGAAAGAGCTTGAAAGCCTCAAGAACAAGACTTCCAGGACATGTTCCAGAAGAGGCAGGAACGCTGGGAGTGCTGTATTGGTGCGCAAGGGGACTATTTTGAAGGTGAAATTGTGGAAATGTAGATAAATCAAATACTTTCTAGTAATATGTGCTACACAGCAGAATATTGGAGCACCATTTCTTTGTCAGCAAAACCTTCTTGTAAGTTCTTGATCTCGTTTGGGTGGAGATGTCCCGCCTTGCATTATTGCCCAGCATACCAGCATTTCTACCTAAAAGCTTTCTCGCTCTTCCAGATCTGACATTTTTGACATTTGTGAGTTGGAAGTGCTTTGATATTATTACCATTGCAGGCTTTGTAGGTATCTTGAATGTAATTTTTTTTTATTCAGCTGCTATGAGGAACCCATGCATGCCTGAGGATTTATCACTCTCTGGTACTTGTTAGTAATGGAAAAAATCCTGATAAACATGGGATTTCAGTCCCAATATATCTTTGCCGAGCTATGTTTTGATGAATAACAGGATTTGATTTAGCAAATGATGACTAAAGATTTACTATATAGAATGCAATATAGGGTTCTTATTAAAAGCAAGGACCATGATTCAAAATGCAAACTATTTGCTCTTGGGTGTTTCTCTGCACTGCAGCCTCGGGCCGAAAGCCATTCTTGGACGGATATGGGAGTGCATCTGCCTTTGCTTCCCACCCATTTCATTGATAAGACATCTGTTCTCTTCTGATTTCTCAATTTGGAAAAAGTAAGTCGAAATATTACCAGAAATATCGACGATCATCTCATCTCAGACCACCCAAGTCAACAACTACAAACCACCAATCTTCAATAATCTCCCGATCAAAGCATTACTGTGGAACCGGGCAGTGTGGGCATGTCACCCTGTCCTCATCAGGCTTCATCTCTCACTCTTAGAACATTTTTCTGCTGATAAGGTCGGTATGCTGTCTGATTGCTTGCGAGCGTAAATTAAGGCTCCCATCGTGATAACTAGAGTGTCGGAGCAGATCGGGTTCGTTTGTGTGTTAGTCATCCATTGGCTTGAGTTTATCTTTTCTACACTACTAAACATTTTTAGACATTTCAGTGTGGACGAGCAACTTTTAGATGAATATGCTGTTTTGAAATTTATCCGGATAAGTGTAGACATACAGTTCTCAAAGTGTTTGGAATTTATTTGAGACTGAATATTAGGCCAGTGGCGCTACGGCTAGCCCAGTGGTTAAGGCTCTGGGTTACTAATTGGAAGGGTAGGGGGGTCCAAACCTTGTTATTACCAGATTGCCACTTTTGGGGCCCTTGTACAAGACCCTTAACACGTTCTGCTTCAGGGGTGTGTATTGTGCTCTGACACCAATTTCCTAACATTGGTGGGATATGAGAAGGAATGCAAACCAACTTGCAGTGTGTGGCGTACGGTCCGAGCACTGACAAGTGGACCTTCTGCTTCCGCAACCTCTGCTGTAATGCTGCAGCACTCATGCGTCTGTTTTTTTGAAGCAGCTTTTGCACCTGACTCGAATTCTTTGATGGAACCTTGCGAGGTCTGTTCCGAATGGAACCCGTCTTGGAAAACCTCTGTTTGACCATGGCCACTGCACTGTAACTCAGTTTCAGGGTGTTACTTTGTCTTTGTGGAGACACTGTGGATACTGACTCGCTAAAATATATCCAAGTTCCATTGCTTTTGTATTGTCCCTTGGAAAGGTACACTAAAACGTTTGCTGAAATGTGAGGGGTGCACTCACTTTTGTGAGATACTGTAACAACTACTGCCAGCCATGGTCATGCAAAACTCAAAGCCACCTTGAAATATATTGAGAAGGTGTTCCCTAAACACCTTTGGCAGATACCTTTATCCAGAGAAACTCACAACTGAGTAGATGAGGGTTAAGACACCTTGCTCAAGGGCCCAGCAGTGGCATCTTGGATTTAATGGTATTTGAACTTGGGACCTTCTGTTCCAGAGTTTAATGCTTTTACCCACTGAGCTCCCACCTCATCCTGTGCATTCTAGCTTGGTGCTATACAGTTCCCTGGTCCCATATGCGAACAAACTGGTGACCATGTATTCATATGCAAAGAATAAAATGCCGCTATAGGAAAACGATGTTGTAGTATGATGCAACCTCGTGCAAAATGACTATTACTGAGCAAAAGAGGATTATTTCGCTTTCACAGCAATTCTTGAAGCATTATTTCCTCTTCCACCACCACAACTTGCTGACATAATGTACATTTCTTTCTGTTTATAGGTATATGTCATGTTCTCGAACATTCACAAACCAAGCAAGTTCCTGTTATCACTTATATTATTGCCAAAAAAAAAAACGTTTCCTCTCCGATCTCTATTAAGCTAATAAAACAAAACCATGCAGGCTTCATGTTCTTGCAGACTTTCAGAAGTGGAAGACTGGAGGCTCCTTGAAAAGAGAAAATCACCATGATGAGATATTCACCTTCTTTTATGCTTTTTTTCCAGGATGCTGAGTGTAAAACGGTCCTACTTGAGACAGGAAACAGGTCTGTTTGGCTCTTAGATGGGGGCTAGGCCGGCATGCATGGAACCTGGTGATTAGGCGGTGCACGAAAATAAACGAAAAAAGTGAACTAGAGGGCAAAACTAAGGCTGGAACAGAAAACAATTTAAGTTTTGAAACAAGGTTCACGACATGCACATTATTGATCACAAACGGAAGGATGAATTGAAGGCGAATTTATTGTGTGTCGCTTTTCATTTCGTTTGATTGTCCCTGGTTGCTTGTGGTTGGAAATACACAGCAAGTATGAAATTCTATATATTGTTTATATTCTATAACTGAAGCTGTCTAAAAGAGGCCTGCAAGTTATGTGCCAAAATCGAAGATCATCCATGAACTTGCCCGAAGCCCCAGTCCCGGCTGAAGAGAAGCAAAACTATTGCACGATGCAACCACCACCATGCTTTACTGTAAGTATGGTGTTCTGTGGGTGATAAGTTCTTTGGTGTTTTGCTCAATTCCTTTTGAAAATGCGAGATTTTATCACTTCACAGAGAGTTATCGAGTCTCTTCCAGATGTTCCTGCAGCTCCTTTACCGTTGCTGTAGGTCTCTCAAGAGCCTCCTCGATAACATTTCTTGTCTGTTTTGTCATTTTGTCAGGATGGCACACCTAATGATTCAATGTGAAGTGATCAGATCAGAATTGATCTTTGGCAGGACATGACCCTGTAATTAAATACATATTATTATTCCTCACCTGCTACGCTACACTATATTCTGTTCAACTGTAGATCCCAAGATCGGTGAATGTTGACAGAAAGAAAGAGGAAGAGAGAGCAAGAGAGAGAAAGGGAGGGAGTTCTGCATATCTTCCTCTGTTTAGAGATGTGAGGATATGATCTCATGCTCCAAAAATCCAACCTATGTCACTAGTGCTTCAGCCAGGCTTTCATTTACTGTGCTAACTCTCTCACACACACACACACACACACACACACACACACACACACACACACACATATATATATATATATATATATATATATATATATATATATATATATATATATATATATATATATATATATATATATATATACACTATATACATACACACAGGACACTAATGTAAAAACAACCAAGTGATTCAGTTTGAAAGTTTCACAGCAGAGGAACCTTAGGACTTCACTCAGTGTTTGGATGAAGGCTTGTGGGTCATCAAGAAAAGGGGTATTGGTGTGAGGAAACTGAGAGAAGCAGAAACAGACTTATCCTTTGGAAACTATCGCTCATGCTAGCAGCCTAGCGAGCAGCTACACTCGATGTAGAGTGACTTCAATTATTATGTCACAACATTAAAACTGCCCTTTCACCTAGTGCTACACCTACAGACACATCCTTGTGGTATTCACAAGCACTTTTTTTCGAAGAAAAATACCTGAATGGGCTAACGGTGGAATTCGGGAGCTGCCTGAGTGAAGAATAACTACGATTGGTAATTATGTAAGAATGCCAGCCATCTCTGTCTCGTCCTGTCGGGTTTGTCTGGAGCGTAATTAGTCCGCTGAGCGTACGAGCCGAATGCATTGCAGCATTCCAAATGGAACTAGCTTAGCCTCCAAAACAGGTGTCGGTGCGTTGGGCTATAAACGTCGGTATAATGCTTTATAACACAACAAAACTAAAGAGCGTTGATTAGTGCAGATCGTAATACTTAAACTGCGATACGTATGTATTGGGACACCTGACTTTTCCAACCATGCGTGGTTGTACTTCGAACCCTTCCCACCGACTTTAAAGAGCTTAATGTCTCTGGATGAGCTAGCATGACATTTTCCTTTCACTGGAAACTAGACCCAATGCCTCTGTGCACAAAGCCTGCTCCGTGAACAAATGCTTTGCATGGGTTGGAGTGGAAGATCTCCTGCTATAGAGCTATTGAAGATCTTTGAGATGAAATGGAACGCTGACCTCACAAATCTAAACAAAACAAATCCACAAAGTCTAGCGGAACATCTTCTCAGAAAAATGGAGGTTATTATAACAATAAATGGGGGCTCATTTTGGAATTTAGTTACGTTTATAGCATCTGGTAGATGCTCTTATCCCAAGAGACTTACGATTATATTATTTATACAACCGTGCAGTTGAGGGTTTTGTTCAGGAGTAGCAGGGTATTGGTGCTGGGATTTAAACTCAAGACCTTCTGATCAGGAGGTTAATAAAACTTTTGTCTATTTAGTGTATGAACAACTTACACAGACTTGTGTGAGGAGTCTCCAGTGTCAGCACTTTGTACAAAGTCAAAAGCTTCAAGCTGCCACTATTTTCTGTGGTCATCATAGAGTAAAACACTTCACTATTTTCCCCAAAAAATGATGAGCTACGGGTTCCATTCATGCAGCGATAATGCAGCGCTTGCATAAAAATAACCAACCAAAATCTCCCTATTGCTTTTTTTTTACTTTCCAGGGCGTTTCACTGGCTTTCATGTGAACCTCATGAGAAAATTCAACATCGCTAACCTTGAACCTCACCCTGGCCTTTTTTTTTTCTTTTTTCACTGGTCAGAAATGTTCACATGGAGTTGAATTGTGCAAATTCCTGCATTGGATGTGTGTTATCACTTCCGTCCGTCATCAATGTTCCTGTGAGAAGAGGGAAAAAACAGGAGTAGGGTTCATCTGTGCAGCAAAATCTGTTCTATGAAATTTCATATCATAGACACGATATGGTTTTGTGGACACCTGACCACAAGGTTTGTATGTACTCTTTGAAAATTCCACTTTACTTTTACCACATTTGCTGTTCTAATGAGCTCCACTCTTCTGGGAAGATCATTCACTAGATTACTAGTGGAAAAATGTACCCCAAAGGTGCTCAGTAGGGTTTCTCGTTCAATAGCAGGCCACTCCAGATCTTCCATCTTCATGGAGCAAACATTGTCATGTTGGAGCATGTTTTGGGTCTCCTAGTTGAATAGAAGCGCACCCGAAGACTTCAAGTTTGTGCTCAAAATTTTAGAAAGAACCACATATCACATCAGATGTTTTTTGTTTTCCGCACCATTCACCTCCCAGATTCCCAGAAGCTATCTGAAATTTTCAGATGGGTATAACTCATCGTGACTCATCGATGTTCTTGTGCAAAGAGATAAAACCAGGAGTAAAATTCATCTGTACAGCTCCCTTTTCACATCATAGAGCACAGTGCTTTTATTCCACATTTCACATTTAGTGCCACCAGCCAATGAACATGTCCTGAAGTCACAACGGTCACACTTATGTGGTTGGAACACTGACCTGCATCTGCATTGGTACATGTTCTGCTGATGTGCAGGTGTTCCTAATAAAGTGGCCAGTTACATTATAGGCACTAAAGATTGTGCATTGTGACTTATTTTGAGTCGAACATTTCTGCAACTTTAAAGAAGGGTACTTGAGTTGGTGAAAGCGCATGTGCAACGATCCTTTTTTTTTTTTTTTCCTTTTGGGTGGAAAAGAGAGAGGGAGGGTAAGAGGGTAGGAGGGGCAGAAAAGTCGTGCGTACTGGGTGGTCGTGAAGCCGGTTAAGAGTTCCTCCGTTGCAAGTGATGGCCCACTGTAGTGGGGAACTCGTGCATATGCGCGTGCGTTGGCGGGGAACTCGTGCGTATGCGCGTGCGTGGGCGTGTGCGCGGCTGTGCGGTGCGGTGCGGCTCGCTTCGGCTTAACGCGCGCGCGGCGCAGCGCTGGTGACGAGCAGAAAGCGACTGGAGGCCAGAAGAAGAAGAAGGTGGAGAAGGTGGTGGTGATGAGGTAGAGGAAAGAACGACCCTGATGCTCTCCTGCCTTCCTCTCCTCTCACTTGCTCTTTCTCCTCGTCTTCTGCCGCAGTCACTCTGAAACGCAAAGGAAAGTGAATATGGAGTTGTTTTGCCACGAAAAACCAGTGGTGGTCAAAGCTTTTCTAGATCCCACCATATTCCGGAACGACAGGGTGCTGCGGAGTCTGCTAGAGGTCGAGGACACTTTTCTCCCACAACCTTTTTATTTCCAGAGCGTTCAAAAAGATCTGAAGCCCTACATGAGGAGGATAGTGGCCACTTGGATGCTAGAGGTTGGTTACTGTGTATGCATGTGTGTGTATGCATACTGTACGTATGCGTGTGTCCATTTTTTTTTATATTAAACATTAAAAAGTAACTTATGCACGAGCGCATGCATCCCGAAAATTCCATTAACATTTATGGAATTTGGCAAACGCCCTTCTTCATCTAAACAGTTGAGAGACTTGCTCAAGGGTCCAGCAGTTGCATCTCAATGCTTCTGGAATTTAAACTCAAGATCTTCAGGTCAGAAGTCCAGATGTCTTAAGTTACCACTTCCCTTATAAAACATTTCTTTTGAAATAACACTGGATGATGTCATGGTTTTTCTGGAGGTTCTAAAGTGGCCGAGTGTGTGTGTGTGTGTGTGTGTGTGTGTGTGTGAGGGGCGGAAGATTGTTTGAACTCGAAGGCCCAGGAAGTAAAATAAAAATGATAAAAAAAAAATACATAAATAAATCTATGTAATGGATAGTTCCACATAAACTATTAAAAAACTCCTCGAGAAAAAGTTTGAAAAAATATGACTTCCTACTTTAATTCTTTAAAAGTCCTCCAGAATGAAATGTACATAATGTTCTGGCAATGAGGGTTTTGAACTGAATTCTTGGAAACCAAAAAAAAAGAACTACGGAAGTGATGAAAGCTGGTGAAGTTACAATGCATCGTGAATCGAGTCCTAGTTAGGATGTCAAATAGGCTTACAAAAAAAACAAAAAAAAACATTTCCCAGCCATTGTGTGGGGTTTCATTTCTTTAAAATCCTCTCGCACTTGAATCACTAAAGCTCGTCTGTGTGGGTGTTTTTGCAGTTTTGCAGCGATCATGTGCGATTCCATAACTTCCTATGTTGAGTCATACTGTACGTAAATAAATTGTCTTCGCTCGAGAGCTTGTGTTCCCCTCCTCCTTTTGACAGGTTTGGCAGCAGTACGATGAGCCTGTTTATGCTTGCATTGTGGAGAATTGGCTTTTCACCCACACATACACACATACCCACACACACACACACGTTCATTTTTTTCCATGTCTTCCACAGGTTTGCGAAGAAGAGGAGTGCGAGGAAGAGGTTTTTCTTTTGGCTGTCAATTACCTGGACCGCTTTCTGTCGGCCGTGCAGACGAAAAAGTCATGCCTGCAGCTCCTCGGCGCCGTGTGCCTCTTCCTGGCATCCAAGATGAAATCGAACCAGCCGTTATCTGCCAGGAAGCTATGTTTGTACACGGACAACTCGATTACGTCTCAGGATCTGCTGGTAAGACTGAGTCCATCAAATCGAGCGACGTGCCTGAGGCGGGTATCTCGAGCCAGTTTTCCTCTGTAGGGTACAACTGGGTGATATGGGCCAATGTGTGTGTGTATATACAGTATATATAAACACATACACAGCTAGTACCCGACTTACAATGGAGATGCGTTCTAAAGACCTCAGAAGTCGAGTATGTAAAACTATACACATGTATATGTATGTGGCAGCAATCACACGGATGAACGCTGGTTCGTAAGTGAAGGGGGCGAAGCCAGACAACACGAGCAGTGAGAAGAACACGTGTAGCTAAAATTTAAATTGCTGAAATTAAATTGGGCTTCGAAACACCAAAAACGCAGAAAAAGATGCGCATTCAACGCCGAGACGACTGAACTCTGTCGAACACCATACATTCCTGCAGCGTCCCGACATATCGTACCAATTTATCAGGCCATTTGAAACTTTCCATTCCAACCCTTGTAGACATATCTTAATGGGACTGGCTTTGCGTGTCATGCTGGAACAGGTTTGGGTCTCCTAGTGAGGAGAAGTTCATATTAGTGTATCCAAAGACATCCTATACAATTGTGTGTCTCCAGATTCAGGCAAGAAAAACTATGGCCTGAAAAGTTGTGCGTCCCATAAATTTTTTTTTGATTTTGCAGAGATGAAGCCTAAAAATGTCTATTAATTAGAGCACACCCCAAACTTTGCAAATGTAATTGCTTGCCTGATGAAACTTGGATTTAGTTCTTAATGGCATCATCTTGAAAGTCTACAGGAAATTACTATGCAAGTATTTTTGCTATGTCATGCTTTTCACCTGAACCGAATCTATCATGAAACGCCCACGATGCTCAATTTACCCTCATTGGCATTTTCCATAACCTTTTTTTTTTTTTTTTTTTTTTTTTAAACCAGGTGGAAATACACGCGGCAAACAACAGATGCGTTAAAAAAAAAGAAGTTTTTTTTGTTGTTGTTTGTTACGTTTTTTTTCGCTCACTGAGATGTCGGTTCGCATAAAGCGGTGCAGTGTCTGTATGGTGTGTGGGCAAAGTGGAGCAGTGGAAATGTGAGAGGCTGACTCAGTCAGTCCCATCGTTCTGCCAAATCTAAAAAGGTCTTTTCTGTATTGTTTCAATTCCTTCTTGGGTTTAATAGACCCGCGTTTTCACTCTTTAGAACCAAACAGTTCGAAAACAACTCCTTAGACCAGCTGAAAGACCCCCATATTCTAAGGTTGGGTCATACATATTGTCATGTAAAACAATGGATTTGTTTCGTTTATATTTAGCCAGAAGGAAGCTGATGCAGAAATCTAGATTTATTTAGGCCGAGTTGCTTGTGGAACCCCTGATCTCATCATTTTGAACAATTTAAATAATTTTGAATTAGTCTTGAACTGATTAGATCCACCAGATCATTGCAGAGTATATTTGTTAGTGGGATATTACAAAGAAATTCGGGGTCTGAGACACCTGCATGTTCTAGACATATGTCTCAGTTGGAAGCTTTGGAAGCGCTAGCATGACATTTTCTTTTCACTTCAATCAGGATACCCAAACCTGCTCCACCATGTGTGGACAAAGAGAGAAGATATGGGTTGGAGTGGAAAATCTTAAGTAGTCTTTTGTAGAGCTATAAACCCTATTGAACACGTTTGGGATGAATCGGAACGCACCCCAGTCTTCCTTATCTCATCAGCATCTGACTTTGTTCGAGTTCTTCTGGCTAAATGAGAGCAAATCTCCAAAATCTAGTGGAACATCGTCCCAGAAGAGTGCAGGTTTATTATAACAGCAAATGTATGACGTTATGTTATGAAAGCACATACGAATCTAATGGTTTTATGTCCATACAGTGTATTTGCTTTGTTACTGTGTCAATACACTTGCTCCTGAAAAGCTCCTGAAATCAAGGTTGGCACAAAACCTATGGAAAAGTAGCAGTCAGGGACTACGTAGAACCGTTTAAATAAGAATCGAATGCATTTGTTAGAAAAGCTCGTCCACCCTGAGAAGGCTCTCAATCATACAAAGGTATCACTGAAAGAGCAGAAGAGATCCACAGTTCTAGTGCAGTGGAAAAGCTTTGTAGAAGTGAACCTGTACAAAGTTTGGCTAAGCAACAATGACGAAAATTGTTGGAAAAGGTTCTCTGGTCTCATGAGACCAAAACTGGTCTTTCTGGCCTTGGTGCAAAATGCTAAGCTGGGAGAAACCCAGAACTACTCAACAGTCTTGGAATGTCATGGCTACAGTGTAGCATGGTAGTTGTAGCATTAGTGGCTTTATTAGCAGGTAACACATGAGGCGTGTGGGGAAAATGGATATAGTAAAACAGGAAAACCCCAGATGAAAATCTGTTGCAGTCTTGGTGATGGTTTGATTTACAACTGGACAAGACCTGACTACATACATTGAAGTGGTTTATTACCAAGGAAGCCTAGAGTGTTAGGATGACCCAGTCAGAACCCAGATCTCAATCTGGGGGCCTTGATCTGCCGATTGAGAAAGCCAGAGGTGATCCTACTCCGAGGGGGACTAAATGCTTATGCAACAACCTCTGTGATTTTTGGAAATCAGATGGTCAAAATCCCAAAATCCATTTACCGACCAGGTTGTGACACTACTACAGCTTTATCCTCCTCACTAATACTCCATCTTGGAAAAGTACTGCCAGTTTTTACGTTGGTTTTGCCTAAGTGTTTTTCTCAAATCACAAAGTGATTACTTGGCTGCATTGGCTGCTTGCTTGATTGCTGAAATGCACTTGCTGTAACAAAGGTGATGATTGTGAAGGGTTTGAATATTGAGGAGCATTCAGCCTGACCCAAAAGGGAGCAGCACGACTTAACTGCACTGTCCTAAATACTCCAACACCACCCCAGTGCTCCGCTACCATGCTTCTTCAATCATCTACCATTCCTCCACTGATCCCTTAATCATCTCCCACTGCACCATGCTCCCTCTATCATCTCCCACTGCACCATGCTCCTGCCATCCTCCACAACTGCTCCACTGATTCCTTCATGCAAGAATGTGATCATGTGGCTAGTATGCTCTAGATATATTTTAATATAGATTGGCGCCCCTGGTGTTCAAAAAGTACACTTGCATCCGATGCAGAAGTGACAGATCAAATTTCTATTATGCAAAGTGCAAATCTTTGAATCGTTACACATGTATTTACTTGGCACATCTGTGTTTGTTTTGCATGTTTGTACCTAAATTCTTTTATGCTTGGTCAAGCACACAGAGAAAGATAGCTAGCTGGGTGCCAAGCCAACGATGATGGACTCTTTCAACCGTTGTGTAGATTTTGAAAGGTGGGACTTTGTGTTCATGGATGGGGTCAAGGATTAAGCATTCAAAGGTTTAATGTAGTTCACCTTGTAACTGCTGAACACGAATTCTGTCCAACGCACCGTTTAGCAACATGCACTGTTTTGTTCTGATTGCCATAGTAACTTGAATGACTTTGCTAATCGTAAAAGCTGTAATCCAGCCAAAAATAGCATGCCCATGTTCGCTTCTGTTGGAGAAAGTCCAGTACCATTTTGACAAGTTAAAACATTCCACTTAACGGTAAACCTGTTGCACACATTATTATATATTTGAGATGACTAGCTCAGTGGCACCTCCTTAGTTAACAGGAAATAAAAGCAGAAGCTGCATTTAGAGTGTGTTTCCACCAGCTATGGAGCATTTCTCAGAACACTTCCTGTAGAAAGGAAGTGTGTGTGTGTGTGTGTGTGTGTGTGTGTGTGTGTGTGTGTGTGTGTGTGTGTGTGTACATCAGGGAGGAGAGTGAGGTTTTGTTTGGCCATTATTAGAATGAGGGGGCTTGAAGGGCTTGTTGTCCTCACTTCATCCTTCGCTTCTTGAGACGTTTTTTTTTTCACCCATGGGATCCTGACTTCAAATGGCTTTTTTTTTTTTTTTTGAGATTGGGGCTTTTTTTTTTTTTTTTTTTTTTATCATTCATTAATTTTAATGCAGTTCCATGCAATTTAATGACTTTGATAACTTACAAAATATTTAGGTTATTATATATAGATTATAGAACACAAGAATGATGCTTCTAACACTTTATACCTACTTTTTTCACGTTAAGGGTTTTAGATTGTCCCGGTTTGGGTTTTATTCAGGGACTTCTTTGTATTGGCTTCATGTTAGAGGTCGACTGTATCTTTTGAAAAATTTTTATTTTAATTTTTTTTACTCCATGGATTTTACCAAAATCGATAGATAGGTTGAATGCTACTTGCCAATAACCAATTAATCAACCAATAGTTTTTGAAATAATAGATTTACTAATAGATTTTTAAATCAGTCAATTTTTATTTAATTTTTATTTTAACTTAGTTAATGGGCTATGAGCTAACTTGAATAAGGTAAAGCACGAAGCACGTGGCATCATCAATTCTCCTCTAGAGGCCGCTCTTGTACTATATAATGACAGCGGACCTTCTCAGACGCAACCCGGAAAAACTATCGTTATGGATTTTTACCTCTCGTTCCAGCAATCCAATTAATCGGTCGACCTCTACTTCATGTATCTTCTCCATTGATTCTGCCCTTGATGCTGAGAAGCAACCCTTATCTTATGATCCTGCCCTACTTCACCATAGGGATGGTTCACCAGTTGATAAGCAGGACCAGGTTTTCGCTGAGACATAACATAGTTTCCATATTTTCCTTAAGACTGATTTTCTCATAGCCCCCCCATAAAGGGGTTGATTGAGGGAGCATTTCTGAGTTGGTTCATGCAGGTTCTCGTATCTCTATGGACTTTTGAAGCATTCTCAGCGTGTCCAAGGATCTCTTGGTCCCATCTCTGACCAAGGCACTTGTAGCCCAGTTTTAATAGCTCTAGGAAGAATCCTAGTGATTCTAAACTTCATCTATTCCACATGATTGAATGTACTGTGTTCCTGCCAACAGAACTTCAGCTTCATTTTGTTGCCAATGTTCTTAAAATGGGACTTTATACACACAGGTGTTTGTATAGATATTTGAATTGTTTGTTGATTTACGATTTACAATTAAATCTGTAATACACAGGCTACTATACAAGTTTTACAGTAAAATTTTAAGCTTTTATAGAAATCCAGCTTTTTTCCTGAAAGCAAATGCTTCTTTATTTCTTTGTTTCTGTTTTTTTCTATCTCTGTCTTTTTAGAGCTGGGAGTTGATAGTTCTGGGAAAATTGAAATGGAACCTGGCAGCTGTCACACCCCATGACTTTGTGGAGCACATCTTACACAAGCTTCCCTTACCCCAGGACCGAGTGACGCTGATTAGGAAACACGCACAGACTTTCATTACTCTTTGTGCCACAGGTATTACAAGTATCAATACAAAAATTGCAGACATTCATTAAATCTGGGATCATTAAATCTGGGGTATTTGGGATATTTACGTAATTTCGCTGCTTTTTTTTTTTTTTTTGGTAGGATGTCAAGTCATAGCGCCAAAAAAGTGTCTTTTGGAATCTTACTGAACACTTCACAGTTGTTTTTCACACACACACACACACACATACACACACACAGTCCAGAAAAGGATCGCTGCGAGAGCACAAGAACATCCACTGACTATTAAAAATAGGCTTGAATTGAAATAAAGTGCAGGTCAGAATTTGCCAGCAGCATTAAGCACTGATGTAAATGATCAACCTTACGCAGACCAGGTGTCCAAATCAGCAGAATGGTCATTTCTGACACCACACTGGAGCGGAAGTGGCTTTAGCAGTCAAATAAACCAGGAATCAGGCAATAATTTGAGTATTTTATCTATTTCCTGCACCTCATATTCTGCCAAATTGTGTCTAATGATGTTATCCTGCATTCGAGGTGGAACTTTTGGAACATTTAGTCCCCATTTGCTGTTCTAATAACTTTCACTCTTCAATCATGTTGATTAAGTCAGATTGAGCAATGCCTGTGGTGCAGTTTATCCTAAAACTGTTCAGAGCTTTAGAGCAGGTCACTTAAAAACTTTTACTCCAACCCATGTGAACCATATCTTCATGGCCCCGGCTTTGTGTATGGTCATGTTGGAACAGGTTTGGGACTCCTAGTTCAAGTCGAGGGAAAATTACATGCTTCCATATCCAGAGATGACTGATACAACAGTGTACCTCCAACTTTGAACCACAAAAGTAGCCGGAAAAGTTCAATTCCATTAAATTTTATTTTATTTTATTAGTGTATTACTAACTTTATTTTTTGACTGCCCCATTGAGATTATTAATTTTCCTGATTGTTTGTCATACCACTGTGAAAAGTTTTTCAGTTCTTTTTGCATTATGAACAATTTAGAGAGCAACAGTCTACAAATAGGTAACATGCAAAAAAAAAAAAAAATAGCTTTCATGAGATTGAGCCAAACTGAGAAGGTGTAACGATGTGTTCCAATCATGATTCGATTCGATTTTCAGTGCTTTACAAATTAATAGCAATGTCATAGCAGCTCCTAAGGCATCATTTTAACAAAAAATAAAGATCCAAAAATGCCAGACTTCCGAATTTGACCATCTAAACTATAATACCCAATATTACTTATAATATGCTTCAATTATTGCGATCCACATTGTGGATTTATTATTTTCTTTGGAGTGCAGCTGATTACTGACACAGTCTAAAAAATATAAAATAATAGTTTTGTTATCGGGACCTCTGGTGTTCAAATGGAGCAATTGCATTTCTATAGGCTTTTAAATCGTGTTTTTATCAGCCATGGAAGTACAATGCAAAGAGAACCGAAACAATTGCACAAACTTCCAATCCACGTTAGCAACGTTGGGCTAGTGGGGGGTCCCTCGTTTTCATGTAGCACGTCTAAAAAGACGAGTAGAAAATCTTTTTTTTTTTTTTTGAGGTCTTATCTTATTTTTGTGTCAGCAGGAATAGTTTCCAGCTTTGGGTGTGTTTCCTGCAGGCCTGTGTCTATTCATAAGGCCTATAAACCGGCGACCACAGCAAAGAGTGTGCCGCTGCTTTTTGGGAGTAAATGTAAATGTTTGGGGTTTTCTTTTTCGTGTTTGGATATGTCGTTCTCATGGCATGAGAGGCGGCCCACATCGCAGCTGGCTTTCTCGCCATATGTTTATTCAAGCCTGTCTGTCACATCCTCTTCGGCCTCTGAGAAAAGAATTAAACCAAACACCAAATTCAAACCAGGTTGAGGGATTAGGTTTAGTGATGTAACCTACTCGTAACTAGCAAATGAGGTCGGATGCCCGTCTGAAAAATAAACTGCAAAGCGCATACAAAAATGTGCGAGGGTGGAGGGGAAAGGATCTACTCTCTGTTTTTCTAATCACAGCTGCATCTTTAAGGAACGACATTGACTGGGATTCTTGGCTGAATTCGGAGCAGATGTGGGAAGCACTGGAAACAGCTCAGATCTCCTCCAGCCATCTCACACACACACACCCACACACCCACCCACCCACACACCCACCCACCCACACACACACACACACACACACACACACACACACACACAGAGACTGGAGGTTAATTGTGTGCAGGATGCTTCGTGAACAACTTCCCTGCATGCTGCGTCTCACGTTATCTAACGTTTGTCTCTTTCCAGATCACAGCTTCTCGATGTTCCCTCCCTCGATGATCGCCTCGGGGAGTGTGGGTGCGGCGGTGTGCGGACTCCACATCGACCACACGGAGAGCAGCGTCTGGGGCGAGAGCATGACTGAACAGCTGGCCAAAATCACCCATATTGAAGTAGTAAGTGTGTCACACTGTCCCTGCCAGTATACACATTTTCTCCTGCCAGTCGTTCATTGGGAATTAAACGGAGGCTAAATTAACTTTCCTAGCAACATAGTCTGGACTCATCTGGGTCTTTATTACTTATGCAGGATCTTCGTTTATAGCCTGGGCTTTTTTCTTTTTTCTATTTTTAATGGTTTCGGAGCCCATGTGGCCCAACAATGGGTAACGTATTGGAGTGGGGTGGGGGGGGGACCACTTGTTCATTTATTTTGAATAGAATATTGTATAGAATAATATAGCATAGTATTGTATTGTTATATAGTACAGTACTGTATAGAATAGTGTAGTATAGTAGTGTATCATTTTGTATCGCACAATATAGTGCTGAAAAGTATTGTACAGTATTGTATAAAATAGGGGCAAGGTGTCGTACTGTAACATATCAGTTAGCATAGAATAGTACAGTTTTGTATAGTATATTTTAATAAAGAGTAGTACAATATTGTACAGTATGATACATTATAGTGTAGTGTAGTACATATAAGTGTAGTATAGTAAAGAACAGTATTGTGTAGTATAGTACAGGACAGTATAATGATGAATGAGGAAAATGAGAGCGAGAGAAGGTTAATTGACATACCAGTAGTAGCGTGGAGATGTTTAAGAGAGAAGGAGTATATGACTAAATTTTTTAAGAAGATTCTCAAGGTTGAGGATGCCTAAGGGATGGAGAAGGAGTTTGCTGGTACTGATCTTTAAGAATAAGGAATATGTGCAGACCTGCAGTAACTACAGGGGGATAAAGCTGATCAGCCACACCATGTCGTTATGAGAAAGAATAGTGGAAGCCTTTACTACAGGACATTCTGGAGTTGAGGGAGGCTAGATTGAGATGGTTTGGACATGTGCAGAGGAGGGACATGGGGTATATGGGTAAAATAATAGTTTATGGATGTGGTGAGGGAAGACATACAGGTAGTTGGTTTGAAAGCGGCAGATAGAGGATGGGGTAGTATGGAAAGGTATGATCCACTTTGGCGAGCTCTAATAAGAGCAGCCGAAAGAAGAAGAAGAAGAAGTAGGAGAAGTACAGGACAGTATAGTGTAGTATAGATTAGTTCAATATAGTTTAGTATAGAAAAGTACCATATGGAGTATTATAGAATAGTGCAAAATTGTGTAGCATAGTACAGTATAGTGTGGTTATAGAATATTACAATACAGTATGGTATAGTGTATGTAGTATAAAATAGATATACATAGAATGTATATTATTATATTATAATATAATACAATATATTGTATTATTGTATAGTATTATATAATATAGTACAATATAGTGTAGTACCGTATAGTTCATTACAGTGTAGTATATATTATAGTACAGTGTAGTGTATTATTGTATAGTATTATATTGTGTAGTATAGTACAATAGTGTAGTATAGTACAGTGGTGTATAGAATATGACAGTGCAGTACAGTGTATTATTGTATAACATTGTGTACTATACTATATTATAAAACACTATACAATTATACACTGTTTTGTGCTGTATTCTATACAACACTGTAATGTACTATAAGATACACATTACAGTTTAGTGTAGAACATTATAGTCCATTACAGTGTAGTATAGAATATTGTAGTACAGTACAATATATTATTGTATAGTGTTATATCATATAGTAGAGTGTAGTTTAGTACAGTAAAGTGTAGTATAGAATATTATAGTACAAAACGGTATAGTGTATTATTGTAAAGTATTACTATATAGTATAGTACAATATATAATTGGATTGTAGTGCTAAGCCGCCACGTGTGTCTTTCTGATTTTATTTTTTAAATAATATTAATACTGGTTTTGTCTGATTTATTTTTTTTTTTTTTGTTCACTCGCTCTCAGATTACTGACCAAATAAGCGTCAGCTCAAGTCAGTGTGGCGGTACTGCTCTGTCATTCCAGAAGACTGTAATAGTTTAAAGTTTTTTATAAAGTGCAGCCCTGATGTTTCTGCATTTGGTGACTGTTGGTGTTTCCACTAGTTGCATATTGAAGCTATTTACATTTCATGATGAGAGCCTGTACGATTTGGCTGTGGCTGGATCTGGCAGCTATAAAGCGACGTGTGCATGTGTCTGTGTGTGTGTGTGTGTGTGTGTGTGTGTGTGTGGGCTTGGAGGTAAATTGCTTCTTGGTGTGTGTGTGTTTGTCATCGTTCATTTCTATGGTAGTGCTTGTATGTCTGTGTGAGTGTGTGTTGTGATGGAGGAATGTGTGCTCCGAGTTGCATTTTTGTGGCCAGACATAAGCCTCTGCTTCTCATGGATCTGGATTATGGCTCACCGCGCGAAACGCACACATACACAATATGTTGAGCTGCATAGCTAGCTAGAAAGGACATTATGCACATTTATGTACACACACACAAACATCATATTCCTAATTTTTTCCCATGGTGTCTTAGCTTATAAAGTAATAGAACATTTTTCTACCTTTAGCTTTCAAATGAACCAGAAGGTTTTCAGCTTGGAACTGACAACCTCCTGAAACCTGACATCAGCAGGTTGAATGCATCAATATTACAGGAAAGAGAGAGAGAGAAAGGTGCATTATTTGTTCGTATGTGCGATAAAAAGTATTTTTCTTTTTCCGTCTCTCTTTTCAGGAATGTCTGAAGTCGTGTCAGGAGAAGATCGAGCAATTGCTGACTAGCAGCCTCCGGGAAAGCAGGCAGCAGAAGCATCAGGGGGGCGGCGTCACCAGCAAAGGGGCAGAGCCTCCGAGCCAGTCATGCACCCCGACAGATGTGCGGGACATCGATTTATGATTCATCACCGCACAACAACCCTACGCCCGTACCACCCCTACCGACCCCTCATCACCACCAACCCCTCATATCCTCTACCATGTGCAACAAAATTCCTTCATCTGGAAAAACTCATTTATACATTATAGAATTTGATTACAATTATTATAGCTGATCAGTTATTTATATTTATATAAATATATAAATCAATAATATATTCATTTATATATATATATATATATATATATATATATATATATATATATATATATAATCTTTAGTAGGTGTACACACATGTATGTGTACCTGAAAAAACAAACAAAAAAAAAATTTTTTTTATTTGTCTTCATTTTTGTGTTATTAACTATTTTAGTGTTATTTTTATTATTATTATAATTATTATTATTAATGTTAATATTATTCGCACTAGTTTAGTGTCACACTGAATTGTGACTATTTCTATTACCCCGAGAGAACGGAGTGAGATGAGAACGCAGTGTCGATCCGGGACAACGATAAAAAAAAAAAACGCCCCCGCGTCCACAACGTCGGTACCGAGGGTGTTTGACGGATCGATACGAATGTAGTTCGCAGGTACAGGGAAATACTGCTAGTCAGCTATAAGTGTTTGTGGACACCTGAGCATGAGATTTTATTGTTTTTTCGAAACATCTGCTCGAATAAACTCCATGTGATGATCTGGGTGAATGTTCCACTAGATTTTGTGCTCATTCAGATACAAGGATGTTTAAGTCAAGTACTGATGTAGGTGAAGTGATGTGACCTGGGATGCAGTGAAAGATTCATCCTAAAGGTGTTCAATAGCTCTTGGAGAAATAAGTTTGGATTTCTTAGGGGGTAATAAGTGAAAGAGGCATTTCATCCAACGATGTTTTATATACGATCGTGTTGGAAGCGTTTGGGGAAGAACCGCAAGTGGCAGATGAAGTCAGGTGTCCCAATACTTTTGCCATATCGCATTGGATGTTCAGTTTGGAGGTTTGACATGTCCAAACGGTGTTCACTGTGCAGAATCAGAAGAGCACATGGGAACTTGGACAATGTCCCTCAGATGGGCTCCTGTAAGTAAAGCAAATGACGTGGAAAGAAAAGAGAAGGTGATCGATTACGAGAAAGGCAAAGCAAGTCAGCGAAGGTATGGCTGATGGGGGGATGTTTTAAAACAATTAAGCAAGCCCTCCCCCACCCCCATCCCCCTTTAGAGAGTTAACGTTATCACTCGGATGTGAAAAGAATTCAACAAAAGCATAACCAAGTGCACTTTTTTTTTCTTTTTTTTTTATTTCTACAAAATTATTTTCAGTGCCCAAGCAGATATTTAGCCTTTTTTTTTTTTTTTTTTAAGTTATTTTTTATATTGGGGCTGGTTTCCCATCATGTTCGGTCAGGTCAGGTGTACTTGCAGGGTTTAACTGGTAAAGCATCAACCAAAGGTTGCTGAAAGAGGATTAGAGGGTTTTTGCCTACTGGATTTTATTGTACTAGTTAAAAAATTATGCAGATTTAAATTTTATTATTTTGCATCAAAAAATGTTTGCATTTTTTGCATACTTTTTTTTGTATAAGATTTTCTTTATAGGAATTCTTTTGCTTGCTTTTTTTTTTTTTTTACATTTTATTTTCGGGCCATAGTATCAGATTTGATTTAGATAAGCCTATTGATTTGATCTTTTCATCTAATTGTAGTACTTTTTATACGTTGTTGCTCAAATTTTTTTTCTCTTATAAACGTACTTGAATTTTACTCGTTCTGTATTTGAGAAGAAAAAGCGAAACGTTTCTGATTAAATACATCGAACGAAGGAAAGTGCCTTATGATGACATCATGCACTAACATGCTGTTCTACTCCAAAGTTACATTCCAGTGTAATGTGCTGTGTGTCCTGGTGTTCGCTTGTGAGGAACAAATTAATATCGCTTTTTTTTATTATTATTTTTGTTTTATAAGATTTTCTCTGATCGTCTGTCAGTATGCTGCTAAAATGGGAAAAAAAAAGCTTTATTTTTATTTTTATTTTATTTTAACACCATGGCACCGCATGCCTACATTCCACTTCATTTGCTGCTATAACATACGCCTTTACATTTTTCTTTAATATTGTATGTTTCCTTCATGCTGTTGCTGTTGTGTTACTGCTAGCGATAAAAGCAAAAAGGGAAGAGAAGAAAACCAACAAATGCTCGCTCACTTCATTGTGGACGTTTATCAGGGAGCTTCTACTGCAAGCGATGAATGATGGACACTGAGGAACGTTCACGCTACACCTCTGGATCTGCTCTTTCCAAGCACGGTTGGAGCAATATCTTTTTCTATGTAACATTTTTTTCTCCTTATTTTTCTTAGAAATGTTTTTTTTATCCCCTTTAAATTCTCCTCCAATTGTGCAATTTACAACAAAGACGATTTAATTTAATTTTTTGATTTTTAACCAGAAATTGTCCTCTAATGCAATTTATAGTAAGGTGTGTGTGTGTATATATATATATATATATATATCACCTTACTATAAATTGCTACGTTACTATAAATTTCTTTTTTTATTATTTTTAATTATGAATTTTATTTTATTTTTTACTTTTACTTTTATTTTATTTTTTTTTTTTTTTTTTGGGGGTGTTTTTGTTTAGTTTTTTTTTTTATATTGTCCTCCAGTGCAATTTATAGCAAAGACATTTTTTTTTTATATCTTAAATTGCCCTTTAATACAATTTATAAATCTAAATAATACAATTATTTTTCTATTATTTTCCCGGGGGTCTTTTCTTCTAATTGTCCTCTAGTGCAATTTTTAGTGCAAACTTTTTTTTTCTTTTTGGGATTTATTACATTGAATTCTTCTTTAATGCTGTTTATAGTAAATAAATCATTATAGGTATTTTTTATTATTATTTCAGGGTTTCTTTCCTTTAAATTATCCTCCAGTGCAATTTATAGCAAAGATAATATTATTATAAACATTTTTTTTTTTTCAATTGACCGTCCGTGCAATTTACAGTAAACAGAAGTGTTTTTTATCGTCCTTCTTATATCCTTTAGTTGTTATTTACACCAAACACAATTGTATATGTTTTTAAATCCATTTTTTTCTCTTTAAACTGTCCAACAATGCAATTTACAGTAAAGGCTATTTAATTTTTTTTATTTAGATTTTTTTACACCTTAAATTGTCCTCAAGTCGAATTGACCTCAAAGAAAAGTGTTTTTTTGCTGTTGGTTTATATATATATATATATATATATATATATATATATATATATATATATATATATATCTTATACAATCTGGTGCAAAAATACTTTTCACTTGAAGATAAAAAAAAAAAAGAATCTGATTTTTTTTTTTAATTATAACCTCGTCTAAATTCCAGTGTAAATCATATGATCAGTGTGTGGTGCAGGCAATAAGTAATAATTTTAACTTTTTTTATATTTCTTACGTGTATCAGACATCAGACTTGTGATACAATTTACAGCAAAGATCAATAATTTTGGTGGGTTGTACCCTGATTATAAACTTGATTATGAGAAAAGTCCATGTTTCACATCCTTTGTGTTCAATAAAGTTCAATCAGGACACTTGTTTGGAGTGTGTGTGTGATTGTGTGGTTGTATGGGCGCATTGCTTAAATAAATATGTATGTTAATCAACTAAAATAATCACTTATTATTAAAACTAAGATTAATTAAAGGTATGACTAATTAATTACACCAGTCTAATAACCTGAACTGAAAGATAAATGTGTGATGCTGTAATATTAGCAGTCGTTCACATTTACTGTAACACTGCCATCTAGTGGCGATTACACACTGGTGCGCTGAAGGCACATAAGTGTATAGGATGTCTCTGGATGTGGGAGCAAATTTCTTTCTTCACTATAACTACAAGACCCAAACCTGTTCCAGTATGACAATACCCATCTGCACGATGACATCTTCCATGAAGACCTGGGTTGGACCGGAAGAACTTTTCGTATAACTACATGAAGCAGTTTACGTCGATGTAGTTCTCGGTTCTGCCACCTGATAGCGCGCGTTTTTCACTAACCCCACAGAGCGCCCGTTAGGTGACGTCATCCAGCTGCGTCTCATTTCCACGAGTCAGTAGAATCTACGTGTGTGTGTTATGATGCTTACTTTGGGTCTGACGCTCGTGAGACAGTAAGTTTGTGTGTGAAAGAAAGAAAGATAGAATAAGTGTGTGTAAGAGAAAGAATGAATGAATGTGTGTGTGAGAAAGAAAGAGTGAAAGAATGAATGTGTGAGAGCGAGAGAGAAAGAAGAAAGGAAGAATGAATGTGTGTGAGAGAGAAATATTGTGTGTGTGCGTGTGCGTGTGTGTATTTGCTTGTTTGTTTGTTTGTGTAAAGCAATTAATCTAGTCTGAGTTTATATAAAATTGATTTTAGGAGTAAGAGTGCGATTTCACACACACACACACACACACACACCATCACAGAAATCTCACTCTCGCTGAAAGATCAATCCTCTAATTTTACCCTGAATTAATCTGTAAAGGTTGCCAGAGTGTGCATAAATCCTTACTTGCTGAGCTCATGTGATCAGAACCCTGTAGTTCTCATTATGCAGCTTTGCCAGTTTTCCACTGGAACCCTGGTGGCGCGACTTCAAAGTGTCTGAGACCCTAACCCATCATGGTGTGTGTGTGTGTGTGTGTGTGTGTGTGTGTGTGTGTGTGTGTGTGTGTGTGTGTGTTCTCTTCTCCTTAGTGGTGAAACCCAGTACAACAAGGACAAGCTGCTGCAAGGTATGAGCCAAAACCTGTAACGATTTGGAAATACTGATGACTGAAAGTTAAAAGGGATATTGTGTGTGTGTGTGTGTGTGTGTGTGTGTGTGTGTGTGTGTGTGTGTTTGTGTGTGAAGGTCAAGGTATTGACACTTCCTTGTCAGAAATGGGATTTCGGCAGGCAGAGGCTGCAGGCCAGTACCTTCAGGACCTTCACTTCACTAAGGCGTTTGTCAGCAACCTGCAGAGGGCCATCCAGGTGATACTGTGTGTGTGTGTGTGTGTGTGTGTGTGTGAGAGAGAGAGATTGAGTGAGTGAGTTTGTCTGTCTGTCTGTCTGTCTGGGCTTGAATCTTGAGCATGTTAAGTGTTAGTGTTTGTGTGTGTGTGAGAGAGAGAGAGTGAGTGATTGAGAGACAGTGAGTATGTGTGAGTGAGCGATATGTGTGTGTGCGTGTGTATGTGTATGTGTGCACACGCACTATTCCTGTATGTCACTAGTTTGCTGTACTCTCTGATACAAGATGAATAAGTTCATGGGTCTCTCACTGTTTCTCCAGACGGCTGAGATCATCCTGAGAAGTAACCTGCACTCTGCGGGCGTTGAAATGGTTTTGGATCCGTTGCTCAGGGAGAGGGTGAGACTGTCGCTCCCATGTCTTCAGCTCTGTCCCGTTGCTCTGTCCCGTGCTCTGCACCACTGTAGTTTCACGCTTTACACTGCTGCATTATGTGTTGTGCAGGGGTTCGGCGTGGCCGAGGGTCGACCCAAAGAAGACCTGAAGAACATGGCGAACGCAGCAGGACAGGCCTGCAGGGATTTCACACCACCAGGAGGAGAAACTCTCGAACAGGTACGAGCTTCGGAACAAAGTGCTGGAAGCGTAACTCTTGTGGTTGAAAGGTCATGAGTTCAAATTCTGGCACCACCAAGTTGCCAACTGCTGAGGCCCTCAATTCCGGAAGCTCTTAATAAGGCTTTACTTCCCTATTTAGTCATTAGCCAAGTCCCACCCATCAGCTAGTTCGTTGTGATGAGTTCTCAAGCAGGGAAAGGGAAAGGTAGTGTGTGCTTTTTCTTCTTTTTCTTGCAGCTAATGCAATATCATAGGGGAGCTGAATGCACCAGAAAACTCAATTTGCCCGCCTCTGCATACATGTCCTCACAAATGCCTAGTATTCCCCACGGATAGCTGTAATATACGCTGTGTGTGTGTGTGTGTGTGTGTGTGTGTGTGTGTGTGTGTGTGTGTGTGTGTGTGTGAAGGTAAAAACCCGTTTCCGTAAGTTCCTCAAGTCCATGTTCCAGCGCATCCTAACCGACCACAGACCTGGTCCGAGCGCAGACGCGTTCCCCGAATCGGCCCTCGATACCTCAATCGCAGGATTTGCAGACGACGGTGTGGAGAACCTGCACGTCCACGCGTTAGTGGTGAGCCACGGCGCCTTCATCCGCGTTGCCGTGCGCCACCTGGTGGATGGGCTGCGCTGCAGCCTGCCCCAGGGGATCAAAATGAGCCAGGTTTACTCAGCCTGCCCCAACACGGGCATCTGCAGGTTCGTCGTCACGTTGCGGACGGACGAGGACGTCCCGAGACCTGTTGCGTTCCACTGCATCTTCATCAACAGGAAGGATCACCTCGCTGGACTGAAAGACTAGACACGTCGTCTCCTCTGCAGCTTTTACCAAACCTGTGATCAGTGTCGTATAATATTCTTTATTTATGGTCCTCAGATTTCTGTCGCAAAAAACACGTACTAATTAAATTTGCATTTCCTATTTTTTTGTAACATTTACTGTATTTATTGGGACTCTACTGTATGTATCACTGTATGTATTATGAATGAGATGTTAAAGACAAGCTTCGGTTTAGTTTTTTCTTTAAGACTGACAAAATGCACTTTATTTACAATGGCATAGAATTTTTTCCTTTTTTCTGGAGTGTGGGGGGCGCGACATGTTAAATCGTCCTCTGCCGTCAAAAATAAAGATTGATGAACACTTTATATCTGATTAGTTTTTTTTTTTATATGGACCTATTGTCTCACTGGAATTTTTCAAACATGGTTCTTCTCCATATTTTTTGCCACAAATTTGGATGCACACAATTCTATACAACGTTTTTGGATGCAGGAGCAAAAAACCTTTTTCTGCACTTAAACCAGGAGACCCCAAACCCGTTCCAGCATGACGATGCTTCTGTGCACAAAGCCAGGTCCATGAAGATATGGGATGTAGGTAGAGTCGCAAAATCTGCATAAAATTCATCTAAATAAAATAAAACTTAAATAAAAAAGTTAAATAAAACTTAATCTGAGGAATTTGGGAAATATTCCAATTTGAAAACCTTTAAGGAATTTATGGGAATTATGACCAGCATTTTATATGGTCATAAACTGACATGCATGCAAATGAAAACAGAAAAAAGAAAAAACGGGAAAAAAAAGACATTTTTACTATATTTTTTTAAGATTAAAACATAAACTTCTGTAATACTTGTCATTGATGTGAATACTCACCAAGATGGACTTTTTTTTGTTTTTTTACATGCAGGATTCAAGAAATTATATATGATGAAGGACTGCACAGTGCATGTAGGGGGCGTGGCCTCAGTAACCCTGCAGAAAGTGTGCATGCGTTTGATGAATATGTAGAGTAGAACTAAAATTGCATTAAATCTGGTTGTTTTAACCAGGATTTTCCTGCAAGAACCACACTTAGGCTCCAGGTTATAGGCTAAACTGCAATATTGTAAATTCCCAGTTCCTGATAAATCCCATGGAATGTTTCCAGTCTTAAAAATTCTTGGAATTTTGCAACCCTGGTTGTAGTGGAAGATCTCAAATGGCCTGCTAACTCTGTTGAACATTACCATCACCTACATCAGTGGGTGAATCTCCACCAATTCTCTACACAATGTTCAGAAAGCTGTGGACTAACATATGTCCATATAATATACAGTCCATAATAACTAGGAATGATTGTCCAGAAGATGGCACTGCACACCCGGACCAGAAGCTTTTAGAAGCAGCATCCCTGACTCAAGGGGCAGAGAGCGAAAGGACACGTTCTCGTCGCAGTCGCCTACACTCTGGCCACAAGCAATCCCAGCCTCTCCCCTTCATTTTTCCATCCCTTGTTGGAAATGTGATCTTTCAGAAGCCTGTCATTTGCCTGTCGGTGAGTAGGCGGTGGTCTGGTCTCATTTGTCACACGGAGGCGACCTGGATTGGTCCATAATCCTCCAGTCCAGAGAGTCTGCGGCCTCGCATTCTTGCCCTCCCACGGGCGCCAAAAATATCAGGTGCAAACCAAATCCATGTCACACACACACACTCACACATATTCACACACACACATAAATACACACATCATACTTATTAACACATCCTGTCTAGAAAACCTGAACATATGGTGCAGCCACACAAACGTGACCCTCAGGTAAACATATTCACAGCATGCACGACTTCAGGAGTCAGTTGAAGTGCATGCGTGCGTTGGCATACACGTGTACGCATCTGTAATTACATAGTATTGTCCTGTAGCATTATTTTGTTCCTTTGGACAGGAAGTGCTGCTGGTGATCATCCAGGTTTCAACGAACACGTCTCGGCACCCAAACAAAGTCATGTGAGCAGGATGTTTAGGGATGTGTAGAGTGTGCATGTGGCAATATGTTGTTTGCATAATATAAAAGAAACGTCTAGAGTTTTTTTTCTGCTGGGTCATAACAGACAGGAAATGGGGACCATTTAGATAAAGATTTTGGAATTTTAATAAACAATAAGGTCGAATGGACAAAGTTTTGGACACCTGAGCATGTGCTTTTTGAACATTCAATTCCACATTTGTTATAATTAATATCCTCTACTTTTCTGAGATTTTCCACCAGATTTGTGGAGAAACAATTGTGTTTGTAAAGTAAGGTACCCATCAACGTCCTGAGGTTCACTCAAAATTCACATTCTATAGAAGTTCACTCAAGTTCTTCAACTCCAATTTGTATGTTCATGGAGATGGTTTTTTGTACACAAATGCATTGTGTTGCTGGAAAACGTTTGGGTGTTCTTGTTTAATTAAAGGGAAAACTACAATTTCTGCAAAATGCAAAGACATCTTATACAATCCAAGTGCTTCCAAGTTTGTGGATGATCCTTGTGAATGATCTTCCCGTGATGCACTTGTTCATAAATCGTCTACAAGACACACTGTAATCCAATTTGACAAACACACGCAAGCCTTTCATATTGTCCGAACCAAAAACCTCCCCAGGGTCTTTAGTTGTGTATTTGTGTGTGTGTGTGTGTGGTGTGTGTGTGGTGTGTGTGTGAGAAGCAGACACTTAATTCAATACGGTGTAATGTGATGACTCTGCTGATACGTCTCTAGAAGTCTCCAGAGCCTGAATGGGTCAATACCGTCTTCTTGGGAGAAGCATTAATCACACACTGTCCATATCCAAGTGTCCAGACGCCATACCATACGTTCGTACACGGACAGTGGTGCGAGACGACACACTGCGTTGTGCTTATCTTGAGGAGAATATATAAAAAAAACGACGCATGTTGCGATATAATTAAAGAGAATCTCTCCGCGACGTCACCATCCGTTTCGATAACATCCGGACTGATTGGACATGCCTTGTGGTTGAAAAAGAAAAAGGACAGGGATATTTACGGCAGCACTCTGCCTTTCTAATGAGCGCCAATCAGCCTCTGCCTTTAATTAGTGGTTTACTGATTGCACTTCCCCCTGTCTTCTATATAAGGACAAGCCCAGAAGGCTGCACGGGGCTTTTCGGATATCCGGTCGCGAAGGCTGTGTCCTTGCCTGGTGATCTTCCGACTCGGAAAAGGCCACTAGGGTCAGGTTTCCTCCAGGCAGCTCCAGACTACATTTTGACCACAATAGCTGCTGCCACTGCCGTTTGCAGGCCTTGAGTGGGCAGCACAGGGAGTGAATATGGGCATTGTGTTTTTTCCGGCATTTTTCCCCCCTCAGGTTTCTTGATATATAAGTACACACTTTGGAAGTTTTGCGGTTCGAGGTGCTAAATGCTCCTGGGGGGATGAAATTTGAGCAAGACTGTGTTCCTAACTACCGATTAAGCCCTTTCACCCCGTTCGGGTGGCAGGGAACATTGTGTCTTCTGAGCTGTGCTATGACACATCCAGTATAAGCACTGGTTCCTGTTCAAGAAAAAGAAGTTTGCTGGCTGATGCAGTCCTTTTTAGTTCCAGGATCTTAAGATCAAGATCAAGATTGCATTTGTTTTACATGAAGTCGATTTCGTGTGCTAGAATTTGCAGGCTGGTCAAGAAGTTGAGGTTAGAGCTCTATAGCGTTCCGCTCAAGAGCTTCCACTCTGAACCATGTACTAGTAATGCACAGGGGTATCATCAAGTTGGAACAGGTTCAGGTTCTCCTGGTTATGATGAAGGGAAGATTTCATGCAACTGCATCCAATGACAACCTATACACTTATGTAATTTTACTTTTGTGGGAACAGTCTGGAGATGAACCACATATAGCATCTGGAAAGGTCAGGTGTTCCAATACGTTTATTCGTATAGTGTTCTCCTAAGTCAAGAGCATTTGATTTTCATTGACCAGCAATCACATGGGTTTTTTCAGTCTGTTCAGCTTTTCATTCAGTGCATTCAATAATCAATTTAATTTTCTATAGAAAACAGAACTAATTATCACATTTATGTCTATCTATCTATCTATCTATCTATCTATCTATCTATCTATCTATCTATCTATCTATCTATCTATCTAATGCTTTAATTTGCTCATCAGTTCTTTATTTATTCTGAGCAGATAGTCCTCATGCAGAGACAAAACTGTGTTGTAATGCTGCAATGCAGTGAATTAATCCAGTAGACACACTGGATTTCTCCTCCACCAGAGGGCAATACCTCCAAAAAAAGAACATTTTTTGAACTCCATGTTCAGAAAAGAACTTCTCAGAGAGAGCTTCAGCAGTTTTGGGTTTCAGCCTGTCCTGGTCATCCTGAAGCCTTTTTGCGTTCTTACCTCTATAGACAGGTTTAGATTGGACGGCAAGTCGAAGAGAGAGTGAGAGAGCAGTGAGATCAACCTGATACAAAGAGGAAATGGTTTCATATTTCTTAATGGGATTAAAATTATTTTGATGATGATGATGCTGATGATGAAGATGATAATGTGACGTGAATTTTTTGTGTGTTAGGGACAGGAGATATATATATATATATATATATATATATATATATATATATATATATATATATATATATATATATACACACGTGTGTGTGTGTGTGTACAGTATATGTATGTATATGTATGTATATGTATGTATGTATATAAATGTGTGTGTGTGTGTGTGTGTAAATATTGGATATTTAGTACACATATATAGGTTATCTATCTTTCTGTCTGTGTGTATCAGTGTGCGTCAGTGCACACACTCCGCTTTCATCTACAAAAATTACCTTGCTCGACATTCCTTGCTTTCTGCCCCCAACTAACCCACCCATTCCTAGCGTGTGTGTCTTACCAGAACTCCAACCAGCCAGTGGGGAAAAATGCTCATGCTTTCACACTCACTTTGAGATTGCCGCCGGCGCACTTGACGCCTGAAGGGGGTGAGAACGTGCAAAGTGGCCCACGAATGTCCGAATGAAATGTCTTACATTCCAGCTCTGGGCTTCATGGCCTGGTGTTGGGTTCCAGCCGGAGAGACAGAAGAACTACACACTACACACTTCTCTGAAATCTGTTCCCTGGTTACTGGTACGCTCCAAACTAAACAACATACTTCACTATAGTTAGAAACCGTTCGGGATGTTCTTTAAAAATAATAATCAGCTTTTGGAGAAACTCAGAATACCACTCTGTGCAATTGTGGTGAGCGGAAAAGCATCTCAGAATGAGAACCTGCAAGACAACTTCGTCTCATAATAAACTATATGAACTAAAGTTTGTGGACAAAAATTAAATAACATTTTATTTTTCATACACATTCATACATAAATGCTTATTATAACTGTCTAACATGTAAATAGTATAAATAATAAATATTAAATAAATAATAAATAACAAAAATATGAAGTGTAAATAACATTTTGTTCTAAATATTTCTATTTCTCAGATGTATACTTCAATATTTAATTGATTCTCTCATCTTTCTTGAAGTTGTGCACCTTTGTTCCACAGAATGTATTACCCTGGTGGTCACAAATGGGAACTGCATCAATTGCTTAATAGAGGTCCATTGGGGCAGGATTCACACTGCCTCATGCTCAAGGGTGGATCAGTTAACAGGACAGTTAACAGAGTTGCCATTTTTTGGGGATCATTCAAATTTTTGCAAACACGGCCAAGCACAAGTCTCTAAAGAGTGAGAAAGTGAGATGGTGGAGAAATGCGTGTGCATCACAGTGACCTTGTTTCTCTGTGAAATAGAAAATAAAATAGATTTTTCAAATTTCCTAAATAGTTAGAGGATATTTTCTGATTATTATATTAGCTAAATCCTGGCAACCCTGGCAAACACATGCTGTATCAGACACTTTTCAACAAATATATCTCTAAAACTAGCCAAAGAATCCGAATCTGCATCTCAGAATGCGCAGTACATCTAACCTCGAGGGTTGAGGTCAGAACTTTAAAGTATGCCACTCAAGATCTTAATTTCAACCTTGGATCATTTTGTGTGATGAATGAAAAATGAAAGTACAGTGACTCATGCATTTATTCCAGGCAGCAAAGAAAGTGATGACCTCTGAAAGCTGGCTGCATTTATGCCTGAGTCATCCTCCAGTACATGTTTTAGTACTTCAAGTTCTCTGTCTCTCTGCAGGGGGCAGATGCAGTGTCCTCTCAAACCATGCATCTGCCTCTGATCCTGTCAGTTTAGTCAACTGTGGAACATTAAAACTGCCTGGCCACACATGCTCGAGTGTGGCTCTGAGAAACCTTAGTGCAGAAAAGATTGATTAGCACTAAATGTATTCAGTATCAAGATCAAAACTCAATTCAGATTCAAATTCCTGCTTCTAATTCGTGCATTTTGAGATGCCGTTCTGCTCAGCATGGTTGTAAAGAGTGGCTATTTGAGTTCCAATAACCTTTCTGTCAAATGAAATCAGTCTGGAACTTTAGAAGCTCTTGAACTGTATTAATTTTTAATGCAGTTTGCTCTGCTAGTCCACATGATTTGACATATATTGCATAACGTTGCAGGCGTACATGGGTTAAGTGGGTGTGTTAAGTGCATTATCATTTGCTAGACTGTCAGGAGTCTTTCTAACTACTAAAAAGTAAAGGATGTTTTTTCTTTACTTTCCAAGACTTTGGGAAAGTATAGAAAAATGGCCTTTACTTTTTTGAATGGAAAATGTTATTGTGAATTCCCTTGCACACATCACCCCTATTACATATTGTAAATGAGTATATTTTTTCCTACAGCCTCAACTATATACTGAGATCCACAATTAACACATTATTTTAAGGAGTTAAATTATAAAACATATATATCTCCCCCAATGAATTATTTTTGATTTATTATTATCTTATTGATTTTTGCATTTTGATTTATTTTATTTTATTTGTTTGTTTTATTTCTTATTTTTTCATCTGTTTCTAGTATTATGTACATATTCTAGAATGAAAAAAAGAAAAATTGTATGGTTGATAAGTGTGTAACTATTTCTGTTTTGGAATTGGTTACTGCACTAAAAATTAAGAATTTATTAAAAAAAAGATTGGCCTTCTTGTATTATCCCTTCGTAAATCATATTCATACTTATACATGTGTTGCACAGGGTCTTTCTGTAAAATTAGGATGTCAAAAATCCAACCCAAAAAAATTAGAAGAGAAAAGAAGAGAAAAGAAAAGAAAAAAACAGCCCTCCCTGGGGTATTAAATGTTTAATGGGTTTTCATGGTCCTTATGTCATGCTTGGGTAATTCTCTGCCTGCTGTTTTTTGCCTCTTTTCAGCTCAAGTACCAGGGACGGATCTAGAAAATTATTTATGGGGTGGCAACAGGGTATATATATATATAAAAGAAAAAAGAAAAAAGAAAGAAAGAAAGAAAGAAAAAGATAAAAAATCAAATAGTTTGACAGCTATGGATTTAGTATTACTGAAATGACTGGTGATGGTGGTGGTGGGAGGCGTTTTGGGGAATCCAGTAGCTTGTTCTCTTTTCCACCTCATCGCTACTGTACTTTGCAATATTTCAGCCTCCGTCTCCTGCACTGTCCTATTTACGAGTAGTTACTCCATCCCGCTCTCGCTCTATTCCTGAAATTTGCCGCATGACCTAGTTCTAACAATCTGCTTGAACCCCCTTTTTATCTAAAAATGGACATATTGTTGTCTTCCAGGTCAATGTTTCTTCATCCTTGGTTTTAATAAATGACCTGCTACTGTACATTTTATTTCATCATCTCAGTCCTATTGTACTGCTAAAAAAAAAAAAGGTACCTGTCCGAGGTCCTGGATTAGAAAACATCTACCTACATTATTTATGAGGTCCTGATTAACAGTTTCTATCCTGATGGGTGTGGTTCCTTCCAGCCCCAAAAAAGGAGCTCTTACTGAATGATGCAAATAATATGGTTTTTAGAGCTGCCAGATTTCCAGGCACCTATTAAAGATTTTTTAAAACACTTATTCTTCACCATCATCATCCTCACAAAATATTCTAATCTTATTTGACTTAAATTAATTTGTGTTTTAAAAAAAACCTTATTTGGGAAGATCTCATTCTAGAAAGGTGGTCATTCCTGCATTGCAGTTCCCAAGACTTGTGGAATCAATGCCAAGGCACATCAGGTCACCCAATAACACTTTCTACTGTATTTCTCTCTCTTTTATTGGTCTCTATCCCCATATCTAACAAACACTCAGCAAAATTTAGGTGAATCGGCGAGTTGCATGAAGCCGTCGTCTCAGCAATCACTCAGCAGAAATGTCCTGTCGCTTCAACTGCTGTCCGTCTATCGATCTGGTGCTTAGTGTGTATATTGAGCTGTCATTATTTCCCACTGGCAATTTGTTTTGATGATACAGCATATGACTGTGCACATGTAGCAGTAACACACACACACACACACACACACACACACACACACACACACATACACACACACACATGTACTGTCTGAAGTCTGGTCAGTGTACCTGGAAGAAAAAAACTGCTTTTTGCAAGCATCCGAGTATTGATTTGAATTGGGGGGGCAGCTCAGTGGTTAGGATGTTGGACTTCGGATCAGAAGGTCATGAGTTCAGATCCCATCACGAATAAGCCGCTACTGCTGGCCCTTGAACAAGGCTCTTATCTCTTTCTCAGATGCTGTGCTGAGATCATTGGTACATCACTGCTCAGCATCACGAATCCCAATCATCCAAACCTTTTGTGCATGGTCATCATACCTTGAGGTGCAATGAAACAGCTTAATATTTCATAACCTGTATAAACTTCCTCCAAAAGATATATGGGGGGGTATAGGGTGTTGGGGGGGAAGGGGGGTAGGTGGCGGGGGTTGGAATGGGTGCCATTGCTCTCCGGTGACAAGTATCCTGTTTTTACACCTTCCATCTAAATTAGGAAGCAGCCTGGGCAGCCATATGACCAGCGCCCCAAATTGGGACGCTTGTAGTCCCATCCAGCGGCCGTGTAGCTACCAACAAAACTTTCTCCCTCCTCCTCCTCCTCTCCCTCCTCCTCTTCCTGATCGCGCGGGACAGCGCGTGAAGACGGGCTGATGTCGCACGTCAGGATGCTGGGGGCCTGGCAAGGTGTGATAGGTGTTCGGTGAGTGTGGGGCCACACACACACACACACACACACACACACACACACACGCACTGAGCGATCCGGCGTTGCCCCTAAAAGCAAAGAGGCGAAACATGCTAATCATTACGATCAGCAGCAGCACAGCCACCGCACGTCGCAGCGCGCTCCTGCTCTGTCCCCCATCGAGTCCGGGGACGTGCTTTGCTCCTGAAACCCTGCTCCGTGACGCTAAAATAAGCTCGTGCGGCCATGCCGGAGGCAGGGGAACGAGAGGAGCGGTATTTTTAGCGCCGTGCGCCGCTGCGCACCACGTGCCCCCGCGGTAAACCGGATGGCCATTGCGCGAAGGTCGTTCGCCAGTATGGTGCGCGAGGCCGGCGCGCGCTGGACGCTCGGCGCCGTGCTCCTCCTGGGCTTGCTGACCGAGATCGGGCCGCCGGGCGCCGGCGCCAGCAACGGGACATGGCCCGAGCGCCGCTGGGAGAGCCTGCTGTCGCGCTCCGTGCTGGCCATCTCGGGAGAGAGAGCGGAGACAAGCTGGGAGAGCGACTATTTGATGGGAATCAAGCGCGTGCGACGGCTTTACTGCAACGTGGGAATCGGGTTTCACCTGCAGGTCTTCCCAGACGGCCGGATCAGCGGCGTGCACGACGAGAACCAGTACAGTGAGTTTGCGTGCGGAAATTCGGTAACGCAACACGCGCACGCACACACGCATACACACTTCCACACGCGCGCGCGCACGCACGCGTCCAGGACGCGCTCTATCTCCCTCCCTATTTATTCACATTGTACTGCGTTTATTTACCCCCTAGAAATAAATAATCTAATAAGTGTAAAGTGGCAGGTCCACATGACATGAATGCTTGCACGGATATAGACAGAGTGCAACTTATTTTTACACCGAAGTCCTGAATCCGCTCCGGTCCTGTCCCGAGTGCACGTGGAGTGCGTTTTTGACTGCGTTTGGAGCGAAGCCGCGGACGTGTCCGCACTTCTGCCGGCGTGCTGCTGCTCCCAGTTCTTCTGCTGCTGCTGTTGAGGGACGAATGTGAGTCGTAACTCGGTGGTTGTTGCTTTTCTGCTCAGGTCTGATCGAGATCTCGGCGGTGGAGCGCGGCGTGGTGAGTCTGTACGGCGTCAAGAGCGAGCTCTTCGTCGCCATGAGCAGCAGGGGAAGACTATACGGCTCGGTAGGTATCCACATCACCTTCATCCTCATTCTCACTCTGATCCTCCTCCTGTTTTTGTGCTGCACTTATTCTTTGTCGCACCTAAAACCTCCAGTGCTTTTCCCAAAGCTTTAAATCTGGGTCTACATACTCTAAGAAGAAGAACCAAGAGACAAACATGGATCAATATATTTAAATAAACAGGCAGAATTTTCACTCGGATAAAATATGCAGATTCAGCAAAAAAAAGGACATGGTAACTTGGTACTATGGTAACACCATAGTAACAATAGTGTAAAAAAAACCACGTGATACACTATTCAAATAATTTCATCCAGATCTAACTGTCACTGTGACCTCAAAAGTACACTTGATGTTGCCATATGCGCTCTTTTTTGAAACTTTTCACAAAGTCGGAGGCACGCAAATCTCTAGGTCGATTTTGGATGCACTGTTGTGAAATTTCACTTGAACTACGAGACATGACAATGCACCTGTGCACAACGCCAGCTCTATGAAGATATGGTTTACATGGGTTGGAGTGGAAGATCTCCTGCTATAGAGCTCTGGAGTCAACCCTGTTGAAAACATTTGCAATGAATTGGAATGCTGAATGCACCCCTGCTCTCCTCACCTCATCTACACCAGATTTCCTTATCCAGAGTTAAGGGCCTTTCTCAAGGGCCCAGGATTGGCAGCTTGTTGTGTCTGAGATTCACAACCTGTAGATTAGAAGTCCAAAGCATTACTAACACCCTTGTGGCTAAATGGGCAAAAATCTACACAAAATCTAGTGGACCATCTTCCTAGAAGAGTGGGAGGTCATTATAATAGCAAATAAGAACTCAGTGTAAAATTAGATGTTCAAAAAGTTGTCCACAAACCTTTGTCCATGTAGTATAAGTGTGACATGGTTGAAGTGTAGCCTTGTAGCCTTGTTCAAAGTTTTCACATCCTTTACACGATGCTCTCGCTGTAGTTGTGCAATTCAATCCAGGTTTCCTTGTGACAAGCAAGTTACCGAGCCAGCATGACCGAGACAGTTCCGAGTCTCGAATGTCAGGTCAAAGCAAAACATCTTGCTTCCTCTGAGCTTTGGTTTTATAATTCATTTGGGCACGAAAAGTTTGTAGCGCCGTCACACAAGCGACATTTCAACTGACGTTAAATGTAGCCATTAAAGGTCTTGCGGCCATTTTTTTCACCTTGCAGTAGCCTGAGAATTTACAGCATTAGCTCAGTCACATAAATTTGTCTAAACTAAGTGAAAAAGATCTTCTCTGTGTGAAAAGATGTTCCACTAGATATTTTTGTGGATATGTAGTTCATTTAGCCACAATGGTGTTAGTAAAGTGACGTAGGAAACGTGAAGAGGGCTGGGGTGTTCAGTAGGGTTCATAGCAGAAAATCTTCCACTCCAATTTATATCTTTATGAAGTAAATCTCCTAGTTCAATTGAAAATTCAATGCCACCACATCCAAATACAATTGTGCACCTCCTTTTTTTGGAATAGTTTGGTGACGAACCACATATCACTGGAAAAAATGGTTGTCCCAATACTTTTGCCTATACAGTGTATATTGGTGCTATGTTTTTTTTGTGTGGTTGCATAGTCCAAAATGTGAGTAAATCAGATTACTTCATTCTATATTCGATTCTGATTGGCTGGAAATTGTCTGGCAATTATCATAGAAAGCTGACATTTCGAATTCTATACATTGAATATATTTATTCTATATTTTATTTGATATGCTTTGTGCTTCTAATATATTATTTTAAAATTAAACAGCAACCAGGAGCTAACTCCAACAGCTTCATTATTAATCTCTCACTGTGTCTCCATTAACCATGTAAATAAATGTAATCAGGCACTACTTTATTGCTGGGTGTGATTCAGAGCAACAGGATTGTAGCTTTAATGAGATGTATATAAAATGAGGCAAATAAAGAGTTATTTTGATAGAACTATAAAGACATGACAGATGTATTAGAGCAGTTTGAATTTGGTGCTTTGAGTTCAATTCTCTCATACTGTCCACTGGATTTTCAACATGGCACCTCGTGGTAAAGACTCTCTGAGAAATTGATCATTAGAATTGTTGCTCTCCACAAAGACGGCAGAGGCAAAGAAGATTGCACTGGTCCTTCCAAGAAGTCGAGTCCTTGTGCTGCTTCAAAAAAAACAGACACGAGTGCTGCAGCATTGCTTTAGAGGTTGCAGAAGTAGAATATCTGCTTGTCAGTGCTCAGACCGTACGCCACACACGGCAACAAGTCAGTTTGCTGGCCGTCGTCCCAGAAGTAGCCTCACCTGAAGTTGGCTTACAAGAAAACAGTTTGCTGAAAATGACCTGTCGAAGAGCATGAATTACTGAAACCATGTCCTGTGGTCTAATGAGACTATGGTAAACTTGTTTGCATCCGATGTTGTCCAGCATGTGTGGTGATGCTCTGGTGAGGAGTACCAAAAAAATTGTGTCTTTCCTACAATCAAGCATGGTGGTGGTAGCATCATGATCTGAGGCTGCATGAGTGCTGCTGGTACTAGGTTCATGGAGTGAAACAAGATTTCCAACATGTACTGTGACATTCTGAAACAGAACACGATGCCCTCCCTTCAGAAACTGGGAGAACAGCAGACTTCCAACATAATATAGACCCCAAACTCACCACCAAGATGACAACTGCCTTGCTGAGGAAAGTAAAGGTGAAGGTGATGAAGTGGCCAAGTATGTCTCCAGACCTGAAACCTATTGAGCACCTGTAGGTATCCTCAAGCGAAAGATAGAAAAGCTCCATTTGTCTAACATTCAGCAGCTCCATGATGTTATTATGGAGGAGTGGAAGAGGATCCCAGCAATAACCTGTGCAGCTCTGGAGAATTCCATGACCAGGAGGATTAAGGCAGTGCTGGAAAACAATGGTGCTCACACAAAATATTTACACTTTGGACACAGTTTTGACGTGTTTTTTGAGACAATTGTGGCTGTATGTTGAGTTATTTTTAGAGGACATCTATACTGTATAGAAGCTGCACATTGACTCCTCTAAAGTATATCCAAGTTTAATTTCTATAATATTTTCCATTGAGAAAATGTAATAAAATAGTTGCTGTATAATAATATATATTTCTATATATGGATACATATAAAATGCCTATGATTCCAAACTCAAGCTGTATTTATTTTTTTCTCGTTTTCATTTTCCAGCCCACCTTTAAACCCGAGTGCATGTTTAAGGAGACCTTGCTGCCGAACAACTACAATGCCTACGAGTCTTCCGTTTACAAGGGATTCTACATCGCTCTCAGCAAACACGGCCGAGTGAAGAGAGGCAACAAGGCCAGCACCTCCATGACGGTCACTCACTTCCTCCCTCGAATATGAGCGAGGCGTGCAGAAACCGCTCTCGTTTTGCACATGCCGTCCGGTCCGCTCTCTCTCTCTCTCTCTCTCTCTCTCTCTCTCTCTCTCCAACACGGGAGGCCCAAAGGACGACGACGCCGATGACGAACTATACGTACCCACCAAAAAAAGAAAAGAGAGAATATGATTATTTATTTGTGACTTGATATATGTATATTTGGATAGCCAAATGTTTTTGATTTTTATTATATAGGCCACTTTTTTGCTGCTTTTTCATGATGGACATTGTTGCTCATGGATATGGAGACTGCCTCTGTCTCTTCACCTTATTCGGTCGCTTAAACAGGACGTAAGGAAATACTGGATGGAGACGACAATATGTGTTTTTTTTGTTAAATGACCTCAGAGCTGCTTATGGGTTAAAAGGATTAACTTATGCAGAGTTATGCCGCTTTTGTTTGTTTGTTTGTTTGTTTGTTTGTGCCAATGCAAGCTTGATCGTTGTTGTTGTTTTTTTTTTTTGTTATATATGCTAACATATCTTGATTTCTATTTATTTTTTATTATTTCTTTAGTTCTCCTGCCATGGAAATGTGAGAGCACTTAAAGCAACACGGATCCTTTTTTTCGCTGCATGATGAGCTGAGGTGCCTTGGCATTCCTCCACGCCGCCCCTTTAACATGCATTCTCCGAACGCCCCAGGGAGTCAGAAATAGGGCTGACACGTTAGCCAGGTCTCTGGAGGGACTCTCCCGCTGAGGAGGGTGTGTGGGTGTGTGTGTGTGGTTGGGGGTTGGGGGGGGAAGGTGTTTAGGAATGGGTATGAGGGTGTTTGATGGCTGTGTTTAATCTCGATTTCCGAGTTGAAAAAAAAAGTAATCGTTCTCCGTTACGTTTCCGGCGGGTTACTTAGAACTGTTTGCTAATGCACTTCAGCTTCCTGAGATGTGTTTCCGTTCGAACCTTGAGACCCTGCAATGCTCGTCACTGGAATGGCTGAACGGCGGTACACTTGATATATGCTAAAATAAGCTCGTTTTTATAGTATGTATGTATGTGCTGGTCTACTCAAGCAATGAAGCTGCTGAACATACCAAAAAGCTCGGCCCAAAAAAAACAAACAGGAAAAATATTTATTTATTCGTGTGTGTGTGTGTGTGTGTGTAAGAAGAGAGAGAACGATCGAGAAAAAGAACGAGAGTGTGTGTGTGTGTGTGTGTGTGTGTGTGTGTGTGGAGCGAAGCAGCTCGTAGCAGTGTCCCCAGGGGAAGTGTGTGTATGTGTGTGTGTGTGTGTGTGTGTGTGTGTGACAAGCTGCAAGGCTAAGCCTCTTTGCTGCAGCTGCACTGCAGTGCTGTCTCAGGGCTACTCTGCTGCTGTTAGCCATGCAAATAAAATGATAGGGTTGCTGCCGTAGCGTTTTTGCGTGCGCGAAGACATCCGTGGCTCTTTGGTACCGACTCGAAAGGGCGAAAACACAGGTTTCGCTAGGCACGTTTTCGAAGGTGCTATTTTCATCCAGAGAAAAGATGCACATCGCAGCCACATTTGTTTGTTCGTTCTCGCCGGAAACTATGCGGCTCCGTGGGGTGGAGACGCCAGCTTCCGAAATACCTGAGCGCAGCGAGCATCATCGCAGTTATTCCTGTTAAAAAAATACAAAAAAAAAACTCCAGCACTTGTCAAGGCCTTGGGATTCCTGCAGTAACCTCGGGGCCAGGCCTGGTCAGATAGCCGCCCATTTTTAGTCCATGCTCAAGGACACAGACAAACCCTGAGCCCTGAAGTTCTCGGAGTCACAGAAGCCTGTGAATTCGTGTATGGGTGTGATGTATACCAATTGGAAGGTCCTACCACAAAACAGGGTAGCCAGAGGATTTGATTTCTGAACATCCTCAATCCTTCCCCCATGTAAATCCATCATCTTAAATCTCATATCATTGTTTAACACTGTTATGTGAGTCTGATTGTGTACTGAAAGTTGCATGAACGCATGAAAGGTTTTGGTGTTCGGTTTCATTTTCACCCCTGCTTTCATACCTTGAAAGATTCTTTTATATCCATCACATCAACACTATCATGTGCAAGCACCTAAGTTTGGCTGTTGAATAGAAAGCTGATTACTCTTTATCACGTTCTATGGAAGAGTGCAGGATCGATTATATGAACTTGGCTCTGGTTCCTCACTCATGTCATTACTATGTGTACGAGTACCACAATGTACACGCTATGGACAACGTCTTTTGTGGACACCTGAATATAAGATTGTGTGCTACTTTTTGAACATCCCATTCCACATTGAGTTCAAATTTGCTCTTGTAATAACCTCCACTAGGAACCCCTGGGAGGTTGTTCCACTAGATTTGTGGCGATTTGTTCTCATTCGGACACCGTTCTGGCTTTGTACTTTGTATTTCTGGAATAGTTTTGGGTTCAACGAAGAATTTCATGCTAGCGCACCCAAAGACGTCTGATAAATTAGCGTCCCTGTAACTTGGGATCAGTTTGACGAAGAAGCACGTGTGGCTGGAGAAGTCTGGCGTCCCATCTTAACTTTTGTGCATAGAGTGCATTTGTTGTCAATCGAATCGCATTGTTCGAAACTCACAACAAAAAAAAAGCATCACGTCACCAAAGTTTCTCCTGCCAAAGGAATTTTTAGATTGTCATGCATGCCTTAGATTTGGAACAGAAGGATGTGGCGCACGAACGTCTGAGAACGGGGAGCGATTCCTGAATGCAGACGTGCACGTCAAGCAGATTTATTGAGACAGCTGTAAAAATGTTTATTGGCCATCCAATATGGAAGCCGCTTTCCTGTGAGATGTGGCCTGTCGACCTCAGGAGAGCCACGAATGTCTTTGTGAAGGTGGGCCGAACCCTCTGTTCTCCACAACAACAACCCCCCCCCTCAGGAGGCTCAGGAATCCACGGCGCACCAGGCATCAGAATGTCATACGAGTCCTGCGATTGGGGATCTCGTTGTCCTCTCAAGCTTTTTTTAAAGGGTGCAGCTGAGCCCGGTTGCTAGATATCCCCTTTCTGAGAAATGCACGTGTGTGTGTGTGTGTGTGTGTGCGTGTGTGTGTGTGTGTGTGTGTGTTAGGGGACGTAAACAAATTCTAAAGATTGTCGGGAAATTCACTGGAATTTTGGTATCGTTCTGTGATTCAGATTTGATTAGCATTAGATTCAGTCATTCACTTATTTATTTATTTATTTATTTTATTTTTATTATTTATTATTTATACGTCACAGTACCTCAGATTTCAGCCAGCTCGTATCCGTCCGGTAAAAGCGTTTGGATACTGTGATAACGAGGGAGCGTTTGTGAAATTGTCAAATCTCTTTCTTTCTCTCTCTCTCTCTCTCTCTCTCTCTCTCTCTCTCTCTCTCTCTCTCTATTCTGTTTTTTATTTCTTTCTGTTTCCTCTCCTCCCTCATTGTGTTCTCCCCAACCGTTCTCCTTTTTGTTCTCCACTGTCGAACATATACCTCACCTCCTGCCTTAGTTATGATTTCTTACAGCAATTGCGAAGCGACAGGAAACACGTCTTCAGTTTGTTTTTGGGGAAAGAACAAACAACGACAAAAACGACGATGATGCGTGTGCAAATTAATATATATTGGGGGGAGGGGGATGGGTTTTCCTTTTATTTTTGTACGTATGTGCTGTGCACAGCAGTGTAACCGTATTCCTGATACCAATAAAAAAAAAAGTTTGATTTTCTAACAAGCGGATCGTTTTCTCCCTGTGAACTTTTTGACCTTTTGAGAATCTACGATGTTTAACTGATCAGTAAAAGCTGAGGATGATCAATCAGGTAATATTGTATTCAGACAGACAGACAGACAGACAGACAGACAGACAGACAGACAGACAGACAGACAGACAGATAGATAGATAGATAGATAGATAGATAGATAGATAGATAGATAGATAGATAGATAGATAGATAGGTATCCACTCTTCTTTCAAGATGTTCCTCTAGATTTTGTGTAGATTCAGCTTCTAAAGTCATGCACTGATGTAAGTGAGGTGAAGAAGATTCATCTAAAAGGTTGTTCACAAGGGTTTACAGCTCCACAGCAGGCCATTTAAGATCTTCCACTCCAACCAATATCTTCATGTAGCTGGTTTTGTGCTGAAACAGATTTGGTGCCTCCAGGTTTGCCGTTTTACAGTTTTTCTAAGTTGCTTTGAAACATTTTTCAAATCATCCTTAAGATTTGCAAATCAGTAAGTGCATTCTCAAAACAATGTGTACAAACAGCACAATACATTGGATTTCTTGCAAAAGCGTGTTTTTTGCTCAAAATCATTAGTACTTCACTCAAAAGTAAGTATTTGTTTCAATGAACATATCATTGCCATCAAAATAACAAGTCCTTTTATCATTGTTTACGAACAAGATAGTCAAAATCTTTAGTCATTTTATCAATATGACAATGCTTTATTTTAGTATTTCCTGATGTAAACTATGTTTTGGATTACAAGTATTGAAAATGCACGAGGCTGAATTGGCAACTGTGAATTTTAACAGCACAAATTTACACATTACTGTATGTGGGACATTGATTGTAAGAGACTTCACACACTTTTTTATTTTTTTTACTAGTGGACTGACTGAAAAATTACAATATAATGTCATTATGATAGACAATAAAAAGACACATTAAAATTCCAAAAGGTAAACATAGGAAACACTTCTTAGGCAGAACTGCACATGCCGCACTATACAGTGTAATCTGTCTCTACCCCCTGACGTCCCAGTCTGTCGGGCCACAGATTTTCATCCACATCACAACAGATATCATCCCTTGCAATACCATTGTGAAGCAATGATTGACAACATGGTCCACAATAGTGGCTCTAATTTCATCTGAAATGTGTCTATGTCTTTGGCCTCTTCTTTCTCTTCCTCTTCCTCCATTTTGCCTCCTGACCCTTCCAGCACACATCCTTATTCCTGGATCTTGACCATGTTAATTTCCTAGTTGTTCATCCGTTTTCAACAATCGTAAATCTGTGTTTTGCTCTTTTTATAAACACTCGCCAATTACAGTAAAGGTTCACGAGATTCAGCCTTGACCTATTTTAGAGAACTAGCTGATTATTGGTTGATCTGAAAGTAAACACACCCCTTCATTAGTGACATTCAAGGTTCATCTGCATAATTCATCAAGACACATTTTTAAGTTTAATAAACTGTGAAGAAGAAGAGCTTGACAAATTTTGACAACTGGTTTAACCATTTTGCACTCAATGACTTATGCAATAAACTGATGCCTAAATGTTTTGGGGGTTAAAACCATTTAGGTGAAACCAGTATAATATATTTTGATCATCATGAACATAAACAACTGATAATTTAGGAAACAGCAGACACTCGTACACAATTGAATAAATGATGTACCAAAGCATTCGCAATTTGATCAAAGCAATGAGAAATGTTCGTATGATGAGCACAAATGACTAAATGATGTGGAGTTTGAACAAGTAGTTTTGAGAATTTCATTTCTGATCTGAAAAACGCTCCAAAGCGACTTAGAAAAACTGTAATAAAGAAGCACATATAGAAGGAAAAGTCTGGTGTCCCAATACTTTTGGTATCCAGAACCCACAATTTTCTATAACTTGACACGAACAAAAGTGAACAGCGTCCATTGTTTTTTATTACATGATTAAGTGAAAAATAATTAAACTAGATTTTTATTCAAATTGAACATTATATTTGAATTTATAAAACAAATGAATAGGGCAGAAACAAAAATAATGGCACCCGCAACCTTGTGGTTGTTATTATTGTTATCTTTTTTCTTACTGCAAAACGAGCAATTCCCGTAGCACTCAGTAAGACTCCTGCATCTGTCTACAAGTATTCTGGTCCAATCATCATGAGCAGGTTTGAAGGAGATGTTCTCCAGGGCTCATTTCAGAATATTTCAGAGTTTAGTTTTTACACATTCCTGAGTGCTGTATTTGAGTTTAATGTTTTAGGTCATCATCCTCTTGGAAGATCCGTGAGCTGCGAACAAGATGGAGCTTTCTGAATACTTTTTCTTCCAGAAAAAAGTTCACTAGTCTTGGGATTTTCCTGCACAGATTCAACGCTTCCATTGTGTATAGAACATTACACTATGCCATGATAGAAAAACGACTCATAGGTTTATTCCGCAAGTATTAGTACAAATATATGTAGGTCCCCTGGTGGTCTAGTGGGTAAGACGCAGCGCTCCCACCGCTGCGACCCGGGTTCGATTCCCGGTCAGGGGACCATCCCCAGCCCTCTCAGTGCCGGATAAATTGGGGAGGGTTGCGTAAAAACATGTCCCAAATCAAACGGGAGCCCTACGGGAGCCCAAACGGGAGAAGCCTAAAGAATTAGTACAAATCTGTAATATAAGCTCGTTATCCAACACCGTCCCTTTCCAGCAATATGTAAATTGAAGACAAACAACTGAAGCAAGACATTTTCACCATCAATTGAACAATGAGGTCCAAATCAGTTCCAGCTTCATATTGCTCCTGTGCACAAAAATATCTCAATGAAGATATGGGTTGGAGTGGAAGATCTTGAGTGGACTGCTATAGAGCTCTGACCTCATGCCTCATCATCTCACCTACATCCATCTGTATTTGACTTATCTGACCTATAGTGCATTTCTTTCATTCTTGCTCATTTTCTGATCAATGATTTGCAGAATATTAAAATCTTCATATCTAACATTTACACATTTTCTATAAACTCAGCCGTTTTTATACATGTATCCTAAATAGGTACAAGAAATCATTTTCTAATCCCTTTCCTACGTTTCCTACGTCCCCCTTTCCTTCCGGTTTAAGTCTAGCCATATCCACTTAATGATGATGTCATTAAATAATTAAATAATAAGGCATGTGATACTTCAGTGGAAGTAAAGTTTCAGCTTACACTGATCGGGGTCAGAAAATAAATATTCCCAGTTGAGCTCTAGGGTGCAAATGCCAGAAATGGTCGAGCAGCCCTGGGAACGTAAAGCGCGAGCTCCCTCTACTGGCCAGTGTAAGCATGTACGCAAGGATTTTATGATGTCTGGGGAAGACCATAAAAAAGTTGGATGTTTTGCTCATTTTATTTACATCCTCGTGTCCTTTAGTCATTGCGTTTAATTGCACATTTATTTATATATTTTTTATTTATTTATTTTATTCTGATGAGTGCAAATGTATTGAAAGCTGCGCACTCAATCAACGTGCGGCTTGTGGGCACGAGAAAAGTCAACACTGTCAAAATGCAGTTATGGCTTGCAGCAGCCAATTAGCTTCATTCCAAACCAGAAAAAAAGGTGCAAAACAACCCCATCCTTCCGTTTCTCGTTGATGGGGGCGAGCGTTGCGTCAAAACGGGAAACGAGGAGTGGCGCGTGGATGCGCTTAAATAGCCCGACTTTTAGGTACCCACTCATCAGTGCCAACAAACTTCAGCTCTTCTGACTTCCTTTTTTCTGTTTGATATTTTACATTTCATCTATTTTGCAAATTTAGATATGGTGCACGAGGCTGCTCGCCGTCTGCACGTGCGCGCTTTGGTGGCACTCTGGCTCGGGACGCTTCACGGATGCGGGAATAGTCAAGCAGCCCCGAACCCTTCTTCACCACTGCAAAGTTCCAACTGGGGCAACCCGAGGAGATACGTGCACCTGCGCACCAGCACCGAGTTTAACAACTTCTACCTGGAGATCAGCCTGACTGGGCACGTGCGCAAAACGACGCACCGGGGCTCATACAGTAAGTGTGCAAATATTTGTGTGTGTGTGTGTGTGTGTGTGTGTGTGTGTGTGTGTGTGTGTGTGTGTGTGTGTGTGTGTGTGTGTGTGTGTGTGTGTGTGTGTGTGTGCGTGTGTGTGTTTCATCTGACTCTTTTGCATCTGCAGGTGTGATGGTACTGAAAGCCGAGAGCAGGGACCAGGTCGCGATATTTGGAGTAAAGAGTAACCGGTTCTTGTGCATGGACGCACATGGGAATCTTTTCACTTCTGTAAGTGCATTTCATTATTAACTTACAATCATCCAATGCTTCGCTTTTTGCTTTTACGCACATATGAGTTTAGTTCGGAAACCAAAAATTTAGCTTCATTGTGGTTTATAAATAATTACGATATGTATGTGTCAGATAAAACTTTAGTCAGTTCACTGCAAGATTATACACAATTACACACTGTGAAGCAAAGGAAAGAAAGAAAGAAAGAAAGAAAGAAAGAAAGAAAGAAAGAAAGAAAGAAAGAAAGAAAGAAAGAAAGAAAGAAAGCGTAAATGAAATAGAAAGCAAAGAAAGAATTAAAAAAAGGAAAAGTCTGGAAGAAAGGAAAAGTGTTAACATATTAAAAGTGTTAAAAAAATGTTATTGACCCTGAAGCAAATTATCAGAAATAAAATATTATACTGAAACTTGTCCATTATAAAATATTCATAGGTTATTAGAACATATGCATGTCCATTTTCTGGAGAAACGTATTTTATGGCTAATATAATAACTGGTGCTTGTGCGCCTTCCTCTCTCTCTCTCTCTCTCTCTCTCTCTCTCTCTCTCTCTCTCAGGCGGTTTGCCACAGAGACGACTGCCTCTTCCATCACAAGCTCTTGGAGAACCACCGGGACGTGTACTACTCGACCCGGAGCGCAGTGCTGCTGGATTTAGACGGCGTGAAGCAGGTGTACTCGGCGGGCCGCAATCTGCCGCAGACGGCGCTGTTCCTGTCTGAGAGAAGCACGGTCCCGCTGGAGCGCCTGCAGCACCGCGAGCGACGCGGCCGCCAGGACGAGGCTCCCGAAGGGCAGCGCGCGCGCCCGCGCGACGCCTTCCACGCCGAGGAGTCGGACTCGCGCGCCGCCCGCGACGACGACGCGGAGTTTCCCGAAGACCGCGGCGGGGCCTCGCGCGAGACTCGCGCGTCGCCCGGCGACGACGACCCGTGGGACGCGGAGCACGTCAGGAGCCCAGGGAGTCCACGGATGTCCGGAACGGTTGGATGAAGTCACCAAAGCATTCGATCTGCAAAGTCAAATCATCTTCATCATCATCATCATCCAGAGCACGCGTTGCGTTACAGAAATACACACAAGCTGTGGTTCAGAACTGTGTGATTGAATCTTTTCCATGTACTTGAATCCAAGGGGAAGTTTCTATTTCTTTTCTTAGTATGTTGTGTAAAATATACCAAAACTTTTAATGAGCACAGGGTCATGTTTCTTACCTGGTGTTAATGAAGAAGAAAGAGATTTTCCTTTAAAAAGAATGATTCCAAAGTAAAAAATAAAAACACTTTGAATTGTTTAATTTGTACCAGTTCATATATATAAATTACATTCCCTATCTGACAAAAACTTCTACTGGTGCAGGACACCAACCTTAGACATAATTTGCAGTCTTCTTTATATATATATTAAAAAAGATTGTATGTATTAATTTATTTAAATCAATTGTTTTTATTTATAGTATTATTTATATGACTATACAATGCAATGTACATGATTATATTCATTCTGTCTCCTATTTGAGAATAGAAGCTGTTTTACTTCCAATTCCTTGTGCCTTGTGTTTTCATTGTCCAGCCCCATAAAACACACCACGCATGCACGCACACACACACACACACACACACACACACACACACACACACACACACACACACACACATCAAAGTGCAGTTTAGCAGTACAGATTTACTGTCCTCTGAAAATAACTCAACAGCCATTATTTACTCAATTACTGGCCACAAAACAGAGTACACCCTCAGTGAACATGACACAACTGTGTCCAAAATGTCAATATTTTGTGTTAGAACTTTTCACTATTCAGAGCTGCACAGGTTGTTGCTGGGATCCTCTTTCACTCCTCCACAATGACATCACAAAGCTGCTGGATGTCAGACACATAGCGTTTCTGGACTTTCTGCTTGAGGATCCCCACAGGTGCTCAATAGGGTTCAGGTCTGGAGACATATTTGGCCACCACCTTCACCTTCAAATCCTTCAGCAAGGCAGTTGTCATCTTGGTGGTGAGTTTGGGGTTGTTATTATGTTGGAAAATTGTTGTTTGGCCCAGTTTTTGAATTGAGGGCATCGTGTTCTGCTTCAGGATGTCACAGTATATGTTGGAATATGTTGGTAGCCCCAGACCATGGTTGCTACCATCACCAAGTCAAGTCAAGTCAAGGGTCAAGAGGCTTTAATTGTCATTTCTACTATACACAGTGGTACACAGTACACAGTAAAAATGAGACAATGTTTCTCCAGAACCCTGGTGCTACACTAAACAACAAACAACAAAACAACATTAAGCTAAAACACAAGTTACATAAAGTGCATCGAGTGCAACCTGGTGCAAACAGTGCAGACAGACAGTGCAGACAGACGACACAAGACAAGACACAAAACCCTATATAGCGCCGACCAGTAAACCTACTGTATACTAGATTATACAGTACTGTACAAGAAAACTGTAAAAACTATACAAAAATATAAACTATATCCCAGAAGTGAGTGTAAACAGTGTAGTGCAAAAAATACAGCAGCAGTCGAAGGTGCAAAAACAGCATGTAAACAGTATAATACAATGAAAATCATAAATGTGCAAGAACAGCAGTTGAGAGTGGTACTGTTAAGAATAATAAAATAATAAATAAATGAATGGTGGTGGAATGGATTGAGATGAGTGATGAGTGTATGTTAGGTTTTAAGTCCAGGAAAAAATGTTTTCAGTTCGTTACACACATTTGAGTGAGTGTGTGTGTGTGAGAGAGTTCCGTTTCAGTTCTGTGTGTTGAGAAGCCTGATGGCTTGTGGGAAGAAACTGTTGCACAGTCTTGTTGTGGTGGCCCGAATGCTTCGGAACCGTTTTCCTGATGGTAGAAGTGTAAAAAGTGTGTGTGAGGGGTGTGTGTGGTCGTCCACAATGCTGTGTGCTTTGCGGATGCAGCGTGTAGTGTAAATGTCCATGATAGAGGGGAGAGAGATTCCGATGATCTTCTCAGCTGTCCTCACTATCCTCTATAGGGACTTGCGGTCCGAGACGGTGCAGTTCCCAAACCAGGCAGTGATGCAGCTGCTCAAGATGCTCTCAATGGTCCCTCTGTAGAACATGGACAGGATGGGGGGAGGGAGGTGGGTTTTCCTCAGCCTTCTCAGGAAGTAGAGACGCTGCTGGGCTTTCTTGGTGATGGAGCTGGTGTTAAGTGACCAGGTGAGGTTGTCTACCAGACCATGCTTGACTATAGGCAAGAAACAATTTTTTTGGTTCTTCTCACCAGGGCGTCGCCAGACATGCTGGACACCATTTGAGCCAAACAAGTGTATCTTAGTTTCACATCATACCACAGGACATGGTTCCAGTAATTCATGCTCTTGGACAGGTCGTCTTCAGGAAACTGTTTGGAGGTTTTCTCGTCAGCAGCTTCAAAACAGGCTCCCTCTGGGCCTACAAACCAACTTGTTGCTGCCACAACCTTCTTTTGCTGCAGCTTCTGCACCTGACGCACAGCACGAGGACCAGAATTCTTTGATGGACCACTGTGAGGTCTGTTTTGAGTGGAACCCGTCTTGGAAAACATCTGTATGACCCTGATCACTGTACTGTAACTTAGTTTCAGGGTGATACTGATCTTACAGCCTCAGCGTCTTTGTGGAGAGCAACATCTCTAATTTTCAAATCCTCAGAGAGTCTTTACCATGAGGTGCCATGTTGAACATCCAGTGGTCATTATTAGAATAGTGAACTCAAAGCACCAAATTTTAAACGCTCTAATACAAAATGCACAAATCTGTGTGGTCCTGTCAAAAAAACATGAACATGATGAATAGGACATTTGAGGTTGCCAGCATATGTAGAGATTAAAGGAAACGAAACTGTAAACAGTTTGGCAAAACATTTTTAAATGGTGGTGGTAGCTCAGTGGTTAAGGCATTGGGCTTTGGATCAGAAGATCACAGGTTCAAATCCCGCCACTCCTGGGCCCTTGAGCAAAGCCCTAAAACCCTCCCATGCTCAGTTGTAAGTCGCTCTGGATAAGGGCGTCTGCCAAATGCCGCAAATGTAAATGGCAGAGAATATCTGGGATGGGCTGAGCATACAACGGAAGGCTGGGAGAGGGGGGGCAACTGGAAGGAATCAGAATAATCTTTACTAGAATATTATAGATGATTGGACCCTTTGGGTTAAATATCATATTATACTTATGAATAGATCAGGGAGATATGAATTTTATATTGAATTTGTGGAACATTTGGTCTTTGAATGTAGGAAGTATGAGAGAGAAAGTATAAACATGAAAGCAAGTAAAGGAATTTATTTCCTAAAGAAAATATGGTATAGTTTATAGGTTTGCAAAAGAAACAGAAGCTGCGTCTGATGTGGCATTTCGATGTATTTACACACTAACCCTAACCTGCAGTTACAAATGTATAAATATAGTTTTAATATTTTGAACATAAAAAGATGAATAATAATAATGTATTTGAGATTATTTAAAAAATGAGTAGATACTTTGAATGTAAAATTTAAACTACCAGTAGGTGGCAGCAGGTCACTGTTAATAAGTGAGTCATTGCGATTGAACCGAATCATTGAAACGGGTGATTCATTCAGAAACGAGCACCTTTATATTGCTCAGAGACGCTAAACAGTGCTGTGGCTTGTTTGGAAGGATATTTTTGTTATTGTCTAAAACGTAAATCTTTTCATTTTAACTTCTTGTTTATTGCTTTTAGATTTGCTGTTTGTTCACACCGTTTTAACTGAATCCATTACTATGTCGCGAGCGAGGTGATTGCGCGACATGATGCTCGCGAGTCACGACAGAACCGATCCAGTGCGACTGTCCCGAAGTTACAAACATACAGTTTACACAATAATACATCACAGTGTGGTTTTCTTTTTATGTGCTTATGCACCACTGTGGTACTTCCATCCCACACAAGCTCCGCTTTGCATAATGTGTAGGTTATAGTTTTCTTTGTTGTGTTTTATATAAATGCTGCTATGTTTTGGGATGCACACTTTTTCCTGCTGCTGGTTGACCTGTATTCTCCGCCATTTCGCAAACGGACAAAATTTCATAATCGATTAGTTGTTGTAGCCCTGCACATCTGTATCACCCGAATGGGGTCCAATAAATGAAACTATTTAAGACTATCCGTCTTTAATGAGGGATGTGTTTTGTCTTTCTTTTGGGTTTGTTGGTGTTCCCAAACAGTTAGTAGGATGTTTTGGAGACAAGGTGAGGGAGGTGAGATTGAGATGGTATGGACATGTGCAGAGGAGGGACATGGGGTATATCAGTAGGAGAATGCTGAGGATGGAGCCACCAGGTAGGAGGAAAAGAGGAAGACCAAGGAGGAGGTTTATGGATGTGGTGAGGGAAGACATGCAGGTAGTTGGGGTGAAAGAGGCAGATGTAGAGGACAGGGTGGTATGGAGATGGATGATTCGCTGTGGCGCCCCCTAATGGAAGCAGCCGAAAGAAGATGATGTTCACAAATGTTAATAATAAACTTTTTAATATTTCGCATTTCTTCCCCCAAATTTAACGAAATTTAACCGAACCGTAATTTTGTGTATTGATACAGATATTAATTTTACAAGAATTCATGTTAATTATTGTACTAAAACCATATGTTTTGAAAAGTAATCATATAAGCCAAGGCCAGCTTTTTGCAGACTGTCCCAGTGCCAGTCGCAGAACAACGACTGTATCTAACTGTAAAATGTGATCTTTGTAAAATTGTGAATAGATGTTTGAAGCACTTCAGTTACTGGAGTAACACGGTTTTTAAAAAAATGCGATCGGTTTTAATAAAAAAAAATCAGTAGTTTAGAATATACACAAACACATTTCATTTAAACGATTCAGGTTTTGATATGATAGTCATTGAGTATATACTAAGTCAAGTGTACATCTTCAGTAACAAGTTACCGAAACTCATGTAAGTAAACAACACAAACGTTTGTTAGTACAACACAATATATATATTTCACTTGACTTAGTTTTTTAAAGGTCTTTGCAGTCGGTGTGCATGCTTTTTTTTTTTTTTAAAGGTAGGCTTAACTATTTACATTTACAGCATTTGGCAGATGCTCTTATCCATATGATTTGATTTATACCGTGTTCAAGGGCCGTGCTCAAAGGCCCAACATTGGAAAGTTTAGTGGTGCTGGGATTTGAGCTCACGTCCTTCAGATGAGAAGTCCGACGTCTAAAGTGACCCCTGAATTGGATTAAACAGTTCAGTGCAGCTCGTGCCAAGCAGAGAAGCAGTCACGCTTTGGCTGAAAGCATAATGGCACTAAACAAGTCTTGCAGTATACAGGGGTTCTTTGGCCACACACTTTGCACGTTCGCCTTCCTTTGCTGCTGTCTGAAGCAAAGTTCCCCGGTAAATGGCGTGTTTTCTCAGGAAGGGATGGACGAGATGGAGGAAGGTTAGAAAGCACTAACGCACCGAGTTCCTCGATGAGTTTTTCTCGGAACTGCTTCTGCGTCATCGGCTTCTGGTTCTTGGCGCAGGCCGTTTCCTGATGTAGGATGAAGGCGTTTACGATGGCTATGTCCACAAAGTGGTAAAAAAAGGTTTGGTACCACTTTCTTGTCTTGTGTAAGACTGTGTAATAGCCGATGAGGGCGTCTGATAAGTCGACTCCGCCCATGTACCTGAAAAGAAAAATCTAAATGATTTGATTTTAGAAGGAAAAACTCGAGTTTTACTGTAAGAGAAATAAAATTAGAGGTCGACCGGGCCGATTATTCTATTCTATTCTATTATATATATATATATATATATATATATATATATATATATATATATATATATATATATATATATATATATATATATATTTTTTTTTTTTTTTTTTTTAATAAAATTAAAAATATATTGTTACTTTTGGAAAGAGAATAACATTTGGAGAAAGAATGAGTAACTTTTTGCAACTGTATTGTTATTGAACCATCAACCAGCTGTAGTTTATGCTACAAGGAGGCACAGGTAACAAAACCTAGTAACAAATGCACTGGTTGGAGTAGAGCTGTTAATCAAATTAATCGAGTACTCGGATAAGAAGAACTTTTCTACCTTTATTAAAGCGCAATACTAAGTATACAAGAGAAAATAAGACGGGCCTCTTAAAATGAAGAAGTAACTTATTTCCGTTTTAGAAAAATTTACATTTTTAATGTGCATTTAATTTAAATTTTAATGCAAATGTATAACTTTTTTTTTTATTATTCAGATCTAAAAAAAAAAAAAAAAAAAAAGGTAAATGCACTGTATGGTGTTTTCTTTATGTTTTCATTTAAAATGATCCCAAACTTTTATCTCTTTCTTTTCCCTGAATCCTATGGAATTGTACGATTGTAGACTATTTAAAAAAGGCAGAATTGCGAGAAAGAAAAAAATATACAGCCAAACTTTATTTCGTGTGGCAGAAACAGGCTTCTTCTCCTCTTCTGGATCTTCTCTTTAGCCCTCGCCGTTTTCCCCCCTTTTTCGTTCTGCAGCATCTTCTGTGTTTAGCGGGTGGTACGTCAGTATTAATGGTCCGTGTGTAATGGTCAATGCGCCGTGTGGAGTTAAAATGACTAAATAAAACTTCGATTTATTACAATGAATTTTTGTAATCGAATTACTCAAGTTACTAATGGACTTGTTACAGCCCGAGATAGAAGCTTGTGTTGTTTAATTTATGCAATTTTATAATTTGTATATACAAATATCGGCATCAGAGAGAGAAAAACATATTGGTCGACCTCTAATATAATCAAGCGAAACCGACATCACTGAACACTTTCTACTAACCTGTTGTATTCTACAACACACTCTGGAACTGGTAAATCCAAGTTTTTCCACTGTCCGGCTTTACCTTTCACCTTCCTCTGCACGGTGCTACTTTCAGTGCCTTTGTGAAAGGTGGAGCACATGTAGACCACCCTGGTATCCTTCCATTCCACGAACAGCAAGTTCCCCTCTCTCAGCCAGCGATGAGTGCCTCGGGGAGCTTTATTCGGAAGCTTGTTGGTGATGGTTTTGGGGTAGCCTATGCAGTTGGACCGAATAGCACCGCAACCGAAGATGTCTTTCTTTAGGAGATCTTGGAACAAGGCTGGACTCGTGTAAAAGTTGTCGACAAACAGTTTGTAACCAGTGCCCAACATCTTCTCATCAATAAGTGCCATGACAGACTTGTAGCTCAGTCCATGGTTCTGTGGGCTGGATATTTCGGGAGATTTTCCCTCGTAGATAAAGAAATCCCATGTGTACCCACAGTGCGAGTCCCCCAGCACAAAGAGTTTATATCCCCACTTTGTTGGGTTGCCTTTTATATATTGTTTTAGGCCATTTCTAGCTTTCGTTGCCACCATCCTCTCGTCGATGGCGATGTTCTGGAAGGGATGAAAATAGTTTTTACATGCGTCTCTCATCTGGAGATACATGGGCTTGATCTTGCAGAGGCGGTCATACGCAGCTGTTCCTCTTTTTTGGTTGTTTTCAGCGTCCACTTCAGGATCACTGAGATGCAGTGCAGAGGAGATGGTGAAGAATTTCCTTGAAGACATTATTTGTTCAGGAAAGGGAATTTTAAAGGTGTCTGATTTCCTCCAGTAATCCTTTAGCGAACGCACTTTCACCAGACCCATGAAGATCACGAGCAGCAGGTAAGAATATAAGTCATTCATAGAAAGATCCTTCCACTGTTTTGGGCCTTTGTACATCTTCTCTCCATAAGCATTAGTGTTTATCAAAATTGTCTGCAGCACTGAAGTAGAGAGGAACAGCTGGAACAGCTGCAGCACAGTGTATGATGCTGTGGGGTTAAGCTGTGGGCCTGGTGTTCTGGACGGGTTGAAGGCTGGAGGCTGTGGTGTAATATCCTCATCCGTAGATTTATTCCATATCTCTTCAGGTGTATTAGGGGAAACATCCGGGAAAGACTTGGCTTTTCTGCCTCTCTTTTTGCCTTTCCCTCTTAATGGTTGACGGACCCGATTCAGAGCTGAAACACGTGGTTTTGGAGAAGCCGACTGCTTGAACCTTTTTTCCGGTTGTTGGCTGGTGCTTGAAAGAAAGTCCTCATCAGAGGATTCAGCTGAATAACTGCTGCAAGATAAAGAAAAAATTCGCATTGTATCTCAGGTACATTTGTAGAAGTTTTTGAGGCTTTGGCTGAGCAGACAATCAACATTCGGACTGATGTTGAGACATGCAGATGCTAATCATACAGATGCCCGGCCATAGTCAATAGTTACACTCCTATGGCCATTCATACAGACAGGAATGTGCCCCAGAGTACACACACACACAATATAAAAAATATGTAGCAACTCACAAATAATCTTTTTAGTCTGCAATAAACATAATTTTTCTTCTATTCATCATTAATTCACTGTGTTTCTCTTATTAAAAACTAACAGATTAATTGTAGAAGTGTAAAAGGAAATATATTGCAGCTCACCTATATGTTGTTTCATCCATAAGCAGATCTCCTTCGTCGCTGTTGTCGCTTTTCTCAAAAATATTTTCCTCGTCGCTGCTTTGAACAAGCGCCAATAAATTATCGTCTGCAGAGAAAAATAATCTTTTTCATTTCGATTCTTTTGGGGTTTTTTTTAGGTGTCAATCATCTTGTGCACACGGTGTATATTACAATATTAATCATGTTAATCTACTGGCTCTTACCCATGCCGTTGTCTTCCACGCTATAGTTTGTCACCACAGGGGGCGTGTCTTCAGTGTTGCAGGGCGGAGTTTCATCTTTTTTTTTAAAAGAAAGCAGAATGTAGATGGTAGTAGACTATTTTAAATTGATAAATAAATAAACCAAACCTATACATTGTGTATAAATGTATGGAAAATTTGGGCAGTCATTTGTTTCTGTTCTTCAGCGATACATCAGTGGCCATGTGACTGAAGTTTATCCCAATCAACTCACAATAGAGACAAAATACAACCACTAGTTACAGAACAGCACATTATCATAGCTGTTATATTTTTTTCTCTCTTTATCGAGAGATTTGTTAATATGATCACGTACGCACCTTGACTACTCCCGAGCGTCTCTACGGAGTTTACTGTAGACTGGATCTGAGACAGAATGAGAGCAGCCTCTAAATCTCGCTTACGGAGCTTTTTATTCGCAGGCTCCCTGTAAAAGAAACGAACAAAAAAAAGGGCATAACTTTGCTGTATTTTTTTTTATTTTACAGAAAACATGTATACACTTGACTTTTTCATGTCATATGTGGTTACACTACTTTAGAGACACAAACCTGCTCCAGCATAACAATACCTCCGCACAAAGCCAGCTCCATTACCATATGGGTTGGAGTGGAAGATCTTGAATGGCCTGCTAGAGAGCTTTTCAACTTTTGGGGGGGAAATTTTTCATGCTGCACCCCAGGTCTCACTTCACCTAGATCTTGTTACTAACACTGTTGTAGCTGTAGGAGCTCCAAATCTAAACAAAAAGCTAGTGGAACATCATCTTAGAAGAGTGGAGGTTATAATAACAGCACATGGGGACTCAATGTGGAATTGGATGTTCAATAAACACATCAATCTAATACTAGGGTCCCATAAGGCCAGGAAATGTTGATACCTCTTGTCCTCCACTTTTGTTGGTGAATCGACGATTCCATTTTTACTGGTTTCGGTCTCTGGACGTTCCTTCTGAGAAGCCCGAGCTTTTCTTTTCGGAGTGGCAAAGTCCTTACCACCATCATTATCCAATTCAAAGTAATTGATGACTTTCTTTTGCCTGGAAAACCCACAATTGCACAAACACATGCATCAGTCACTGGACACAAAGAAACCGGAAGTTAAATCATTCACACATTAATATCACAAAAAACAACATTTACACAGAGAATTAGGGGTGAAGAACAAACCTCGATGGTCGGTCCATTTGTATTCAAATAAAATCAAGCAGTTAAAAAAAAAATCTCTGTTGTCCTTTATCACTTTCTTTCACTGTTCCCCCTCTTTCTATTTTTCAGTACTCGACAACTGAATTTCAGACTATGCAATGAATGAAAAGTTCCATCTATCTATCTATCTATCTATCTATCTATCTATCTATCTATCTATCTATCTATCTATCTATCCCTTTCTTCCTCTATACCACTCTCTCTCCCCATCCCCCCTTTTCTACCTTTATATCCCTCTCTCTACCTGTTTCTCCTTACCTTTGTTGTGTAAACACAACGCTAGCAAACCAGATGCTAAGTCTTCTTTCTTTTAAAACACTCCTCTACTTTAAAACAATAACTATTTTTAAGCCCCACCGTTGAAATTACACACCAAAATATTTACAATTTCTGTCGCGGATTAAAAATGACAAATAATTATAAACACAACGCTCCTATCTACACCACACTCAACCCGCGCGCACACAAACAACTACTTCTTCTGATGTTTAACGGCGGTTGGCATCCAACTTCAGTGGTGCATTACCGCCACCTAGTGTACTGGAGAATGGAACAGTGCTATTCAGAAATGAACCAGATTTATAATAGAAGAGACTTTTCCTTCTCTCTTCTTCCGCTTTTTATTAGACAAATTAATCATTTCCATAGCTTTAAACCATAACACAATAATATTTTCCATAACTGTATATCCTATTTGCTAGACCAGTATTTTTAGGGAGCTAAATAAATGTGTACTAATGTCATTGGATGCATTTCCCAGAAAGAAATGCTTTAGTTTATTTCATATAAAAATAAAAGGAAACTAAACCCACTATCATAACGAATAAAATTTAAAGCCAGACATAATCACTATTACATATCTGGTTCTATTCTAACTCAACAGGAGGTTTTTTAGTTTGCAGGATTTTGTTCTTTACAAAACAGCCATGTTTCATGTCTCTTGGTACATTCTGGAACGTCTGGTCTTGTTCTGTTGATGATGAGCTGTGTGTGGACAGAAATCACTGTATCATCAGATACATTGAAATTATCAGACATGCTGGTGGTGGAGACAGTGGTAATGATCAATTGGAATGACCTTAGCAGTAGCTTTCTAGCTGGCAAGTCTCCTGTGTCCTCAAGGTTGCAGAAGGCATTATTAAAGTAATGAATTCATACTGCAAATTAGGGGTGTGATATTAACCAAAAAAATTATGTCTATTTTTTAAGGATTTTATTAATAACGATAATTAAACGATATATTGCTGAGTTTCTTTTAACCCCTAAACATAAAACGCTAAATACTGATATTTGATATTATAAAAAATGGGAAAATACGTCAAATGTGAAATTAAAATCACCAGTAGGTGGCAGCAAATCACTAACAATAAGTGAGCCCTTGCAATTAAACCGAATCATTTAAACGGGTGATTCATTCAGGAACGAATCACTATCATGCTGTTTAGAGACGCGAAACAGCGCTGTGGTTTGTTTAGGTGATGATTGTTGGCGAAATCAAGCAAAAGGGAAAAAAAGTTTGATAGATGTCATGTATTAGGATTGTTGTGGTTGTTACCAGTGTCCGTCGTTAGAGGGTGCTGGATCAGGGAGAATAAAGGTGTTCGGAGAAAGTAATGGAAGTAAAAAAGGTGTTTGGAAAAAGCACAGGTGTTTGTCATTATTTGAATATAGGCAGTGATGTTACAATAGCTGTTTAAAATGTTTGTCTCTTCATATTAACCTCTTGTATATTGAACTGCTGCATAAAATCAATATCAAATTTTTTTGTGGGAAAAAAACGGCACTTTTTGTGTTAAATGAATTACATGAAATTATATAAATTTGCATATTTTCTGCCCCGTATCTTAATTTTTTTATAATTCTGAATGCATTTTAAAACTGAATCATGCAGTGAAAGAACGCGCTCTTATTGCGCATGAGTCTCATCTACCAGATTTCCTGTACGAGTGTACGCGTTTATTTATATATATATATATATATATATATATATATATATATATATATATTCGATTTGGCACGTTTTACGCTGGATGCCCTTCCTAACGCAACCCTCCCCATTTACCCGGGCTTGGGACCAGCACTAAGAGTGCACTGGCTTGTGCAACCCTAATGGCTGGGTTATATATATAAATATATATATAATTATTTTTTATTTATTTTTTACTCGATAATGTCCGATCTATCATACACAACTAATTAGTTTTTTGTTCTTCAACATTTCAGTCTTAGTTCATAGCTTTTATGGTCCTTAAAAAAAATAGATTCACTTTAGTGCCCATTCCACATACCTTCTTTCAGCATATGTGGTTCTTTCACAGTCTGTTTGAAAGCACACAATTGTATCGGACATCTATGAAGGTGGTGGCATTGAATCTTTTTTTTTTAATTTGAACAAGGAGACCCAAAACTTGTTCCAGCAAGACAATGCTTCTGTGCACAAAGCCAGTTTCATGAACATTTTTGGTTTAAAGTGGAAAATCTTGCTTGGCCAGCTACAGAGCTATAAACCCTTATGGATCACCTTAAGGATGAATGTTCATTCTAACTACACCCCAGGCCTCTTAAAAACTTTGGAAATCAACATAATCTTCCCAGGACTCGTTGTGTAATGGGATGTTTAAAAAGCACAAACTCGGGTGTTCCCAAGATTTTGTCCAAATTCTGCTTGTTTTAACTATGTGCTTCCAAGTTTTTTGTAACAGTTTGGAGGAAGAACCACATGGTGCACACGCAGGGAGTTGCAGTACACAAATCTTTACCAGAATTCTTTTGGTACAGGGTTTTCGGTTCAGTACACGTGTACCAAATGCAATCCTTTTTTACAAGCATAGTTCCCTCGAGGAACGTATTAAGTGGCGGACCTCAAATCTCTGCCTCACACTTTGAGTACATATTTTTTATTATTAAACTTGGGGAAAAATACACAACAATGCCAGGGGTATAAAAAGAAACTAAAGTTAGCACAGTGTCACTGTTACTACTCACGCCTTAATGGAAATAAGATTTGTTTTGTTTATTTATGGAAATTCTGAAGAATCCATAGCGCTATGCATTCTTTAGCATTTTATGTCTCAAGAGTTTCTCTTAAAAGGAGAAAATACTAAAAATTTTGCATGTGGCGGGAGTGAAAGTATGAAGGATGGAAGGAATGAAGACATTTGTTAAAGTGTGCTAAAATAAGTAGAACAGTTAAGTAGATCATATCTTTAAAACAATTATTTATATTAAATGTAACACACGCACACATATATACACATCTGTATTACCCAAATGGGGTCCAAAAAAATATAAACTTTTTAATTAGATTTTTCTAATTATAGATTTTTTATTGTATTTTATTTTATCAATTAAATTCTCAATATAATTAATATAATAAAAACGTGTCTTGAATTTGTTTGATTTATTCTATTTTATTTCTATAAACCACTTTTAAAATTAGTTTATATATTGTTTAACCAAGCAGGCATTTTATTCCAAATTGTTTTAAAATAAACTCTAAAAATGCAATTGATCACAAATAATAAACGGTGTTAATAATAATTTAAAAAAGGACAAGCAAATGGAAGTTTTGGTTAAGATACAGAATAATATTATAAGTACTGCATCCAGGACCGCTGGTCCTATTTCTTGATCCGCGTCAGCAGATTCGCCTCCATACTGCACGCTTTTTTTTGTGGGTCTTTACTTAATGTTTATTAGTAGGGAAGCCCGTTTCCACCACTAAATAAAAAAAAAAAAAAAAACTTATTGCGATTTTTATCTTACAATTTTGACAATTTCTTTTCCTCAGATTTGTGAGAAATAACTCATTTGCGACACTTTCTGGCAAAGCACATAATAGGCTTTCATATCTATGATAACATCCGCAATTCGTAAAGGATTATCATCCCAAAGAGTTAATATGGCCAAATCTTGTCGAAAGGGTAACAAGATAAGTATTCCCGTATTCTGTAATCAAATCTTAATAATACATGTGTTTTGCCAGAAAGTATCGCAAATGAATTACACAATTACACAATGAATCTCACAATTCTGAGAAAACGTCAATAACCTTTTTATTATTATTAATATTATTATTATTATTATTCAGTGGCGGAAACGGGCTTCCATATATCAGAGATGAGCAATTTAATCCGTTTACGGATTCGAATCCCTCTGAATCACTTAATGAACTGATCCGATTCTTACGAGTTCCTTGAGTCAGTAGATTATTCCTGCTTTTGCCAGGGAAATCCACTAGAGGGCACTCAACGAATCCTTAGAATTCATCGAATTCGTGCACTTATAAATCCGACTCATCTCGGATGCCCTCTAGTGGAATTCCATGGCAAAGGCATCAGGCAGAATCCCAAACTGACTCGGATCTATTCACTGAGTGATTCAGAATCATTTGAATCCCTGCAAAAAAAATGTATGTAGATTTTATATAAATGTGTCAATTATTGTACCAAAACCGAATGTAATTATATAAGCCAAGGCCAGTTTGTGCAGACCGTTCCCTGTGCCCTGTGCCAAAAAAATAAAATAATAATAATACAGTTCAAAGACCAATTTGTGTCACTGCATTGAATTAATGTGTCCAAACTGTAAAATGTGATCTTTGTTAAATTGTGTATAGATGATAGAAGCACTTTAGTTAGCTTAACAATGTTGAGAAGTGTGTAAAGGACATTAGACAGTGGATGCTTAATAACTTTCTTCTGCTCAACTCAGATAAGACGGAAGTACTTTTACTAGGACCACATGCAGCTAGAAGTAAACTTTCCGATTACGTAGCATCTCTGGATGGTGTTTCTGTTTCAGCATGTACGGCTGTCAAAGACCTTGGTGTGATTATTGACCCGAGTCTTTCCTTTGAGTCTCACGTGAATAATATCACCAGGATCGCCTTCTTTCACCTTAGAAATATTGCTAAAATTAGAAATATGATGTCATTACAGGATGCAGAAAAACTAGTTCATGCTTTTGTTACTTCTAGATTAGACTACTGTAATGCTTTACTGTCTAGGTGTGCGAGTAAGTGCATAAATAAGCTTCAGTTAGTTCAGAATGCAGCAATCAAGTCAAGTCAAGTCAAGTTTATTTGTATAGCGCTTTTCACAACAGACATTGTCTCAAAGCAGCTTTACACAAATCAACAGTGATGGTGAATGGTGTGAATTTGTCCCTGATGAGCAAGCCTGTGGCAAGGAAAAACTCCCTTAGACGTTATGAGGAAGAAACCTTGAGAGGAACCAGACTCAAAAGGGGAACCCATCCTCATCTGGGTGACATCAAGAGTTTGATCATAAATCTTTCAACAATACAGAACACTGGAGAGTGAGAACTAACATGATTACTGGAGTATAAGATTATAAGTAATGTTCTTTCTGCAGTCTTAAACAGTCTATATGGTTAGTAGCTCCGAGTTTTATAAGCTCAGCATTTGTGATCACCACAGATCCAGCATCAGCTTCTCCATGCCAGAGCCTTTAAACACTCCAGGAGGTCCAATGTCAAAACTCCACACATGTAGCGGGATCCAAATGGCACTGGTACGTCTCTAGATGGTTCGGGATGTTTGTGAGTTCGGCATCTACTTCTTCAAAGGTCCGTAATCATCACGAGGTGGGAGGTGACTGGAGCTGGCCAAACCTCAGGGTGTCTCGGGATGGGGAAAGAAAGAGAAGCAGTGGAGAGGAATTAGCGTAGCTGCTGTTCATGATATTAACAGCACAAGTTGATAATGTGCATGTGATCAGATGTTCTGGAGCACAAGGTTATGATGTGAGACGTATGTTATGTGTAGGCTTTGCTAAAAAGATATGTTTTTAATCTACACTTAAACTGAGTGAGTGTGTCTGAGCCCCGAACACCGTCAGGAAGACTATTCCAAAGGAAAGCAGCAAGAGTCCTCACTAGATCTAGGAAATATGACCACATCACCCCTGTTTTAATCAGTCTACACTGCTCCCAATCAAATCTCACATTGATTATAAGATACTACTACTGAGTATAAAGCACTTAACGGTCTCGCACCGCAGTATCTGAGTGAACTTCTGTACCAGTATGATCCTCCAGGCCTACTTAGATCAAAAGGTGCTGGCTATCTGTTGGTTCCTCAAATAATGAAGACTACAGCAGGGGGCAGATCTTTCTCTAATAAAGCCCCACAGTTATGGAACAGCCTTCCAACCAGTGTTCGGGACTCGAGCACAGTCTCAGTGTTCAAGTCGAGGTTGAAAACGTATTTATTTAGTCAAACTGTTGACTAAATAAAGTAGATCAGTAGATTTTTTCTTAGGTAAAGGCACAGATCTGGAGGGAACATGGATATAGAGTGTTTAGTGAACTGGTATGTTTGTATGCTGTCGTCCCCTCACATTCACACGTTCACTCGAGTTTTTTGACGGTGGTGTGGTGGGTCGTCTCTTATCCCAGAGATCCCTCATGTCTGTGTTACCTTCTGGTTCTCCCTTTTAGTTATGCTGCCGGAGTCCAAACTGCACAGTGACATTAACTTTCATACACCAATAGGGACACTTAATAATCCATATCCTTCTCTTCCCGTCACCCTCTTCTCTCTCTCGGTCGAGTTAAACATGCTCCTGAGGCTCCAGTGACCACTGTTCCTGCCCCTCTCCCCTCCGTGGATCTTCACACTTCTGTGCAGCTTGGGACGGTCTCTCATCAACACCTTGGGTGGTTCCATGAAATTCAGGAGCAAGAACGGGCGCTTTGAGGATGGATTTGGACTGTAGTTAATGTCAACAGTCTGCTACACTGACTCAGGATACAGTTCGCTTCTGATCATCATCACTGTACCCCGCAGCATTGTATATCTGCTTCAAATGGACATTTGGTGCAACCCAGATGAGGATGAGGTTTCCTCTTGAGTCTGGTTCCTCTCAAGGTTGCTTCCTTATGCCATCTCGGGGAGTTTTTCCCTTGCCACAGTTGCTCATCAGGGACAAACTTACTTACAAAGAACATATTTACGTTTAATCACCACATTATCTGTGTAAAGCTGCTTTAAGACAATGTTCATTGTTAAAAGTGCTATACAAATAAAAATGAATTGAATTGAAGTTAATGGAGTAACACTTGGAGTTTTTAAAGCGATTGGTTTGCAAGGTTTTAATGATGAAATCAGTAGTTAAGAACGGACACAGACACACAACAACGTATATTGCACTTAAAATGATTAAAATTTTGATATTATATACTCAAAATTATTATAAGTCAAGAATACATATAAAGTAACTTTAAAAAATCTTTGTCGTATACTCGATTACTTACATGAGTTTCAGTAACTTAACAACACAAACGTTTGTTAGTACAATATTTCACTTGACTTCATTTTAAAAAGGCAGTCGGTGTGCATGCTTTTTTTAAAGCAGGCTTAACTATTTACATTTACAGCATTTGGCAGATGCTCTTATCCAAATGATCTCATTTATACAAGGATTAAGGGCCGTGCTCAAGAGCCCAACATTGGAAGTTTAGTGGTGCTGGGATTTGAGCTCACGTCCTTCAGATGAGAAGTCCGACGTCTAAAGTGACCCCTGAATTGGATTAAACAGTTCAGTGCAGCTCGTGCCAAGCAGAGAAGCAGTCACGCTTTGGCTGAAAGCACAATGGCACTAAACAAGTCTTGCAGTATACAGGAGTTTTTTGTTGACACACTTTGCACGTTCGCCTTCCTTTGGTGCTGTGTGAAGCAAAGTTCCCCGGTAAGTGGCGCATGTCCTCAGGAAGGGGCGAAGGAGGTGGAGGAAAGTTCGAAAGCACTAACGCACCGAGTTCCTCGATGAGTTTTTCTCGGAACTGCTTCTGCGTCATCGGCTTCTGGTTCTTGGCGCAGGCCGTTTCCCGATGTAGGATGAAGGCGTTTACGATGGCTATGTCCACAAAGTGGTAAAAAAAGCTTTGGTACCATTTTCTTGTCTTGTGTAAGACTGTGTAATAGCCGATGAGGGCGTCTGATACGTCGACTCCGCCCATGTACCTGAAAAAGAAATGAAGGAAAAAGGCAGAATTTGGATTGAAATTCGAAACATGAGAAATATAATCAAGCGAAACCGACATCACTGAACACTTTCTACTAACCTGTTGTATTCTACAACACACTCTGGAACTGGTAAATCCAAGTTTTTCCACTGTCCGTCTTTACCTTTCACCTTCCTCTGCACGGTGCTACTTTCAGTGCCTTTGTGAATAGTGGAGCACATGTGGACCTCCTTTGTATCCTTCCATTCCACGAACAGCAAGTTCCCCTCTCTCAGCCAGCGATGAGTGCCTCGGGGAGCTTTATTCGGAAGCTTGTTGGTGATGGTTTTAGGGTAGCCTGCATTGCTGGGTCGAATAGTCCCACAAGCAAAGATGTTTTTCTTTAGGAGATCTTGGAACAATTCTGGACTCGTGTAAAAGTTGTCGACAAACAGTTTGTAACCTGTTCCCAACATCTTCTCATCAATAAGTGCCATGACAGACTCGTAGCTCAGTCCATGGTTCTGTGGGCTGGATATTTCCGGAGATGTTCCCTCGTAGATAAAGAAATCCCACGTGTATGCGCAGCGGGAGTCCGCGAGCACAAAGAGTTTATATCCCCACTTTGTTGGTTTGCCTTTTATATATTGTTTTAGGCCATTTCTAGCTTTCGTTGCCACCATCCTCTCGTCGATGGCGATGTTCTGGTAGGGATGGAAATAGTTTTTACATGCGTCTCTCATCTGGAGATACATGGGTTTGATCTTGCAGAGGCGGTCAAAGGCAGCTGTTCCTCTTTTCCGGACGTTTTCAGCGTCCACTTCAGGATCACTGAGATGCAGTGCAGAGGAGATGGTGAAGAATTTCCTTGAAGACATTACATGTGCAGGAAAGGGAATTTTAAAGGTGTCTGATTTCCTCCAGTAATCCTTTAGCGAACGCACTTTCACCAGACCCATGAAGATCACGAGCAGCAGGTAAGAATATAAGTCATTCATAGAAAGATCCTTCCACTGTTTTGGGCCTTTTTTTAACTTCTCTCCATAAGCATTAGTGTTTATCAAAATTGTCTGCAGCACTGAAGTAGAGAGGAACAGCTGGAACAGCTGCAGCACAGTGTATGATGCTGTGGGGTTAAGCTGTGGGCCTGGTGTTCTGGACGGTCGGAAGACTGGAGGCTGTGGTGTAATATCCTCGTCCGTAGATTTATTCCACTTTTCTTTAGGGGTGTCAGGGGATACAACCGAGGGAGGCCGGGTTTTTCGGCCCTTCTTCTGATTTAGAGCTGAAACGCGTGATGATTTTGAAGAATCCGAGTGTTTGAACCTCTTTCCTGGATGTTGGTTGGCAGTTAGAAGCCACTCCTCATCAGAGGATTCAGCTGATGGGCTGCTGCAAGACAAAGAAAAAAAATTAGCTTTGTATGTCCGGTACTTCTGTGGTAGTTTTTGAGGCTTTGGCTAAACAGACAATCAACATTCAGACTGATGTTGAGACATACAGATGCTAATCATACAGATGTCCGGCCATATAGTCAATAGTTACACTCCTATGGCGTGGGATACAGACGAACGTGCCCCACCACACACACACACATATGAGGGGGATTTTACATTCTAAAAACAATTTTAAATAAAATGCCAGCTTGGTTAAATAATATAAAAAAAATAATCTATTTAATGCTTTTTTTTAATTAAATGTAATTATTTAAATAAACTGATCTACTGGTAAAAATTGCATTAAATATTTTACATTTTACATGTGTGTGTGTGTGTGTGTGTGTAGGTATGTAATTAATATATATATATATATATATATATATATATATATATATATATATATATATATATATATATATATATGTGTGTGTGTGTGTGTGTGTGTGTGCGTGCGTGCGTGCGTGCGTGTAGGTATGTAATATATATATATATATATATATATATATATATATATATATATATATATATATATATATACGCACGCACGCACGCACACGCACGCACGCACACGCACGCACGCACGCACGCACACACACACACACACACACACACACACACACATATATTTTGGTCGTTAACAAATGACAAAAATCATTCTTTTTCTTCTCTTCAACATTTTCTCAAGTGTTTCTCTTATACAGACAAAAAATAAATTGTAGCTCACCTATGTAAAGTAGGTTCGGATTTTCCATCCGGAAGCAAGTCACCTTCGGCGCTGTCCTCGCTTTCCTCGCACTCCTCCAGAATATTCTCCTCCTCGCTGCTTTCAGCAAGCTCCAGTAAAAAATTTTCTGCAACATTAAACGATCCATTTTTTTTAATTTATTCCGGTGTCCTTATACAGTGTCTACTACCATACTGCTGAGACTCACCCATACAAACACCTTCCTCGCTACAGTCTGACAGCACAGTGGGCGTGTCTTCGGGCGTGTTGCAGGATGAAGGATCGTCGTTTGTGGAGGGAACGGCTGCTTGCAAACCTATTTTAAATAAATAAATAAAAGCCTATACGTTGCGTATACATTACAGCACTATAACGGTAACGCTGTAATATCACATACACCTCAGCATTCACTTTGACTGACGCTTCATCAAAAGATTCATTAATATGATAACGTACGCACCTTGACTACTCCCAAACGGCTCCTCTGACTTTGCTGTAGACTGGATCTGAGACAGAATGAGAGCAGCTTCTAAATCTCTAGTGTGCAGCTTTTCATCCTGTGACACTCTGCAAAACAAAATTGGGAGGCACGCAATTCTATAGGACGTCATTTCTAGCGTGGAATTTTCCCTTTGAACTACGAGACCAAAACCTGCTCCAGCATGACAATACCCCACAATCAACACATTAGTGGGAGGGGAAGATCTGGAATGGTCTGTTTCTGGGATGAATTTTATCACTTCAGCTAGATCTTTTTACTAACACCTTTGTAGCTGTAGGAGCCCCAAATCTCCACATGAATCTAGTGGAACGTCATCTTAGAAGAGTGGAGGTTCTCATAACAGCACATGGGGACTCAATTTAAAATCTGATGTTCAATAAACACATCAATCTAATACTCAGGGGTTGGTAAGGTGAGAAAATCTTGGTACCTTTTGTTCCCCGCTTTTGCTGGTGCATCGATGGTTCCATTTTTCCTAGTTTTGGAGTCTGTACATGCCTTCCGAGAAGCCCGAGCTTTTCTGTTTGGGCGGGGTTTCACCGTTACAACGTTTTTATCTGTTATACAAAGTGGTAACAAAAAGGGAAAAAAAGGGTAGATTAATGATCTTTGTACTAACAACAAGCCCCCACTTTAAAACCCCCTTTTCCCACGGGTGTCAGTTTTATTCCTCAAAAGGAAATTAGACATTCCTTACCATTATTACAATCATACAAGAAGTCAGAATAATTGATGGCTTTCTTTTGCCTGGAAAACACACAATTGCACACACGTGCATCAGTCAGTGGACACACAGAAACCGGAAGTAGCAGCATTCAAACACAACAAACACAAAAACAACCTTTACACAGAGAATTAGGGGTGAAGAACAAACCTCGCTGGTCGGTCCATTTGAATACAAAGTAAACAAGTAGTTTTGAATGGAAAGATTTTTCTCTTTTCCTTTATCGCTCTCTCGGTCCCTCTTTTCCTGTCTCAAGTAGTTTTGAATGGAAAGATTTCCCTCTTTCTATAACATTCTCTCTATCCCTCTTTCTAACTCTACATCCCACTTTCTATCCTTTAACCTCTCTCTCCCTCTCCCTCTCTATCCCACTCTTTTTTATTTATCCCTCTTTCTCTCTTTGTTGTGTAAACACAGCGCTAGCAAACCACATGCTAAGATCCATTCTTTTAAAATACGCATCTCCTTTAAAATTAAAACAAAAAAAAGCTCCACCGCTGATTTTACACAGTAAAATATATAAAAACAGGACGTTAATTGGCGTAAATTAGCGACTGTACCAATACTTATGAACACAAATCCCCCCTCCCACTCTCCTATCTGTCCCCTTTTACCACTGAGCCCGCGCGCAAACAAACTTCTTCTTCTTCTGCTTCTCCTCTTCTTCTTCTTCTGTGGTGTTGAACAGCGGCTGGCCTCCAACTAAAATGATTCAATACCGCCACCTACTGATGAGAAATCGATTCGAATCTTTCTGAATCACTCACTAAACAAATACGAAACATTTTTTTAACACGTGTACCATTACACCCCTAATGTATATATTTTCTATATATGTAGAGAGAGAGAGAGAGAGAGAGAGAGATAGGTAGATAGATTTTTAAAGTAAAAAGGGGGAAAAATGCTTTTCTTGGGATTCTTCCTGCTTTTGCCATGTGTTTCCACTAGAGGGCACTCAATGAATCCTTATAATTCAGCGAACATTTTTTTAACACGTGTACCGTTACACCACTAATGTATATATTTTATATAAATGAAGAGAGAAGAGAGAGAGAGAGAGAGAGAGAGAGAGAGAGAGAGAGAGAGAGAGAGAGAGGAGAGATTAAAAATAAAAAAGGGGGGAAAATGCTTTTCTTGGGATTCTTCCTGCTTTTGCCATGGGATTCCACTAGAGGGCACTGAATGAATCCTTAGAATTCACCGAATCCGAAGACTCATGAATCTCGGATCCAGATGTTTCACTACGCGCTAAAAACGGAGTATCCTATGTTTCTTGAACATGAAGGACGTTTCCTGAACAACTCCGTCAGCTTTTTGTTGCTACAGTTCCTCGCCAACAACAACCTCGAAATAATGAATGATGAATTTATAGTGTGTTGTAGCTTTGCCTTAATTCGCACGAGTGAAAGCCAAATATTCCCCAGCTGTTTCTATGGTAAAAAAAAAAAAAAAAAAGTGTGCAAAGGGTTGCAACTCTGCAGGGAAAAAAAACAAAAAATGACTGAGAATCAATGAATGATCAATGGCAAATATTTAATGATACATATAAACACCACCTTGCCTGCACTTCCATCACAAGAACACACAGTTACTGAAACAGACTCGAAAAAGTCAAATGCATTAATGTTATTTAATATCTGACGTGCCACAACATAACAATCCAAATATTTAATTTATTGTAGTTTGCGTCGAAGTGATTCTGGCTATTTTGTCACAGTTCTTCCACTAGAGGGGGCTAAATCCACAGAATCCTTGGAGTTGTTCAAATGATTCAAGTCATCCGATTGAATGAAGAGAAAGATTCACGAATCCTGGGTCATTAAAATGGTTCTGGTTATTAAATCTGAATAAATTCGGATTCTTTTTAATTCCTGGATTTACTACTTGAGCTACACAAATCTAAAACATATCAGAAGAGTCGATATTATTATAAGAGCAGGACCGTTGGCCTAAAATGTAGATCCGCGTCAGCAGATTCGCCTCTATACATCACGCCTTATTTTTTTCTTTACTTAATGTTCATTAATATCAAGGATTTCATACTGAACACAAGCCATTTCATTTGTTTGACGTGTTTTTTTGTTTATTTGTTTTTTTACACGCCTGACTGTTACGAATCTGCCATTCGGATCGTCAAATGACTGCTTGTCGTTTGTTTGTTTGCGCGCGCGAGCTGAGGGGTAAAAGGGGAAGATTTCAGTTCATAATTATTCGTACAATCGTTTTTTAATTAACGACAGGATTTGTATATTTTGTAATGTGTAAAATCCGCAGTGGTGCTTTTTTAAAATTTTTTAAAGGTTTTAACAGCTGAAAACAGCGTAGGGTTTGTTTACACGAGAGAAAGGGATAGAAAGAGGGATATATAGAGTGAGGGATATAGAGATATAGACACAGGGAAAGAGGGATAGAGAGAGTGATAAAGGAAAAGAAAGAGATCTTTTTTTTATTCAAAATTTCTTGTGTTTACGTTTATACAAATGGATCGACCATCGAGGTTTGTTCTTCACCCCTAATTCTTTGTTTATGTTGATGATGATGTGATGTTGATTTGATTTAATGTGATGATGTGATGTTGATTTGATTTTGATGGTGATGTTGATTTAATGTGATGTTGATTTGATTTTGATGGTGATGGTGATGTTGATGTGATGTGATGTTGATGTGTGAATGCTTTTACTTCCGGTATCTGTGTCTCCAATGATTTGAAATGTCTGTGTTCCAGGCAAAAGAAAGCCATCAATTACTCCGACTTCTTGAATGATGATGATGGTAAGGAATATTGACAGTGTTGGTAATCACATGCAAAGAAATTATCACAAAACAACTCCAAAGAAAAACTATCCTTCTGCCATCTTTATGAATTCAGATGAGTACAATAGACCTGAAGTATGTTCCTGGTGATATTTTGCTGTTTCTAAGTACACCTTGCTGACTAGGAACGGGAAATTGTTCCTCCATGACTTCCTGTTAGACACTTCCTGTTCCATAACTATGAGGTTCAGTGGTATGGATGAACTATCCTAGCTGTAGGACTGTATCGTAGTAGATTTTATTGCATGACACGAACAAAAAAAAGAAATTCTGCCCCACACACAATCCAATTTTTTTCTTCCATATGATACATTTCTATGTGTGACTTTCACATTTCATGGCCTTCCGCGAGGCCTCGAAGAACAGTTTGGCGAGCCAGATGTTACACAGTAGTGCTCACCCAAACACCAACTGAAGGAATGTCTTCTGAAAGATGTTCCAGTCGAGATATAACATAAAAAAATGACAACGCATTTTGAAGCTGGTTATGGAGCTTGTGGTTTCTACGGAGATACTAATCCACGTGCACTCGTGTATTTGTTTAACAGATGAGGACTTTGCCACGGCGAAACCGCCTCCGAACAAAAAAGCTCGGGCTTCTGAGAAGGAATGTCCGGAGGACAAAACCAGGAAATGTGAAATCCTCGATTCAGCAGCAAAAGAACACAAAGAGAGGTATTAAAACTGCTTTTATCAACCTGACCTTATGGACTACACTATATGGACAAAAGTTTGTGGCCACCTGAGCATTAGACTAATATGTGCTTATTGATATTCTCATGGAGTCCCTATTTGCTGTTATAATAACCTCCACTTTTCTGAGAAGATGTACCACTAGATTTTTGTAGAGATCTGGGTGTTAGTAACTCTATAAAGTTGAGGTGAGGAGGCCTGGGGCACAGTCAGAGTAAAAAAAACATCTTAATAGCAGGCCACATTTAAGGAACAGTTTGAAAACAGACCTCACATGGAAAGGTCAAGTGTCCCAATACTTTTGTCTATTAAACAAACAAAAAAAAAAACACTTAAATATTCAGCAGTTTTGTTTTGCAGAGTGTCGCTGGATGAAAGGCTGAGCAGGAGAGATTTAGAAACTGCTCTCATTCTTTCTCGGCTCCAGTCTACAGTAACGTCCGCAGAGGAGCCGCTCGGAAGTTGTCGAGGTGCGGACGTTATCATATTGATAAATCTTTGGATAAAGTGTCCTGGTCATATGAATAGAAAGTTTTTCCGGCTTCCATCTAAGGTTCGCTGTCATTATACAGTACGAGAGCGGCCAATTGTGGCAAATCACTAAAGCCACGTGCTGCATGCTGCATGATGTCATTCATGTTTTTTTTCGTCGTGTATTCACTAAAGTTATCAGATAAAATCCAAATTAATTTCAGAATAAGAACATTTTTTTACTTCAGTTAATGTTATGGTAAATGTCTTCACAAAGGGTAGAGCATTGAAATTGTTTATTTTTGTAATATAATTTCAGTACTATATTACATGGAGTGTCATGTTTTTTTTTTTTTTTTTATCCAGTATCCATTTTAAAATAATTGAAAGATTTATGGGTTATCGTCAAGTACGATCCAACCTAGCTATCAATATCCGTAAAATCCACTGTCTGTCGACCTCTACATATGAATGCTCTTGTTGTTCACTAAGTGATGTAATAAATAAAATAAAATAAGACTGTTTTTCTCCCCTGAAGATGAGAAGTCGGAGCCTCCGGTGCTGACACACTACAGTGCAGATGGCAGCTGCTTTGGTAATAACAATTAAATTACATTATTTTAAAAAAGTCTGTATTCGCATGAATAATGGAAACATACACTATAGGGGTAAAAGTTTGTGGACACCTGAGCATAAGATTGGCTTCTTGATTTTTTTGAATTTCCATTCCAGTATCCTTTTGCGACTATTCACATAATTATTATTATTTATTTATTTTTATAGTTTTGCAACAAATAACTTTTCTTTTCCAAAAAGATGAAGCTCCGCCCTGCAACACTTCCAAAGACACGCCCCCTCTGCTGTCAAACTGTAGCGTGGACGTCCAATGCATGGGTAAGAGCCAGTAGATGAACATAATTGATATTGTAATATACACTGTGTGGACAAAAGTATCAGGACACCCAACTTCCACACTCCTTACGTGGTTCTTCCTTAAACTGGACATCTTTGGATGCTTTTTATCAGTAGAAGATCTTGAGTGGCCTGCTTTAGAGCTATAAACCCTATTGGACCCCTTTGGGATGAATTCTCCTCACCATTTACCTTATTAACCCCCTTGTAGGCTTAAAGAACACAAACCTCCAAAAAAATCTATTAGAAACTCCTCCAGAAGCAAATGGTGGACCGAATGGAATCTTCTGAAAGCATCAATCTGATAATTTGGTGTCCACAAACTTTTGTCCATATAATGTATCATAAAAGGATGTGTTCAGTCTATACCCTTCTTTTGGGGTAACTTTTGCATTCCTTTTTCTCCCCAAAACATTCCCATAATTCAGTGCACTGCATGTTTGTACTTAAAAATCCACCTTCCTGCTCTCTGACTTCAGGATCAGATAACATCACTAGTGAGCAGACACCTTCGTCTGGCGTCTCCACAAAAACGCAACAGAGGTGTCCGTCGCAGGACGAAGAATACAGACCTCGAAACACAGCCGGTACATCGGCACACACCTTCACCATGCTCTCCATGATGGTTGTGAGTCGAAGTGTTTGGTTGCGTGATTGATTAAATGCTGCATTCTTCCAGAGAGCGACTCGGAGTTCAGTGACGAGAGTGAGGATGAAGAGTACACGGTGAAAAGGAAACGAGAGAACGTGAAAAGGGCCAAGAGTGAGAAAAAGGCATCACCGAAAACAGCAAAGAAAGAGAAGAAGCCAGCGAAGGTGCCTAAAACCAAAACGCAGGCCAGAGGTTTGTACAGATTTCCTCCACCTTTCTATTAGAGAACCTAACGTGTGTAAAGCACCATACCAACAAAATGGAGTTTGTGACCGAGCGGCACTGTAATTATAAAAACCTGTGTGGCCAAAAGTATTTGGTCGCCTGCCTTGAAAGTTCTCCTATACTTGAATTTGCAGACCCAAAAATGTTCCTGCATGACAATATGCCCCCATGCACAAAGCCAGCTCCATGAAGATATGGGTTACAGTGGAAGATCTCAAGTGGCGTTGTTAGAACTTATTATTAGAACATCAAATGGGGACTCGATGTGGAATGGAATATTTAAAAAGCAAATAAATTTTTTTTCTCTTTCTTTCTTTTGTCTTCAACCTTCTTCCCTCCCTCCCTCCCTTCCTCCTTCCCAGGCAAAGACACAGCACTCAGTAGTCCAGGGGTCAGGAGTCCAGCTGCTGGTCAGCGTTTCTCAGCACCAAACAGAACTCCCACCACCCCTCCCATGTCCAAATCTGCCCTCCATACCAGCCCTGGTTGCGGCAAAATGCCAAAATGGACTCCTCCTGGTAACTCATTGTGCACTTTAAAATCATGTACACGCACGCAGCAGTTTCTCCTACAATGAATTTGTCTCGTCTGAATTCGCTGTAGGCTGTAATTTGTAATGTTTAATTATTTATTTAATACATTTATTCACAAAAGTAAATCTAGAACAATGAATATTCATTCTTAGATAAGACACTATGCAAATGATTGTATTTTTTCCCCCCTTTGCATGTTCTCAGGTCTGGTAGGAAGAAGTCCTAGTTCTTGTGAGAGTCCTCCGGTGAAGTCTCCCGGACTCGGTCTACGGTTAGGACTGTCTCGCCTGGCGCGTGTAAAACCCCTGCACCCCAACACAGTGGCACATTAGAATCTTTTATTCTTTACAAATTAATTCTATTAAAGGTAATCTGTATATTATGCATCCATGTGTCTAGATCTCTTTTTATGCCTAAATAATTGTTTTTTTATTAAAAATCTGACAATTTTACTTCGTCGTTGTGTTTGGTTAATCCAGGTCTCCAATCCAGCAATAAAATAAATCGGTTGCTTCAAATGAAAAACTTGTGATCCGTAAGGAATAAACTGGATATTCCATATTCCCTATAACTATAATATTGTACTATAATGTGTTTCGAAAGGTGGCCAAGATGATGGCATTTTCTTTATCCCAGACCTTTAACTCTTTTCTCCTCAGCTGTCTCTTGTTTTCACAAAACGTTCGCTGCTCAGGGTTTCCCATGTGGAGCGTCTGTATAGAGAAAGTGGAGAGATCTTTATTGGAAGGTTTATTTATGAAGTGTTTAGAAAGAACTGAGCAACAACCCAACCATAAGCAAAGTAAGTGGAGGCTCTTCGACATTCAAGCCTTTTAAAATGGAATCGCAGCCTTCAGACCTTCAGAAAAAGAACACAGATATTGACCAAGGAAATGACCTTTGCTCCTGACTGATCCGGCATGGAGCATGTGATGTTACGGTATGGCAAGATGATCTCACCATTCCCTAAAGGCATATTTATGATATACAATATGCAGAAAATCCCCACACATACTGTATGTACATACACAAAGATTTCTTATAGGATTATTATTATAGGATTAGTATGCATATATATATATATATATATATATATTATATTATATTATATTATATTATAGGATTAGTATGCATCATCACCCAGATCTTATGTTTGATTGTCTTAATGTTAATTGTAGTAATGGCGTTTTCTTTTTACTTTTTGCCTTTCATCTATAGAGGGCGCTCTAATGATAAAAATATCGGTATAAATTACTTGACTGGCTTTGTTATTGCGTTTTAAAGTTTGTTGGGTTTTTTGTTCTCCCCTCATGTGTCAAAGTGGACTAGTCCATTCGTATAAAATCGTCCCAGTCGTTTGTTATATATTATTTTTTATTTGATTTAATTACGATTTTTTTTCGGTGTATTTTGCGCCCTAAATGCTCGAATCTATACACCGCCTACAGAAGTTTATTTTTATATATTTGATTATATTTATTTAAAAAAGATTTTTAAACCTAGTTTATTTTGTATTTCACAAATATAAAAAAAATTGACTGAAAGGTGAAAGAAATCTGTAAAAAAATTAATACATTGAAAAGATTTTAATATTAAGCACAAAATTTCATATCAAATTAACTATTTAGTATATAGTATATTAGTACATAATATTTATTAATTTAGAATGTGTGTGAGAAAATGTATGAGCGATATTTTAAAATTATTTCATTCATTTCTACATTTTTATTTTTTATTTATTGGTTTCATTTATTTTTAATAAAATAAAAATAAATCAGCCACCTCTACGTGACAGAAAACCTGAAGTCCGGAAACATCTCTGGAACGGTTTTTGCATTTTATTCATTCATTGTTTATGTAATTTTTTTCTTTTGACTATGGCGAATTCTCCAATATGAACTTGGTCCACTGTTGCTGCCACAAAGCCATGGCTTTGTCCTTAAGCCCTGGTGGCAAAGAGCTGTACCTGTACACAAGCAAAAAAAAAAAAAAAAACAGGTCAGTCAGAATTTATTTCCAAGATAAAAACATATAACTGAAATTGTGAAGTAAAAAAAAAAAAAAAAAAACATTCCACCTGATTGAATTTATTGCCAGCTCCTTGAGCGTTCCTACGCCGGCACTCAGGCCTCCGATTCCTACAAAGACTTCGTAGAAATCGTAGGCGAGTCCACTAGTACCGAACAGGGTTGGGTCATCAGAGCTCACTACCATGGGATGTCCTTCTGCCATTAACACTGCGGCGGGGTGATTACGCAGGTCTGAGACCAGCTTCAGCACCTACAGTCCACAGAAATCCATTAAGAGGAAGACAGGATGACTATTAAGCATCTCATTCCAGATTTATTTTCAGTTGTATTTACTGTTATAATAAGATCCCTCATTATTTTGCAAACTCTTTACTAATCCCAGCAGCCACAGCCCCAAAATCTAGTAATCATTCAGCTACAAGAGCATTAGTAAGATCAGACACATGTTTGAGGTTTCACCCAAATGAACATATGATAAAGCATCACTAATTTCCCAAAATTATTGGGACCCCTGACTTTCCCCATATGCCATATGTGGTTCTTCCCCAAAATAGTACCACAAAGTTGGAAGCACACAATTATCTAGAAGGTCTTTATATACAGCAGTGTGAGCTTTTACATTTATTTAAACCAGGAGCATCAAAACCTGTTCCATGAAGATATGAACTTCATGGAATGATTGGAGTGGAAGATCTCCCCCCAGGCCTCCTCAGCTTCATCAGTACCTTACTTTACCTGAACGAGCACAAATCTCCACAAAATCTTCCCAGAATAGTGGAGATGGATATGTGTTTGTGTTTATGTGCTTCTCAGGGTCTTACCTGGTTGGATATAGGACATACTTCCACTGGCACTCCCATTTTTCTGGAGAGCTCCCTGGCCAGGGGATGGTGCGCCAGGGCAAACCCATGCCCGATACGCGTTGTGTTGTATAACAGAGCATCCAGAATGTTCCTGTCTACATCTGTGCCGTATAAGTCTATAAACACAACCAGAACATACACACATATATATAATTGTGTAAATGTGCATGATATTCAATGCATCTTTAACGTATCGATGTGAAACGTACCGGTTTCGCCTGCATGGAAAAAGTACGAAAGGTTGCCAGTGGGAACTGGAAGAGCACTTCGAAAATACCAGATGGAATTTCCTCCATCCTCACGGCCGACCTACAGAAAAAAAAACAGACCCGTAATCATTCAACCATCAACCAGATCATAACAGATGGATTTCTTTTGAGGTTTTAAAGTCGATTTTAAACCAGATCAAAGCCGGCGATGATCTCCGGATAGCGTTTTTGAATCTCTATGGTATCTTGGACCGCTTGTTTGACCGCCGATAAGTTCGTTAGTCTGGAAAAGGAAGCAGGAAAAAAAATGACATTTAAGAATCAAGTCAGGAGAGACAAACAGCATCACAAACAATGGTGTACTTGAGCAACTTGACCGAGTAACTTACCGAAATACAGACACAATTATTCGAATCCCGATGAAATCTGGATGCTCCAGCTTGAACTGCTCGCTTACATTTTTGTAGGTTTGAATAGACCACTCTCTGTCATGAACTGTGCCGTCAAGTTCATAGATCTGCAGCAGAAACATTTCTCATTTAATATACACTATATGCACAAGTTTGTGGACACCTGATGAATACGAGTGGTATGTGCTCTTTGAAACATCCCATTCCACATTTAGTCGTGATTATGACTCTTATAATAAAGCTCCACTCTTCTGGGAAGATGTTCCACTGGATTTTTTCAAGATTGGCAGATGCCATTTTATTATCCAAAGCAACATACGTTTTTCCCATTTACACAAATAAACAGCTACTGGGTTAAAGGGCCCCAGAAGTGGCAGTTGGCATGTCTGGGATCTGAACTTACGACCTTTAGATCCAAAGTCTAATGACCACTAAGCTTCCACTTCCCCAAAATAAATGTGTTTCTGAATTTGAAACCTCAAAGCCTCAAACCTCAAACCTTTGGTCCGAGGAATCATGAGATGAACGACTCGATTCTGTTTCCTCTGTAATGCGCTTCATAGCGTACAGAGGTCTGATAAAGTGTTTGCCCCCTTCCTGATTTCTTCTTTTTTTTGCATGTTTGTCACATTTTAATGTTTCAGATCATCAAACTAATTTAAATATTAGTAATAGAGAACACAAGCGAACACAACGTGCAGTTTTTCAAATGAAGGTTTTTATTACTGAGGTAAAACAAAATCCAAAACTACATGGTCCTGTGTGAAAAAGTGTTTGCCCCCATGAAAACTGTGGTTTATCACAAAACCGAGTTGAATTTCTCTCGCCACACCCAGGTCTGATTACTGCCACACCTGTTCGCTATCAAGAAATCTCTTAAATAGGACCTGCCTGACAAATTGAAGTAAACCAAAAGATCCTCAAAAGTTAGACATCATGCTGAGAGCCAAAGCAATTCAGAAATAAATGAGAAAGAAAAGTAAGTGAGACATGCACCTCCAGTAGAAAATGAACGAATCACCTTTTGAAACTACTCATTCTTCTTAGTCACATCAAAGACTCATTCGAAATGAACTAATTTTTAATGATAATCACTACTATGAATTCCAAAAGAATTCATATTATATATAAGTATTTACCAACCTTAGACAAGCCAGCCCTAAGCTCCAAATACAGAATATTGTCGTCGTAAAGTTGCAGGAGGCCTTGGTAGAGGTAATCTTTGAAAACCGGTGCGTAGTTGATCAGCCCAGAGATCGCCTCAAATATTTGCTCGAACTGGTTCCACACTTCGTCCTGGGTCGGGTATGCCAGCTCGGGGTTCTCTGTGAACAGCGTGAGGTTCTGCATCAAACTGAAAGAGATTGAGAAGCTTCGAGTGAACAGTCACTCAGGAAGTTCTACAATGTTCTCAGATCAAAGAGCTGATCATCCAAAGAATGAACCCAAGATGAAGCATCATGCTACAGTTCTACTCTTTTTAATCTAGGAGCCCTAGTCCAGCTAGAAGAAGAACAGAGAAAAGTTCTCCAAATAGCAAACTACTATAGATCTATAATAGCAAAGTACAAAAGAATGACTTCAGAAGATGATGTTCAGAGGATTTGAATCAGAATCCAGATCTAAATCCTATCAAAGAACACTGAGGAAAGACCTAAAGTGGGCTATGTACTGCAGATCTCCTCACAATGTTCCTCACCACTAGGTAATGAAATGAAATGCATGATATTGCCAAAAGTATTTGGACACCACAAAGTCAGAGATTTCATTTAATGGACCCATGATGCAGCATGGTGGTGGCAGCATCACTTATTTCCTTATATACAATGTGGAAAAAAGTATTGTGACATCTGAATGGTGTTTTTTTTTTTTTTTTTTTTTTTTTATTAAACCGTGCCAAAAGTTAAAGGCATGCAATTCTACTTTGGATGCAGTCACATAGAAATTTCCCTTCACTTCAACTAGGAGACCCAAATCTTGTTCCAGCATGACAATGTGGACAGAACCAGCTGTATGCAGATTTTTGGTTGGAGTGAAAGATCTGTAAACCCTATTGAACAGTGACTGCTGACTGCACCCCAAAGCCTGCTCACCTACATCAGTACCTGACTAGAACATCACAATTTACCTCAACAGGTTATTAGAAAAGCAAATAGACTCAACATGGAATGGGATGTTCAAAAAGAAAAGCATATTAATCATATGCTCAGGTGTCCACAAACTTTTGACACTATATTTCTTACAGTACATATAATTAGGAATTGAGAGCTGCAATTTCAGAAGCTTAACGTAATAAATCCCACACAAGACACTGATCATGTGCTACAGTAGATCGACGACCTCTGGTCAAAAGCAGGTACATCGCTAATGGTGGCCCTCAGGTCCTCCAACAGGATCCATCCGGAGCAACCCAAACGTGGGAACGGCTGCCGGGGAGAGAACGTGAACTTCACGCGGCCCTTCCACGTGAAACAGACATAGCAGTGAGGCCGATATGTTGCGTTCTTGACGAGCCAGTCGACGCTCACCAGAGCAGATTTGTGGATGTGTAGGACGGCACCTTCAAAGAACAGAGAACAATAACGTGACCTAATCGGTTTTTATTCACATTAGAAAAAGATTTAGAACCCCTGAGGTGGATGATTATGGAAGACGAAGATACCTTTTGGCATTTTCTGCAGCACTTTGAACACCAGACTTTTTTGGATGTAGGGTTTTGCTTTGAAGAAGTGCAGAGATGGAGGGAAACCCGGAGACATAATCTCCTGCTCCTTCAGTTTGTGCAAGTACGAGTCAAGTCGACGCTCTGCTGCGCTGAGCTCCACTCTGCCACCGATCACTCTGGAGGCTTCCTCCTGGAGCAGAAGCTCTCTCTGGTGGGGGTCTGGTGCACATTCGGCCCCTTTCATTGAAGCTAGCATGAGCACTGCTAACAGTGCTGTGGTACCACTTGATGAAGAGCCAAATAGCTTCATGATCTGTAAGAAGATCATGTCAAATCAATACCTTCCAAAGAAGTATCAGGGCACCTGACTTTTCTGGCCAAATGTGGTTGTTTCACAAAACTGTTAGCACAATTATATGGAAGCATTAGCATGAAATTTTCCATTTACTTTAACTAGAATTCCAGAATGACAAAATGCACCTGTGCACAAATCCAGCTCTATGAAGATATAGGTTGAGGTGAAAGATCTTGAGAGGCCTGCTATAGAGCTATTGAAGATCCTTGGGATGATTTGGAAACGCAAACCTCCTCACCCAACATCAGCACCTGACTTTACTAACGACCTTGTAGCCAAATGAGCACATATCTAGTGGAACATCTTCCCAGAAGAATGAGGGTCATAATTACTAAAAGCAAATAAGGACTCAAGTGTGGAATAGTATCTTCACAAAGCACATACAAAATTTTATGGCACAATGACACAAAACACTGAAATTGAGCTCAGAGATGGATTAAAGAGTCCCATGAATCTTCTCTCATTCGTGTTTAATACAGCACCTTAAAAAGAAAAAGAAAGAAAAAACAAGCGGCACAAAAATCTAAAATGAAACATAAAACTATGGGAACACACTTACCCATGGAATCTTCACCGTGGAGCTGTGCAGTGGTGAAAAACTCACACAACTGTCCCTTATTTCAAGACACAGCACTTCCCCATTGTCTATTACTGCACATTCAATTCCAATAAAGGAACAAGACGAGTCATGTGATCCTGTGAGAAGTCCCACAGTTTGCACATTCTTCTGCTTGAACCGTGGTTCGCAAATGAAGAGGGCATTGACACACAGTAGGACACGGAACAGTCTTTATTTCCACAATTAAGTCATCTCAGAGTTTCCTTTACATTATTACACAGTGTGTGAACTGCATGGAACATGGGGGGATAAAACTGTAAACACCAGTGTTCTAATGCGTACTATAAAAAAAAAAAAAAAAAATAATGTAAACCACGACGCAAACTTGTCAGTAGGACTTGATGTTGCGCGTAAACACGTGAAGCGTAGAGTCTAAAAGCCGATCGATCGTACGGCAACAATGAACTCACAAAAGACATCATTAACACAATTCATAAGTTAAATTGACACCAAAAAACAGACAAAAACACTAGGGTTCTTTTCTTCTGGCATGGTCCTGAATGCTCCTGGGAGCTCTCCCATACACACGCGGCACACACACACACACACACACACACACACACACACATACATACATACATACATACGTACGTGCATGCATACACACACACCGAAAGGTGATTAATCCATGAATTTGCGGTTCTGGTTCACACCGAACAGGGCAACCCGGATTTCAGGCATCATCTACAGAAGAAAAGTAAAAAAGATTTTAAATCATAATTAGTTATGAACTGAATCTGACCAAAATCCGAACAATTTAATCTTCCACTCTCCTCTATTAAATTCAACTCATACTCTATTCCACTCTATTATATTCTATTCCACTATACTTTTTTGTTACTCTATTCAACTCCCCTTCATTCATTTTAAACTAACTCTATTGTGGTCTACTCAACTCGATCCTATTCAATTACTCTATTGTATTCTACTCTCCTCAATTCAATTCCACTCATTTCAACTCTACTCACTCTAGTCCACTCTACTATAAATTTTTGTCCTCTTCTCAACTCCCCTTCATTTAATTTCAACTCATTTCAAATCTACTCTATTCAATTCTTTTATCCCTCTACTGTATTCTACTCCCCTCTATTAAATTCTACTCCATTATATTTTACTTTACTCTGTTCTACTCAACTCTATTGTATTAAACTCTTGTCTTCAATTCTGCTAATTTCAACACCGCTCTGATCTACTCTCAACTCTATTCTACTCATGCTCATTCAATTCCACTCTACTACACACTAATGTTCTATTTACTATACTCTCCTCCGTTGTACTCTGCTCACCTCTATTCCACTCTCCTCTGTTCAATTCCACTCATTATACCACCACTCTGTTGTACCCTTATCAACTCTACTCTATTCAATTCTACTTTACTGTATTTCACTCATTTCACCTCTACCCTCGTAACTCCATTTTTACTGTACTCTATTCTACGCTACTATACTCTATTCTATTCAATTCCCTTTTACTCTACTACACTCTATTTCAACTCTATTCTATTCATCTCTGTCCTACTCAACTATATTTGTTCCATTTTTCATGATCAGGTAAGGATGGGGGGGAGCTCATGGCTTGGCCCAGAATCTCTTCATGAAATATTTCACCTTGCTGTTTATTCATGATGTAGAATTTGTAGGCTTTAATCACACAAATCATTATACTGCTGAGATTTTAAAGCCTCTGGTTGTCAGCATGGACATGGTCATGACCTGATGGTACAATTTCTACCACCTTATACACTTTACCTGCTGTGCCATAAGGTCCAGCCTGCTCTCCAGAGTGTTGGACACTTTAATCTTGCCATCTGCATTATAGAGCTCAATACCACCGGAGCTATGAGGGGGACAACAACAACACATGTAATTACGTGTATTCGTTTAGCAATTGTGATCATTGAAATTATGCATTCTGATACACACATATTCGGGGGGAGGAAGTTGTCTTGATCAATGCGCACTTCGAGATTGTTCTTCACAGTTGCTTTGTAGATGGGAATGTTTTTCTGTATGGCAGCCTGGAATTAAAGACAGAAACATGTTTTTTTTTTTTCTGCATCAAGATTACTCTTTACTACTCTCCGAACAGATTCATCAAAACTGACCTGCACTAAGGCCAAGTCCTGCTTGCGGCAACGGAGCATCACTTTGGGTTCTAGTAGCTGATAAAAACCCTGAAAAAAACACAATAAAAGCTTTAAAATCACATGGTAGTTACAGAACTTGACTTGCAATGTGAGACATAAAGGAGACCTGCGTCCGGCGTTTATCTGCACCATCTTCAAACGGTACTTTTGTATCTGTATTTCAAACCTAGATTCACATAATCTAATACTAGATTGGGAATGTAATACTCTTGGTATCAAACCCTTGATTGCATCCATTTATATATGAATAAATCATCATTGAGACCAGGATACCTGTAGCACCAGTCCGTCCATCAAGGCAGAGTACCGGGCTGGATCTCTGGCAATGCCTGCCATCCTATGACGTGCATCATTTAGCATGTCCTAAACAAACAAACACAATAACAACGTTAAAAAAAGAAATAAACAAAAACTAGCCAATCCGAATCTGCTGCAAGAAACCGATACCCACCGAGATCATATCATCTCGGGCTTTCAGGACCTTCAACCTGGCCTGGTTCATCAAATTCGACATCTGACTGTAGGATAAGAATAGACGAGTGAAAAAAGTTAGAACGTTTAGACGTATTCAGACTCATCCCAGAAAATGTCTTTTTAAAGGAACGTGACTCACATTTTCTTCTGCTGCTCGATCTGTTTCTCCTTCTTTTCATAGTACTCCATGATCTTCAGCCTTTGAGTCTGTACCAAGCGACCCTTTTCGATGTTGAACTCCTCTTCTGCCTGTGGGAGAAAGTCGCAACGTCAAGCCATATTCCTTTACGATTTTTGATCCTCTATCAAAAAATCATTTAAAAAAAATATGAAATCTGTAATTATATAAAGCATGCTCACCTTGGCGTCGATCTCCTCTGCCTTTTCGTTGGCCTCCTGCTCAATGAAAGCCATCATGTGCTTGATCTAGACACATGGAGAAAGAGGGAAAAAAGGTGTTGTCAAGCACTGTTCTGAGTAAAAAATGGGCAAAAGTTATACCCCGGTAGACTTTAATATAAATATTTTCATGTCTGATACTTGACTGCGACAAAAATGCGTTGCCCTGACCTTGATGTGCCAAGATTTTAGTGTCATACTGAAAACTGGGATGCAAATAATGCAGAGTAGTGAGGAGTCAATCATAAACGATTCGTTCATTTTGTTGAACGAGATTCAAAGAACCGACTCACTAAAATGATCCGATCTTCCCATCACTACCACAGAGGTGTCAGGAGTGTGCGTGTGTGCGCGCAAACGCTCGTGACCGTGTCAAATCAGTCAAATCCTATAAACACGTTATTGAACGAATTATTTAATTCATTATGAGATATAAAAATACCAATGTAATAGAAATTACGCTTTATTGGTCACGCGCGGGAGCGCGGACGCAAAGGTGAGAGCGCGCACGCACGCTTAATGGCGGTGTCCTTCTTTATAACGGTTTCGAAGGTTATATTGTACTGAATACGAATAAAATACACAACACAAAGCTCATTCGTTGTAAACGTCATAATGGGTGCGGTGATGTGAGGATTGATGACGTCACGTCTCCAATTTTGATATATATTTATATATAATCCCATATTTACCTGCTTCTGAACATCCGCGTCGCTGAGCGCCATGGCTGCAACCTTTTTTATTTATTTATATAATATAATATATATTTCGAACAAATTCAGATGTTCCACCTCCAAAGCCCTTCTACAAATGAACTGCAGAGAATTAAACGGACAGAACAGCGGCGGTGAAAAGATCAGCTGATTCTCAGTCAACAAGCGCAGAAGTCACGTGACGCGCACTTCCTCATCCAGGGCCAATCAGGATTGTGATCGGGTGCACGTGGCCTATTTTAGTCACGCCCCAGATCAGAGTCATTTTGTCGTGATAGCAAACTGCCATCATAATTATTGTAACCACAATTTGGCAAAAGTATGTGGACACCTGACCTTCACACCCATCTGAGAAAATCCATCTGGACAGATGTGTTATTGTGTGTTATAAAAAGGTCTTCCATCCTTCTGCGAAGTCTTTCCACTAGATTTTTTCGTGGCATGTACGTAGTGATTAGTGATCATTCCACATTAGTGAGATCAGACAATGATGTTGAGGAGGATGTGAAAAAGTCTGATCTTTTGGTGGAGAATATGGTGTTCCAGTTCATTCCAAAGGTGTTCAGTGTGGTTGTGGAGGTCAGGGATCTAGCTCTGGAACAGAAATCCTGGCTGATTCTTCAGCCACCGTTTGCAGAACCACATTCAGACTGGAAGTCCATGCACTGATGGCATGACCTCTTCTGATGAAGATACTGAAATCTAGAAGCCTAATGGTGTCCTAATGGTGTCCACTTGATACCAAAGCTATTCTATTGGTCCTGGTGTCCATTAGAGTGAGAACTAACATGAGCACTGGAATGTAAGATTATAACTAATGATCTTTCTTCGATGTTTAGTTCTCCAGACGGTATAGTATTTATTATTTTATTTTAGACCTTTTTCATTTAATTAAATTCGATTTCAGTTCATTTACTTTTATTTTAGTTTATACCTGAGAACTTTGAGGAGTTTAAGAAGCGCAGTGTGGGGGACTGGCCGATAGATGCCGCTGTCGGGGTTTCTTTCTTTTCGCACGCTCTGAAAGGTGAAGGAAGAAGAATCGTCCAACACGTCAGACATTTTTTTTATTATAGTTATTACAATTATATCCTAGTATATTTTATAAGCTATCAGAATGACAAAGACAAAAAATATAAAAAGGGAAAAGATTAGCGTTGCGACAGAGGTGAGTAAAATACGCCACGTTTTCCGTTTAGCATATACACACACACACACACACATGACCGATCCGCCATGTTGGATTTCCACTGAGCGGCAGTAAATAATGGCAGGGTTATTTATCCGATAATGTCCAGTTTTTGGATTGCACGTACATGTTTTTGCATTTAAAATTAATAATTAACTTATTTTAAATCTGTATGTTGATGTATTTTTTTTTATGTTTATTGCTGCTCTGAACAGCGCAGGCGTTTTACTGCCATCTACAGGCCGAAAGCGGTATAGCAGTCCAATTCAAACTAGACAAGGGGTGTAACAGTACATGTTAAAACTAAAAGAAAATGTTAAATAATGTTTTTGTTGTTCTGTATATTTTGTTCCATTTATTTATGGTCTAGACAACATATATTAGATGTACAAGTACATGATATAGCTACCAGATTTAAAACACACACACAGGTGAAGGTGGTCAAACTGGTATATTCTCTATGAGTTATAGAAAAAAAGTGAGTTTACAGAATTGTTATTTTAATGAAAAGTAATTAAGACACGCCAATAAAAATAAATCTCAGAACTTAAGTAAGTGTAAGTTAAGCCAACTCAAAACATTTTCCCATCAGCTGGCTCAAATCTGAACTCAGACACTGGTCAACAAGTCCATTATGGCCCCTGATTACACTCCAGACGACTGTTTACTCTCTTTATAACGCTTGCAGTGCTCGGACGTACGCTTCGGCTCATCATCTTGTTGTATGGTGAAGTCGGACGTCAGACGGAATTACATGGAGTTAAATTATGAAATGGTAGCCATGTTAGTTCCGGATTGCTTTTACTTGCCGAAACCTTCCCTGCTCCAAAACAACCCCAAACCACCTCCATGTCCTTTTTCCTCAACAAGTGTTAGAGGACACGTACTCAGCTATTGATTGTTTAAACACTAAATGTCACAAAGGACAGTGGATGGGTCTAGATGTAAATATCAGATGAAAAAGTAAGCAGAAATTGTAGTGACTGATTAGGTAGGATGCCCTTTTCCAGAACAACTTTAGTAATAGAATAGCGGCGATCAAAAATACCTGTTCAGTGCTTAAGAACACCATCATTCTGTTAGACAGAAGTACTTACAGTCCCCTCCAAAAGTATTGGAACAACCTAGCTTTTTTTTGGGGTCCTGTAAATAGCTCTCTGGCTTTGGTTTTTTTTTTTTTGCTCCAGACATGTATAGCAAAAAAGCCAACATGATTCCTAGTGAAACTAAATCGCAGTGCTACAACAAGAGCTTCAGCTAGATATACTGTAGGAAGCATTAAGCGTATTTTTCTTGTCCTAGATTGACCGTGTTGAGGAGCAGCGACTGAAGTGGCAGGGCAGTCTGGAGAAGGCCGAATTCAGACATCGGCGTGAGCAGCTCTCAGGTGAAGACAGGTACACAAGCACAGAGCGCACAGCGTGATAATGACTGTCACGCCAAGGCGTGTAACTCTCACACGTGTTTTCCACAGACAGGCCCTCGAGGACGAAATGGCGCTCATGAACGAGAGGATACAAAAATATGGTAATGTCAAAGACATTTCAGTACATTTTAGTCGTGGTATAGAAAACCCGTGTGAAGACGATTCGACGTGTATGCTGCATCTGTGTTGCAGAGAAGGAGCTTGCGGATTTGCGGGGAGAGAACAGGAGGAACATGATGCTCTCCGTAGCCGTGCTGGCCATCAGTGCTCTTTTCTATTACTCCTTTATTTATTGAGGACCCCTGCAGCGATGCCTGCTGCCTTGGCATGTCATCCGTCTCCTGTTTATAGAAGCTGGTAGTAAAATGCGTTTTTTTTAATATAATATACACACAAGGGCTTTAGAAACGTGATGCAGGGTGACGAGGTTCAAATCCATCTCAGTGGTGTTATAGCAGGAGATCTTCCCCTCGTGCTATACAGCAGGTTCAGGTGAAAAAGGGAAAAATGTATTTGTAGCGCATCCGAAGACACACTACACAACCACATATGATTGTGGAAAAGTATTAGAAAATCTTAGAAAAAAACATATTAAAAGCAAATGAATTGAATTTATGACGTTCCGAAATCATTGTAATGGTAATATTTTAACTTTTGGGCATTGTTGGGGTGTACAAACTATTGCACACGACTATGGCTTGTCTTGGTTGGGAAAAAGATTGTAGTATAATCATGTGCACGTGTATAATTCTCACCCAAACCTACATTTGTAGATGTTTGTATATTGAATACTGTATATATTTAAGGTTCTGGGTTTTATCATTTCTTTTTTTTTTATAAAATAGTTTTTGCATATAAATCATTTGGTGTCACATTTATCACTTACCTTATAGCAGCCATACAAACATAACAGCTAAAACAGAGTGTCATGTTACAGAGAAACTCTGTCCCAAAGATTTACCTGTGGTGGAAAACCTCAGAGACTCCTTCAATTGAGATCCGTTTTCCTACAGTCCATCAAATGATATCCAGCATGTTTGAATTCTCGGATCCGATTGGTCAGAAGGTGTGGTTTAGCTTCGTATCGTACTTAATCTTCGTCAGGCAGGAGACGCACTATGTGTCCAAAATTATTGGAACACCTGCCGTAAGTCTAGTTTTATAACGCGCCAAAAAGTGGCACGCACAGGCACAGGGAGCACCAACCTTCATAATTCCTGTATACATCGGGAGCTGTTCAACTGGTGCCATTCTGACCTTCAACGTCCTTCACATTGCTCCTGTGCACTGAGCCAGCTCCATAGCTCAAAATGGATTGAAGTAGGAAGTTCTTGAGTAAACTGCTCAAGAATTGCATCTCAGGCCTCTCCACAAATCTAGTGGAACTTCTTCAAAGAAGAGTGGAGGTTATCATAAGAGCAAATGGCAACTTAATGTGTTGAAAAACCATATGTTATATGACTGTAGGTGAATCTTCCAACATGCATTGACCAAATCCTGTCTCGTACTCGCTGAGGGGTTTTCCAGGTAACTTTATTGCATTTCAACAGGACTTACATGCACAGAAGTGTATTGGGACAAAGGGAGGGAGTTTATTACATCCAAAAAAAAAATATATATATATGAAGATACACCAAAAAAAAGTAAAGAAAAATAAACCAACCAGCACATCCACTGTTAATATAAAGTCTCTCTACCAACCCCCTTTTTTCTTTTTTTTTTTTTTTTTTTTTTAAATACACATATTTCCAAAACGCCACTGTGGTCATTATTATGGACTGGTGGTGAAACCCAAATCATAAACCTGTCATGCTTCGGTTTTTCGAACCAAACGAGCCGTCGTGCTCTTGTGCACTACCCACTATTCACTCCAAGGTGCCACTGAACAGATCTAGATTCCATTGAGGGGCAGAAATCCAGGGGTCTGCGGTACAACCGGAAATCTTTTGCACCACCTCTTTTAATACAATGCACATAACTAAAAATAGATTGATTTTTTTGTTTTGTTTGTTTTCTCCTCTAAAATAAATGCTAAAGAGAAAATAATCTAAATGCATATCTTTTGCTAGTCAGGGCTCACGCCGTCGAGCGTGTAGCTGACAGAAAAGGAACGGTCGGAGAAAACGGAATACGGAGATGCTACAACAAACGTCCGTAAACTTTAGGTTCATCCGAATATGGTCCCGCAAGCTGTATATAAGAGCTAGACAATTAATACTTAAATGACAACAATGTGAGCCCAGTGATATGTACCACACCGAAAACACGTTACACTACACATCTGCTTGGGTTCCTCACAGGAAAAAGAAATAAAAACCCAAAGGAGCACACAGCCGTCGTTGCAGATGTACAAGGGTGCATCCATCAATACCTTTTTTTTGTTTGTTTGTTTTAAATGGGTTTTTTAGTATAGCCTGGAAACATTAAAATACGCGCACACACACATATACGTTATCACTTTCACAGATTCGTAATACAACATTGGACAGAAAGAGATTGAGTGAGGGAGGGAGGGAAGAGATGGGGAGAAGCCTGATCTAAAAGGAAATGCACACGTTCCTTTTTCCTCAGGGTTCCTCATGGTCGCTGACTTGCTCTAATGAGAGAAAAGCAAGCAAGAAAGAAAGAAAAATTAAAAAAGGCAAAAGCAAGAAATGAAAAGTTTAAAAGGGAAGAAAAAAAAACAGCTTAGTTCATTTTAATATTCGTAGTGAATGCGCTGTTGATGAAATGATTCCTTTAAGAAAAAAAGGGAAGAACCAGGCATGGATCTACCTGATGGTGGCCTATAGGAAGTCCTTGATGTTCAGGTCAGCAAGGGGATCTTTAGGAGGAGGAGGCTTCCTGGGGCTCTGGGTCATTCCAGAAGACATCTGTAGAGGAAAGAAGATACCTTGACCCCTGCTCATGTTTGGTTGTTCCTCAAACTGGTGCAAGAAGTGTACAGTTGTAAAGAAAGTTTCTGTATGTTATCGCTTTCCTTTTCCCCCTAAGAACAAAGACCCAAAATAGTGTTCCAGCATGATGATGACAGAAGCATAGGTTTACAAGGTGAGCTCGATGACATGGGTTTTGTTGTGAAGGTTGAAGTGGCAGTGGACCACCTCAACCCCATAGAACATCTGCAGACCTCCTGACTTCCACAACATCAGTGTCTGGTCTATTTTTTTATATTTACAGCATTCCGTTATCCGAAGCGACTTACATGTTAGTAAGTAAAAAGGATGGAAGGAAATACAGAGAAAGAATGAATGAATGGGAACGATCAACAAAGATAAAACAAGCAAGAAAGAAAGCATAAAAGAAACATTACATTAAGGGCCTTGCTCGGGGCCCAGGAGTGGCGGCTTGGTGTGGCTGGGATTTAAACTCATGACTTTTGCCAATGCCTTAACCACTAAGCTACCACCTATATAAGTGCTATAAGGCTTAGAATTGTGCACATGCGGGTGGGTGTGGGCATGTTTGGGTGGTGACGTTACCGGTGCCGCAGGTGCTCCTGCAGCAGGAAACTGCGGTCTCATCATAGGCTGCTGAGGGAACATCATGGGAGAAGCTCCTGCTGCACCGGGCTGCATGTGACAGAACAGAGCGTGAGACACGTGTACACTTTCATCCAAACACGAGCACTCGGGAAGACACACGTACACGTTCTTACCATGCCAAACGGCAACGAAGGCCTCATGAGAGGAGAGACCGTGGAGGGCACAGACTATAACGGCCGTGTGTTTATAAGGGAGGGAAGTGGAAATTAATACAAAATGAACTACACAACCAACAAAAAAACCACACAAAAGATAAAACAAGAAAAGGGGAACATTTATCTCCATCTCTACCAGCACAAGAGCGCAATGTCTCGGAATGAGTCTGATGTTCATGCATGTTTGGATTCCTAGTGAAGGAAAGTTCGCAAGCCAAACCCGAATCATCGGAATCACACACCTAAGATCAAAATATTAAGACACATATTGGGTTTCCCTCAAACCTGGACAATACACAATTGTGTTAGATGTATGTGGCTGCAGCTGCATGAAATTCTCCCTTCACTGGGTCTCCTAACTAGGAGGAAAAAAGTTAAAAAAAAATTGGAAAAAAAGGAAGAAAAGCTTAAACAAAAATTGGAGAAAAAGATGAAAAGTTTAAAGAAAAATTGGAGAAAAGGAAGAAAAGTTTAAACAAAAATTGGAGAAAAGGATGAAAAGTTTAAAGAAAAATTGGGGGAAAGGAAGAAAAGTTTAAACAAAAATTGGAGAAAAGGATGAAAAGTTTAAAGAAAAATTGGGGGAAAGGAAGAAAAGTTTAAACAAAAATTGGAGAAAAGGATGAAAAGTTTAAAGAAAAATTGGGGGAAAGGAAGAAAAGTTTAAACAAAAATTTGAGAAAAGGAAGAAAAGTTTAAAGAAAAAGAAGGAAGAGAAATTAAAATAAAGGATAAAGAAAAGACAAACGCGAGGATGAAAAATTAAAGATGAAAGATGCTGTACATCTAATTAAATGATTCCACGAGGGGATCATGTTAATGTTTCACGCTGACTGCACCCCAGACTTCACCTCAACTTACACCACTTTATTAACACCGTTGCCATTGAATGAGCTACAAATCTCCACAAAATCTAGTGAAGCATCGTCCCAGAAGAGTGGAGTTAATACTGTTATTAGAAGAGGAAGACTGAATGGGGTGTTTAAAAAAACATACTAATGTTATGCTCAAGTGACCAAACTTTTATCCATTACATGTTACATTTAAGTAATAATCATAAATACATTCAATAAAATATTCAGGATATTTTATTCCTCATTTAAAGCTTAGAGAAATGTGTAAGAAGTGAGTAATTAAAAATACTTGCTAGTTTTTTCTCAACAGATTTACCGAAAGCTCCTACAGATTTGTATATCCCAGTCATTCCATATGTGATCAGCTTGTAGAATTCTCCAGAAACGTCGGAGGAAAGCGGGTCATGTGAGTGACCCTATCACATGCCATGCCACCCCAAGCCATGCTGCACTACACCATGCTCCAAGACGAAACACCACAACACAACATTTACCATGGGCATGCCCCAGCTAGGGGCTGCTACCTGCGCTTGCCAGTTCGCCCCTCCTGCTGCTTCGCCCCTGAGAGACAGCAAGAGAGAAGAATGAGAATGAGGGAAGAGTAAAAAGAGGTGCGGGAGGAAAAAAAGGATGATCGTTTGTCTGAGAAAGTTGACTTACTGTTTCTGGGCCCCCATTCCCAGATCTGGAAGAGAGTGACACATGAATTACACATGGTTTAATAATCAAATAATCGATTAATAATACACACAGAAGCTGGACATTACATCATGATTAACACTATATGGACAAAAGTTTGTGGACACCTGAGCATAAGATGTTCTGGTATGCTCTCAATGTTCTACTAGATTTCTGGAAACTTGTTCATTCTTGCCCACAGTTTGTGTGGGGGAGCTGCATTTGGTTGGAAAAATCAGGTGTCCCAATAATTTTGTCCACTGTTTTGATTCTGATTAATTTTTTTATTTGTGATGTTGTGAAGTTGTGAGTGACGACTCTGATGTGATGCTCTGACACTGGAGATTCCTTCCAAAAAACATCACAGAAAACTGATCTTAAAATGATACTAATGAATAAAAGATATAAATAATACTTTAAAACGTTGATATTAAATGGATAAAAGATATTAAGATACTTTGTATCACTTAAACTGTTTTTATTTTTGTTTATTTATTTTTTGTTTTTATTTTCCAATCATAATCGAGGATTTAACCACATTATGAATATATACGTTTTGTACGTAGGTTGTGCGCTGGACTGAAACTCACTTCCAGCTAAACTAGCCATCGTAGAGTCCAGATCTCCTCCCACTGGTTTAACTGGTGAGGGTGCCATGGGTGCTGCTGCAGCTGGCTGAGGGGCCATGGCTGGCATCAGCATATCCCCCAAACCACCAAACGCTGTAGAACAAAAGACAGAATCCATAAAAGATTCAAAAGATTTCATTTCTACACCAATCATGACACTGACAGCAAAAGTGTTACAGCGTTCAGACTAAACACTGAGAATTTACCGTTACCGGTGTAAGAAAAAAAAAATATAATAATAATACAGACACCCAATACAGGAGCACCAACACCACTCCACAGCACATTACTGATAATACACACACCAGTATCACAACATCCACTGACAAATTCTGTCCTTTCATTGCACTCCATTACTGTGTTCAATATATAAATATATAATATAATATAATTTATATATATATATATATATATATATATATATATATATATATATATATATATATATATATATATATATAGTCATATCAGTTGGTTCTTCATGCATGCATTTCAATCATCTACCCATTGAGTGTTTTATCATTCGGCCATCTTTTCATCCATACATCTTTTCTTATTCCATCCATTTTGACTATCTGTCCATTTATTGTTTCATCCAACCAGCTATTCATCCTTAAATCCATCCATTTTAAACATGGATAAATGTCTAAAACATGTATTTGTCTATTCATTGATTCATCATCCATCCATCCAGTCATCTATATATTCATACATACATATGTCAATCAGTCCATCTACCATATATCCACTGTTTCATAATCCTTGCATCCACCCACTGCATTGACCTATCATTCATCCATTCATCCATCCTTCCACCAATCTATTCATTCACCATCTATCCATAGTTTAATCCATGCATCCATTTATCCATCTATCCTTTCCCCGTCTATCCATTTTAACCATCAATCCATTCATTGTTTCATCATCCACCCATCCTACCATCCATCTATCTGTTGTTTCATAATCCATCCATCAATCCATTTCAACCTTCTATTCATTCATTGTTTCATCATCCATCCATCCTACCATCTATCTATTCATCCATCCATCCATCCATCCATCCATCCATCCATCCATCCATCCATTTCATCAATCTATCAATTTATTTTTTTATCACTCACCCGTTCTTCCATTCTATCTATTCACCTATATATCTATATATCTGTTGTATAATAATCCATTGATTCATCTATCCATTTATGGTTTCAACATCCAGCCATCCTTCCATCTATTTTTTTATTGATCCATCCATCCATTTATCCATTTTCACAATCTTTCCATTTATAGTTTCAACATCTTGCCATCCTTCCATTTATTTAGTTACCCATTTTTTTGTAATTCATGCATCTATCCACCCATTTATCCATTTCAAACATCTATCTATTCAATATGTCACCACCCAGCCACACTTCTACCCATCCATTTATCCATTTCTCCATTTTCATCATCTATCCATTTATGGTTTCAACATCCAGCCATTCATTTTTTCAGTCCACCATTTATTAATTGTTTTGTAATTAATGCATCCATCCATCCATTTCAATCATCTATCAATTTATTGTTTCATCTTCATCTATGATTTCATCTTGTCACTAATGTACTTAATACATCAATCCACTGTTTCATTATTTTCATGCCTCTATCATAAGCCTCCCTTCCATCTATCCATTCATCCATTTTTCCATTCCATCCATTAAATCAATAAATCTTTAATTCCAATGATTTAATACAGTGCAGTTCTTCCAGCTCATCCAAGCCATTACATTCCAATCAGTTTAACATCCTTACACTTCTATCCAGCCAACCATCCAGTATTTCATCAACAGCTTTTTCTATCCATCCAAACTAATCCCATCAGCTGGAGTGGACAGAAATATACCCACAGGTTTAGGCATGTTTAAACAGTCTGACTTGCAGACTTCTCTACTCAGTTACTGTCACAGAGCCAGGGCTGAATATTTTACTGCAATGCAGTCATGTACTGTGAAAGAACAGCTTGTGTAGGAGCATCAGGACTCACCGTAGCACAGGAGGAAGCAAGCAATGACCCAGACCAAAATTGGAGAGAGCGAGAGAGAGATATGGGGAGACGAGGTGAAAGAAATCATGGCAGAAGCATAGAAGATAAATAAACCAGTAGAACAATGAGACGAATGAAAACATGGGCAAAGAAAAATAAAAATGGTAGGGACATGATCCAAAGCGAAATTGGCATAACAGGAGAAAGAGTGAGGTGAAAAAAAGAGAGAAAGCAGTACAGAGGAATTCAGCATTAAGCAGGAACTTTAAAATACACAAATGGCAGTGCATTTCTTGGCATGGACAGTGAACAGACAGCTTGGCTTCACCCACTCTGACACACTATGAGATTATACTGTAAACACACTGACTCAACTCACGCTATCATGAGCTCTTAAAAACAGTGTAAACACACACACACACACACACACACACACACACACACACACACACACACAGCGTACAAGTCGATACCACGATGTGATGCACACACTACACACTGTGGCTCAAATGGACTTCACAGGACACATTACTTGCAAGTGGATAAGAAGCGAATGGACAGTACCTCCCATTAGATCTCCTCCTGAAGATGTTGCCGGTGCCGGAGGTGTGGGTTGGCCGTTGCCTGCACCTGCAGAGTCTGGAGGACCGCATCACAGAAAGAATCCACGCAGCATGAGGGCAGAGAACGGTTAACAATGAACCATCGGCGAGACACTGAGAGGAAACCCCAGAGACACAAAGATCAAGTGTCAATCACACACAGCAAGGACATCTTTCACTTTAATGTGAGCAAACTCCAACACACAGCTGAATTACACACGCAGTTCAACCTAGAGGCAGGCAAAACCTTTAACAATTCAAAAGTTGCTGGCACCCAGACAAGGTTTTTTTTAGGTTAAACGTTCCATGTGAGCACCAAGTCAAAGAGAAAGCATCCAAAATCGCTGTGTTCCACTGTAAGTCGTAAGTCGTCATTTCCGATTTCAGAACCAAAACACGGAACGGTCTTTTCAACCTCGAGTTCAGCAAGTGGCATGAAATCCAAATGGCCGTTTACAGCATCAAGAGTAAACACAAAAGCATCTCCAATCATTAAACGTGTTACTATTCTAGTCATATGGACTATATGGCCAAAGGTATTGGTACACCTGACTTTCCATTAACATGTGGTACTTTCACAAGCTGTTCAACTCACAGTTGTATCGGACGTCTGTAGATGTGTTGGCATATACATTTCCTTTGGACCCAAACCTGTTCTTCAGTGAAGATGCATGGGTTGGAGTAGCAAATCTTGTTGACGCCCCTTTTTTCTAAATGAGCACAAATCTCTACAAAATCTAGTGGAACATCTTTCCAGAATATTGGAGGTTATTATAACATAAAAAGGGACTAATTGTGGAATGGGGAAGTTTCAAAAAGCTAAATCTTATGCCTAGGTGTCCACAAACTTTTGGCCCTATAGGGTATCTATTAAATCTTTGACACTTCCTATACACCATCATCCACATTTAATTTTCCCACTTTGAGCTTGGAAATGACGCACTTCTAAATTCAAGGAATGCAGCAACAAATCGAACCCCAACCTGAAGCACCCGAGCAACTCCCGACCGAATCCTGAGCCGCACCAACGTCCAGCCAGCTCGCAGGGGCCGAGAGAGCAGCGGGAGGTGGGCTGAACACATCTGCAGTGCGAACATGAAGGAAAGTTTGTTCACGATTCATTTCTGTGGGATCGTTCATCAATCAAGAAAAAAAAAGGAAAGAAATTTGGAACAGAAGCTGTTAAAGTCACGAGTCATGGAAAAAAGGTTGGAAGAGGCTTCTGAAATGGCTTCAGTGAAAGTTTGGAAAGCCAGAGAAAGCTCCATTTGATCAGCCAGAGAATAAAGGAGTCTTTAGGGAAAACCTCATACCTGATGAAAAGAGGTCTAGACTGGGAGCACACTCAGATTTGGGTTGAGCTGGTTGAGGCATGGAATCAAAAAAACCTGGGGAGGGGGCAAGGAAATGCTCAATGCACATGGACACACACTTGAGGGGAAAAAAACGAATTTTTAAAACGCAATACGAGATAAAGAAGAGGAAAAAGTTATTGTGATTGGTCGATCGATCCAAACCGAACTATATATATACATACATTAAAACACAAACTTTAACTCATTTGATTAGAAGTCAAACAAGAAGAGAGTCGTTTTCTTCAAAGGGCGAAGAATCTGCTCAAATCAAACCTCCTTTATGGAACATGTGGCACTCAGGAATGTCACACAAGGGCACGAGTCATAATTTACCACTAAACAGATCTATCGTGGGAGCCGCAGGGGCTGCAGCGTTGGGCGTGCTGGGGGCGAACGGGGTCTGAGTGGTGGCAGGTGAGACGCTGCCGAATAATGAGGCGCTGCTCTCCGCAGGCTGCATGGAGAACATGTCCAGCTGTGGGGAAATAGTCGCAAAATCCGCAGCTGGTGCAAACGGGTCTTGATGAGAGGACAAAGGGAATAACGGAAATTGTAAAAAAAAAAATACAAAAATTCAAAAGTGAGAAGTGAAATGCCAGTGTTGAAATGTATTTCTATCATAAACGTATAAAATGGATATAACAGATTTGATATGATCACAGAGAGACAAAACACTTCTCATGTCCCCAAAAAAATGACTCGTCCAAAACATTTGCACTATGTGGTCAAAAGTATGCGGACACCCGAGCATCATAGCAGTGCTTTTTTGAACATCCTGTTCTCTTCTGAGAAGATGTTCTTCTAGATTTGTGTAGATGTTTTACCTCATTCAGCTACAAGGGTTTAGTAGTAGTGTTTATAGATCTATAGAAGGCCACTAAAGCTCTTCCACTCCAACCTATATCTTCATGGAGCTAAATAAACGGAAACTTTCATGCACCCCTATCCAAGAATGTCCTACACAATTTTGTGCCTTCAACTTTGTAGATCCAGTGTGAGAAAATCCATATATAGCATACGGAAAAAAACAGATGTCCCAATACTTTTGTCCATGTAGTGTATTAGCAAAATGATAACAGAAGTTTATGTCCTGTAATATAGTATTAACAGGGCAAACACAACACACAACACACACACACACACACACACACACACACACACACTCACACATGACTAAAATATGTCAGAAATCCTTTAAATCTGGAAAATCTGCCAAAAAAATGAAAGGAAATATCTAGAAATATTCCTTTCACCATCTTTTACTCCGCGCTATCCGCGAAACGACGGAGACAACAGGTTGCCATGGCATCGCGGTATTCCAGTCGTCATGGCAACGGCCGCCTCGCGTTGAGATCCGGACTGGTTAATAACAAACGGACCGCTCAAAGCTCAGTCATACAATTCAGAATTATCAATATGAGCTTGGGTTGATGTAACCATCACATGAATACACAAATGGCTTAATATAAATCACACACTGATGCACACACACACACTCACCATTTGCAGCAGAAGGGTCGGCGGCAGGGGCGGCCGCGTTGCCCGAACCCCCCGTCTCCATAGCGGACGCCGGTTCAGCTGCTGAGCTTCCGAATGCGCCTACATTCCCAATGGAGTAAATGGGGAAAATAAACAAAATATTAGTATTTCATTGAAAGGAAAAGATCTGGTGCTGAATCAGGAAAAGGAAAGGGGGAAAAAATCAAGTGAAGAATCATTCAGAGCCTGTAAATCTCCGTTCTCTCTGTATGATACGTCTGTGGTCAATAGATTTAGAAAAATATAAGATTTCACTATCACTGTGGTGCTTTTTGAGCATCCAATTTCACATTTAGTCTCCATTTACACTTATAAAACCTCCAATCTTCCTGAACGACACCAGCACAAATCCCCCAAATCTAGTGAAACATCTTCCCAGAAGAGTGGATATCATAACAGTGAATGGCAACTAAATGTGGAATAAAATATTTTTAAAAATACACCAATCCTTTGCTCAGGTGTCCACAATTATTTATCATTTTTGTTCGGTCTGGTTTTCTACACACTCATGAAACACAACGCTGAATTGGACCGAAAATATGAACCGATTTATTAATTAGTACTGTACCTCAAAATAAATTTGCGTGTTTTTTTTTCTCCTCTGAATAAAATAGTTCTTCTCTACTGACCTCCGAGGAGATCCGCCGAGCTCGGGGTCGGGCCGGTGCTGGTAGAGGAAGGAGCTGCAGAAGCAGCGCCTTCACCAGCTGGGGCACTAGATGCAGCTGTCGCAGAAGTGGTACTGTCTACAGCAGGGGTGGGGTCGGGGAGAAGAGTCTCCGTAGTGAGGGAACCAAATTCTACAAAAAGCCACGGTGCCATCGGAGGGACCGTAACGCCATAAATGATATAAAAGGCGAAAGGAAAAGGCGAAGACAAGAAACGATTGAGAAAAAGAGAGAAGAAAGAGAAAAATCTGATTGGAAATGAAACAAAGAGGCTAGGAAGCAAAGAGAAAGGACAACAGTGGAAAAGTAATGACGCTCTGGATGTCGGATGATTCCATCAATTCAAAAAAGCATCTCTCACCTGACCCCAAAAGATCTGCAGCAGCAAAAAAGATGACAAGAAATGATGAGATCAATATGTATATATTATGCACATTTTATACTCAATTACACACACAAATATTAACATTGTGTACAGTTGGAGATGGAAGGAGTTTCCAGTGTCAGTGCTTTGTAACAGATGTAATACTGTGAATTCTGTTTATCTGTCTGTCTGTCTGTCTGTTTATCTGTTCACAAGATAATGAACGCTCTTTACCTCCCCAGGATGTTGGAGCAGCAGAAGCAGGTGGCCCTGAAGAAGAAAACGGATCCAAGTCCAGCAAAGAACTAAAGAAAATTCAGCAACAAAGAATCGGTTAAAAAAAAAAACAACAACAATCTGGAAGTATCACGGAGAAAAAGTGATGTCGTTGTGAAGATGCGAGAGGCGATCACTCACTCAGTTACAGGCTCGGCGGCGGCAGCAGGTGCTGCAGACGCAGCCGCGGCCTCAGTGGGCGGCGGCTCAAGGGTGGGCACGGAGCCTGCAGACTTGGAGGGAGTGGATGTTGGAGAGACGTTGTTGGTGGGCGACCCCTGCGATATGATGAAAAAGATGAGGATGTGAATGTATACAGCTGTATATATAAATATGGAAGAATTTACACATGCAAGAAGCATAACAATAAAAAAAAAAACTCACTTTTGTCGGAGACCTGAAGATGAGACGAGGAACGATGAGACAGATGTTCAATCAAGTCTACATTCAATTTGAACGATAGATAGCGAATAGATCGTAGAACACAAAAACTCTTACCCCTCTCTGAGGATGCAGGGAATAAGAAAATAAAAGCGTGTCATTCGAACAGTGTACACGTTAATATATATACGATATACAAATTTGATTTATTCTTTTTACCCTTTCTTGCCCTCTAGACTGTTCATGTGTGTCTCCAGAGACTCGAGAATACTGCTGGGGGCCTAGAAACACCACACATAAAGTCAAAGTCAACAGGACAGCAAAATACTCCATACTCACGCAAAACACACTTTTACCCCACAAATACACACCTGAGTGAAATAACACTAATCACACTCAAAATCGGTTCAGCACAGCATCACACACCAGCAAACCGAGTGCACACGGAACCCCGGCACCAACGCTACACTTTAATACACTGCTTCCTGAGATCAGTGATCTATCTGGTCTCCTCAAAAGATCAGGACGTTGAGTGCGGAGAGTGATGTGAATACACACTACATGGGAAAAAGTTCATGGACACCTGACCATAAGAGTCGTATGTGCTCATAATAACTCATAAGAAGCTCCACTCTTCTGGGAAAATGTTCCACTTGATTTTGTGGAGATTTGTAGATCATTTAGTTAACACAAGGGTGGTGAGGAAGTCTGAGGTGCAGTCATCTATCTATCTATCTATCTGTCTGTCTGTCTGTCTGTCTGTCTGTCTGTCTGTCTGTCTGTCTGTCTATCTATCTATCTATCTATCTATCTATCTATCTATCTATCTATCTCTGTCTGTCTGTCTGTCTGTCACATCAAAAGACATCCAAGTTTGTGGGGAACAGTTTAAAGAAGAAGCATATATTAAAAAGTCCAAAAACTTTTGACCATATCTGTAATGATACAAAGAGCATCACCAAGATTTTTTTTCAGGACAGTGAACATTTCTTTGTAAAATAAGACGCTTTATAATATTTTGTTGTAATTCCTGAAATAAAGAAGCAGTGCAGTAAGCTGTAGCGCCGGCGTCTCTGCTGTGCACGTGATTACCGGCTCCTCCTCCCGGCTGTTGTTAAACTGGCAGTCCTCATCGTCCGAGTCTGCCAGGTCAGCCACCACCCCCGGGTGAAGACACTGAGAACGCCCAATATCAGTGGGACAAAGAATGAAGGACGAAGCCCTTCATTAGTAACGTCTCATATTAGTCATGTCTCGAAAATTACCCACAAATCCATTTACTGCTTGTTGTTTAGAAATAATGGCAGCCATCCATCTGGTCAGACACTTTTTCAGTTTATAGTCGCTTTACTTAGTTATAGTAAGCAATGTTACATCATGGTCAGTGTAAATACTAGATTGTGATTGGCTGGGAGGAGTTCAGGTGTGAATAGTGGATTGTGATTGGCTGGAAGGAAATTCAGGTGTGAGTTCAGGGGTAGTTTGTGTTTTAGTTGGGTTCTAAATAAAAGTGCTGCTTATACATCTGTAACCATAGTAACATCCAGTTCCAGCTCCATATAGAATAAAACAGCTAAAACATTTCCTAATGTCCTTCCTGAGCTCCATGAGGAGTTTAGCGTGTGCTGGAACTTGTATGGTATTTTGATCAATTGTTAGAGGTTCAGGATGAATTTCTGGAGTAGAAAACGAGAATTTCAAATGAGAACTATATCCAGAAACAGCACCAGGGGGTAAATCCAACTGCTTCATTATTAATCTCACTGTGCCTTTAATAACTATTTCAATGAATGCAATCTTTTGGCACTATTTTATCTCTGGGTGTGATTCGGAGCAGCAGGATCGTAGACGTAATGAGGTGTATCTAAAATGAGAGAAAAGACCATTGGATAAGATGATCATCCGCAGCTAGTTGTGAGACCTTACACCATTATAATGAGCCGTTCTCCACATCACGTCTTGTAACACCTCACACCTAGTGCTGGATTATCCTTCATTATATTCCATAAAATAATAATAATAATCACAATAATCATCATTATTATAATATAGATACGGATATAATAATATAACTTACATATGATATGTCAGGAATGTCATTTTTGTCCACACCAACTTGCTGAAAAAGACATTTTTACAATTAGACCAACAAAAATATTTACAACAGAACTATTAAAATGTAGTGGGTGAAATGACCTGCCCAGTCACTGCACCTAAATCCCATTGAACTGCTCTGGGATGAACAAGAAATCCCCAAATAGTAAAGAACATCTTTGGCGAGTTTTAAGAGAAACACAGCTAACGAATTTACAGATTTACGGAGAGCGTGTAAAGCTGTTCTTCATGATAAGTGAGCATTTGTTTATGATAATAAAGTAGGGACATTTGGACATTTATATATTTGTTTGGTCAAAGTCAACCTACATAGCGCTTCATAACCGAGTTTGTCGCATAGAAACCAAAGAAACGTGCACGTGTCTCTGAAAATCCAGAAAACACTCTGACATAGTATATTATACACCGAAGTATTGGGTTCGTACCTCTGCGATTTTCATAAACTCTGAAATCTTGGTTACTCGGGTCAGAAACTTTTTGTAGATCTCCAGTGACTCCTTGCAATCAGATTTTTTCATCTTGAAATATTTCTCTGCATGAAAAAACCCAGAATACTCATTTATTGACCCACAAATTAAAGGTCAAAAAAGTAAGCAAGATTGAGAAGTGAAGTCTCCTGCCTAATAAATTGATAATTCCATCGTTGTAGGAGGCAAAAAGCTTGATCAGATCCTTGAAGAGGAGCATGAACGCTCCGTTGATGATGCCATTGTTCAGGTCTTTGGGATTAACCTGGAAATAAGAACAGATGATTGAGTAAAAGGAATTCACAGTCCTGTATTAGATATACTATATGGACAAGTATTATTCTCGAACTAGATTATTATAACAGGAAATTGGAAATCGTTGTGGAATTGGATGTTCAAAATGCACACACCAATCTTATGCTCAGGTGTCCACAAACTTTTGTCCATAAGTATCGAGAATTGTTTGTAATGAATCGTAATTAATCGCTAAGAAATACTCAGTTACTCACATCAAATTCAAGTAGCGTGTCCACTTGAGTCTGTAGAGCCGGCATAGCCTTTAGTAGTTTCTCGGAAGCCATGGTCCTCATCACACCATCAGTGCTGCACACACAGCCACGATAACGTCATCAGTTTGAGCTTTTATGTTGAAACTTGTTGCCATTCCAAAAAAATCTAAACAAACCGATCCTCATAACGATCAGACGTACCCTTTTTTGACCCGAGTGAAATCGAAGGCCATTGCGCGGTAAGCATACGCCTTTTCGTTGAGGTACCGTGCGTATCGTCGGATAAACGTGGACATGTCGTAGCCTTGTGATCCAAAAGACAGAGCGATCCAAGTTAATCATCGAACACAAATCAAAAAGTTGATACATGTCGAGCACAAACACTCACCATGGGTCCCGGTTTTGTCGATAAAATTGCTGAGGTTGAACAGTGAATTCCTGGAGGCCAGGTACTGGATAAACCTCTGTCATGATTCAAATAGAAAACTATCAGTCATGTGCATGTTTATTGTTCTGGAGATACTTTCTGTGGGTTGAATTGTAGACATGAGGTTTTAACAATGTCAGTTTGAACTGCAGGACAAACAGATAAGAGGAGATTGGAGAGAATGGGGCACGCTCACAATCGTTACAATAAATCAGGTCCTAACCCTAGACCCTACCTCACACCCCTAACCCCTAATCCTTAACTCTAACCCTTAACCCCTATCCCTATCTTCTTAACCAAACCTCTAACCCAAATCCCTCATTCCTAACCCTAAACCAAATCCCTAACCCCAAATGCCTAGCCCTGACCCTAAACTCTAACCCCTAGCCCCTAAACTAAACCTAAACCGAAAACCCCAAACCCAACCTAAACCCAAACACACATCTTAATACAAACACCCTTAAACCTAACCCGAACTTAAACCTCAAAGACTAATCTAAACCCCAAACACACACCTAGCCCAAACCTCTAACCTAAACCAGAAACCCCAGTCCCTAAACCCAACCACTGGCCTAAACACCAAACCCTATCCCCAAACCCAAACTCTGAACGCTTACCTAAACCGCAAACCCCAACCCACACCCCAACCTGAAACTCAAACACATCCTTGTCCCCAACCCCAAACCCTTACCTAAATCCCTAAACCTAACCCTAATTTAAACCCCAAACCTAACCCCCAATCTAAAACCCAAACACACACACACACCCCTAGACTCAACCCCAAGCTCTTACCTAAATCGCAAATCCAAACCCCCAACCCCTAAGCCAAACCACTAGCCTAAACACCAAACACTAACCCCTAACCCAAACTACGGACGCTTACGTAAACTGCAAACTCAAACCCCAACCCCTAAACTAAAACTAAAACACACACCCTTAGCCACAGCCCCAAACCCTTACTAAAGTAAAGTGCAAACCCAACCTCAAAAGAATCTGATTTGTTCCCAATCGCCATAAGAAGTCCTGTCTTTTAACCACTGACCTCATTCCCATGGATACACATGTGGTGTGTGGTAACAAGCGCTTTGAAGACGACCACCCAGCTGGCATTCATGGCCCTCTCGAACAAAGTGTCAGCCATCTGTGGGATGTTTACGTTGGTCTCGTTGGTGGCGGCGATCAGGTCTAGAGAAAAAGATACATCGAACATGAAACACTCTGATAAGTTGACAAAATAAAAAAGAGGGCTGTTATTTATATTCATGCTTGGATTACCATAACACATTAGACTGTGTGATACGATTTTGGAATCAAAACAGGTCAAAAAAGCAAAAACGTCTCTCTATTGGTGCCTGAAATTGCTGTACAGTTTGAAAAAAATGGAGTCTGTGGCAATCACAGTGTCTGTTGGGAAATTGAGTTAGAATTACAGTTAAATGACAGTAACAACAAAGAGGATGGAACTTTTAATCAGCTTTAATTTGCCTTTACATTTTCTAAAGCCATTTCTCCTTCCAAAACTCTAACTCTAACCGAAACCCCTAACCGAAACCCCTAACTAATAACCCCTAACACTAACCCTAACCCATAACCCTAGGTGGTAGGGAGGTGGTAGCTCAGTGGTTAAGGCTTACCTTTGTACAAGACCTGAAGCTTTGGATCAGAAGATCACCACTTTTGGATCAGGTTCAAATCCCACCACCACCAAGCTGCCACTGCTGGGCCCTTGAGCAAAAGCCCTAAAAAAACCCCTCCTGCTCAGTTGTAAGTCGCTCTGGATAAGGGCGTCTGCCAAAATGCCGCAAATGAAAATGCAAATGTAATTCCTCCTAAAACCTTAACCAAAACTCATAAATCTAATCCAATCCCATAGCCCAAACCCCTATCCCTAACCCAAACTCAAACAAATAACCCTAACTCCTTCCTTAACCCCTACCTAAACCCATAACGCTAACTCCTTCCTAACCAAAATTCAAAAATCTAATCCAAACCCATAACCCTAACCGCTAAACCAAAACCCCTAACCACAAATGCTCTGAACCTTAATCTAATTCGCTAACCCCTAACACTAACCTCTGACCCTAATCCCTAACCAAGTTGGTTAAGACAAATCCCTGTGGTATAACAGGAATAAAATCACAGATTGGTTGCTGTATAGCAGCACTTCCCTTGTGTGTAGTAAACATATTATTCCATACGCCAAGGGAAAGATTCACTACAGAGCAAAGCTTATTAGATGAAAAGCAACATTTTATTGGTTTATGTCAAAGTAGAGTGTTGCCCGGGCATAAATACTGAGGTCTTGTAACATAATCTAAGCCACAAATGGGATAAAAAAAGAACGATAAATGTTTTTCTTCTACAAAGTAATCAATAATGGAGAGTTAGCATCTTGCTAAGTCTTGGTCATTTTAGCCCCAGGATGCAGAGCTTTGAAGAGAAGTGCTCTGTGTGTTCATCGTCCCTTAACTTTAGTGTTTAAACTGTTCTCCTGAAAGATGCTAAGTGCAAGTTAATAACAAACACAGTTTTTGAGCATGCTAATGAAATGACACCAAACAACCAGCGCCAAAGCGATATTGATTTGTGTGTTCAGACAGCGCTAGAAGAAGCTAACTCAGACTAGGAGGATAATCTCTTAGCCATGGATATTCTTGTATTCAGAATTTAAGAAAAGCATCTTTAGCTTCTGCAGCTCAGATTGCACTGGCGGTGAGGAAGCAGGATGAGTGATATGATTGGCTAATTCTCTGACTAGCATGAAAACGAAGATAGCAGAATGGGAACTCTGGTGTCTTCTCAACCCCCGAGTGCAGCAAAGCGGCTTCGAGTCAATATAGCTGCTCATAGATCTATTAACGTATAGACGGGTTAGCTCGTTTAACCTTTAAGACTGATTACACAGTTCAGTTCATTAGGTAGCTGGTTAGCTTGTTGCTAAGAAACAGCAAACAAAGAGGACGTCCATGTTTTTCTCCTCACAGAATATGGAGCTCTGCCTTCAACCTACAGAGGAAGCACTGCTGAAAAAATAAAAAAAAATAGAAACTATGACAGAAATTCTAATGGCTTCCACTGCAAATCCCATTACAAACCACCATAATTATTAAATCATCATCAATCCAAAGAAACTAGACTAGAACATCTCATTTCACAATAAGCTCCATTCTTCTGGGAAGATGTTCAACTAGATTTTGTGGAGATTTGATCTTAATCATTAAGGTTCAACGTGAGGTAGCCTGGGGTGCAGTCAGCGTTCACATGCATCCTTAAAGTGTTCGATAGATTTTAGAGGTCTATAGCAGGAAATCGTCCACTCCGACCCATGTGAAGCAGATTTTCATTGGGCTGGCTTTGTGCCCAAGTGCTGGAACAGGTTTGGGTCTCAGAGTTCAAGTGAAGGAAACTTTTCATGTTGCCACATCCAAAGACATCCTATACCATTGTGTGCTTCCAAGTTTGTGGAAACATTTTGTGGAAGAACCACATATGGAAAAGCAAACGTAAACATTTTTTAACAGATTTACTTTTACATATTATTACCACATGATCACGTGACTACATGACCACTCTGCTACGATGAGAAGATGTTTCATGTCAATACACAAGCCCTTCAAATCACCTTTAACCCTTTAACCTTTCACAGGCTACACCGGTTTCCATTGAAACACCATATTAACACAACCAGCTATTTATTGTAATGACTGCTGCCAAAAAAGGCATCAATTGCTTCATAAATGGCAGCTGAGCCTAGCAGGAGCTGAGAATAGACAACATTACACTCAAAGTTCAGAGGACTTTGTTTTATATATATACTACTAACTGCTGAATTTTAAAATAACCCAGTAAAAGGCAGCGCAGAATTCATAACACAATCTAGTACATTATGAGACGTTTAATCTAACCCAATTTGGCAACCCGATCATTAAATATCCGTCTTCAGCTCCTTTTATCTCTGAGAATGGGGCAATGTGAATCCTGCCCTAGTGGGCTTCAATTATTAGGGTATCATGCAGCAGTTTTAGAACCGTAGTCATGCATCCTGTAATTTCATAGCAAAATACAGAAGATATACACTTAATGATGATAAACTCGAAAAGATTCCAAAAGATTCCATGCATCAGTAAGAGGCAGAGACTATTGGAAGTGCAATTGACGCTGGACAGAAGAACTCATGTGAAGCATAAACAGAATAAAAACTAGCACAATATCTAAATGAGCTCTGAATAAAGTCATGTTACTGGGTTAGGTGCGTGGGTTTCAGGATGTAGAGTCCGTGGTGACCATGTTTGGAAGCCGTAGTGCATTTTGGGAAAATGTTTAATTTCCCTGGAATCAGTTCCTGATTCCACCATCATCCAATGAACCTTCTAAGAATATATCTTATTGTATTATTGGAAGTAATGTAATTATGTTATACACTCTATTTCCAAAAGTATCGGGACACCCGCCATTCTTATATGTTGGAGGCACACGATTGTACGTGTTGCACTAACTTGAAGACATGTCCTTGTGCACAAAGCCAGCTCTATAAACAAATAGGTTGGAGTGAAAGATCTTAAGTGGCCTACTATAACCCTTATTGAAGACCTTTGGGATGAATTTTTCACGCTGACTGCACCCCAGGTTTCCTCACCTCATCTACATCAGTATTTAACTTTACTAATACCCTTGTAGCTGAATGAGCTCAACAAAATAAATGAAATGGAAGATATTATGATAGCAAATGGGGATTAAATGTGGAATAGGATGCTAATATGTTCTGGTGTCTAAAAACCTTTGGCCATTTAAATGTAAAAATGTGATAATGCAGTTAATAACTATTGATTCAAGGAGTCATTCTTACAAGCTTTGTCCTGTGTAGGTGCAAGACAAAGGGGTTACACCTAATGAACTTTTTCCTTTTATAAATTCTTGTTTAAAGCCATGAAAAGACATTTCACCAAGAAGGAAAAAAATAACCCATAACCTACGCTTGGACGTAAAGAGACGTCCGTCTCTGTCCTCATCTTTAGCTGTGTAAATAATGCATGTAAGCTTTGGCTGATTGATATATAATTTAGCAGGTCTTGAAGGCAACGCTGCTCAGTGGCCACTACAGCCACGAAGACGCTACGACTGCCTTGTTTCGCTGCATGTCTGACCCACGTATCATCCGTGATCGTCTGTGCTTCTACTAGAAACAACATTTTGAATCGGAAAATCAATGTGCCATGAAGCGATCGAGCGTTTTACTCAGTCACCTGTCTCAGCAGGTGTCTTTGCTATGAGTAACATCAATGCACAGAGCCTGTAATGCTGATATTACTCCAATCTGATCATCATGAACTCCATTGCAACGCACAAAAGTATTGGGACATCATGTGGTACTTCCCCAAACTGTTCTAACAATATTGAAGACACATAGTTGTCTAGGACGTCTTTGGATATGGGAGCATGAAACGTTCCCTTTGCTCAAACTAGGAGATCTATGTGAGCTCCAAAGCCAGCAGTGATATGTAAAGCTAAATATCTGATGATGAAGTGACATTATTTCTATACGATGCAACAATTTTGAGAGATATTGCGCATTTATATATAAAGTGTAATATTATGTCAATTGTAGGCTATACATTTTTGCCCCTGACATTCATAAATAGTAAAATGTAGAGAGCCCCATAAGGGTCCATGAATCATAGCTTATTCTTTTTTTTTTTGAGACAGGGTTAATCCAAAAACTTAGTAACCAAAAAACAAAGTCTGCATAAAAATAGCATGTTATAGAGAAGTTATTTGGAATTCTATGAATTAAAACAGCTCCTGGCTGCCAATAGGGAATCATAATATTATTGTGCATATTTAAATAATAAGCCTAGTTGGTTTATGTTTGTAAAATAATTCTGTGTTTTTTTTCAACGGCTGAAGTTGACAGGGGACTCAGGTTTTAAATTTTAACTAATTTAATGGTCCATTCATATTGAGATTGTTCCCTGTTTGATGCTCAGCAGCCTCCATTATTTTGTCAATTCTTCCTAGTAGATTCTAAGAAGGAGTAATTATTCAGCCACAAAATGAAAGAGGTCTGGGGGTTCAGTCGGTGTTCCGGTTCATCCCAAAAGTGTGGGGTTGAGCGGGAAAGGGTTCTGTGCAGGAGTTCTTCCACTCTATCCTTCACACCAACAATCATATCTTTATGGAGAACGCTTTGCTAAAAACAGTGTTGGGAAGTGAAGGGACATTGTAATATTACAACACTCAAAGACCTTTAATACAATTGTGTGCACTAGTTTGGCAAATAACCACATTTTGGTGTATTGGTCAGGTGATCACATATTTCTTGCTATACCACAAAACCTTCACGTATTTTGGCACCACATTGAGGATAATACATGTTTAATAAGAGGATTGTGAACATTTTAAAAGAACATCACTGTAGTATACTTTGAATCCAGTGTATTCGTTTGTGCTGACTCAGTCATTAACCCTCTGAAAAAAAGGTTGCTTCTGATGCAACCACACGCATGGACCCTTTTCTACTCGAGCACTAGAGAATCATGGCTGAGCCCAGACCCCTGCTTCCCAACAAGCTGGTGTAGGTGAAGAAAAGAATGTAACATTAATGTAATGCAGATGACTAATAAAGGCTTTGTCTTCTGTCATCGGCTATTGATAAACCTTGTATCGAATGAATGCATGTGTGTGTGTGTGTGTGTGTGTGTGTGTGTGTGTGTGTGTGTGTGTGTGTGTGTGTGTGTGTGGTTATTTGTAGGCCTTTTTCCACCCACCCATCAACCAAAACACACACACACACACACACACACACACACACACACACACATACACACACAGTACAGAGGACACCATTGCTCAATGGCGTGGTGCTGAAACGGACAGCGCCAAACAAGCGCGTCACGCTGCGCGTACCAGGCGCGTTATTTTTGTTCAGTATTGACTGTGTGGAAGCGGTTTTAATGAAAATTTACTCAAAAATTTACTGAACAATGTCCACTTACAGTCCAGATGCTTCTTCTTAGGCGCCATCACCTCGTGTGTGGTAGCTTTACACACAGCCCGGGCCACGTCCGAGCCGGTGAGCTGGTACTGCGCGGCGGCGATGCGATCCGTGAGCGTCTGGCCCGACATGTCTGCTTTGGGGTTTTTTTTTTTATTATTATTTATTATTATTATTTATTATTATTTATTATTAATAAATATTTTTTCCTTTCAATAATCCGTTTCGCACTCAGGAATAAACCGGCCGAGCAAAAACATAGGCCGACAAAAAAATAAAAAATATTAGGAATCCTTGAATCAAGCTGAACTGAATACAGTAGATCAGAAGGTTCTTCAGATCTTCAGCTCCTATAATGAACACAGCAGTGCTTGATAGGTTTGCGTCTTGACATGAGGGATTTTGGCGCACGGTTGCGCTCCTCGGTGTTACGTAACGCGGTTGAGATGACGTCTATGACGTAGGCTACCGGATTTTCCGGATATCTCTCTAGCAATTAAAATAATACTAATAATAAGGGGAAAAACCTGCTGCACCAAAATATTACGTCCTGAAGAGTTCAAATGAATAAAATGTAACCCGAAACGGACAAAAAATGTACACGCGGCTTTGTTTTTTTTCCCTGAATATCGCGCGCAGTGTCCTCTATCCTTGTCCTTTTCTTCGGCAAAAAAAAGCAAACCAAAGATGCTCTTGTGTTAGATCTGGACACTTAGGGATAAAGTGATGGACGGTGGGTGATGGTTCCGGATTTATGCATTCAGGTCCGGAGATCGGTTTTATTCCCGACACCGTTGGAAAGAACGGATCCGGTCCGTGTAGGTCGTCAGCTGGTTGGTGGACACGATCACGTGACCTTCAGCAAGTCGTAAAGGAAATGGATTTAGGGAGAAAGAAAGCAGGCTTTACTGGGTTAAAAATGGTCAACACACACACACACACACACACACACACACACACACTGCATAATACAGTGCTATAATGCATATTAATCCCAGTGTCTGAAATGGAGTAAACACACAATCCAGAAGCTGAAAGACATATTTTTGGTGTTTTTTGTGTCATTACTGGTTCTTAAATCCGTCTAAAATGGCTATGAGGTCTAATATTCCAGGTTCCTGTCTTACAAAAGCGTTTCCCTCAGAATGGCAAACCAAAGAACTTTGGCCAATCCTACATCTAGAGAGTGAACATTGTCAAAGAACCTTGCAAGACCCTGTGAAGACCCCACCACGACCATTTGATAAAAATGAGATACACTGTATAACCTTCTGTACATGAAATCCAGTGCCATATAAAATACACTATCTGGACAAAAAGTATTGGAACTCCTGAACTTTTAACCATTTGTGTTTCTTTCCCAAACCGTTACTATAAAAGTTGAGAAACACAATTATATAGGAGGTCTCTGGAAGTTCTAGCATGGAATTGTCCACTTAAACTATGAGACTCAGCAGGATAATTCCTCTGTGCACAAAACCAGCTTCGTAAAGATATGGATTGCAGTGAAAGATCTTGCACTATACATTTTAATGAATACCTTTGGGAATACCTTTTTATCTTCAAAAAGATAAATCGTTATTTTAAAAATTAGTAAAACTAAGGATTAGTTATGATGAGGATTAAATCCACCTGGATTAGTTGAAGGATAATTAGCTATATTGAGGATTAGATAAATTAGTTAAAATGATAACTAGTCATGCTGGTGATTAGTTAAACTAAGGACTAGTTGTGTTGAGGATTAGTTAAGGATGATTGCATTGATGCTGGTTGCAGTTATGCTTAATTCTTCCCCCAGCGGTGAAACTCGAGAACTAACAGCCTTCTTGTGATCTGCTGAATTGACTAGTAGTGCAGGAGTTTTGGGGAATTTCGTCCAGATGAGCCGCATTTACACACAAATTCGATTTATTTATTTATTTATTCATTCATTTATTCCAAGTGAACCTGCTCTTTAATTGGAAAGCTTCCGGTTTCTTTGAAAATCACTCTCAGGGCTTTAGGGCTGCAATTATTTTTGAATCAAAATCGTGCAAAAAAATGTTTTTTTTTTTTTTTAAATGAAGTTAAAATTTGAATCAAAGTTTTCAAAAGCGGGTGTTGTTTTTGTTAGAGGGCACAGCGCTGCTCTTGTTTTATCCAAAACATTGAGGGACTTTTATTTTACGTCACTTGATCCGGAAGTGAACTTTCTTGAGTCGGAGTATTCGCACGTTGAAAGTAAGCATGGCTCCAGGTGGGAAAATCAATAGACCGAAAACAGTAGGTGTCTTAAATCTTTTATATCTCACACACACACACACACACACACACACACACACACACACACACACGAGTGTTTATACACATAGCCGACACTTTATGGTAAAAAGTTTGTGGACACCTGAGCTCTCAACTCCACTCTTCTCCTCAAATCTTCTGGGAAGATGTCAGGTAGTGTTGTAGGTGAGATGAGGAGGTCTGGGGTGCAGTCAGGGTTCACATTCATCCCAATAGCAGGCCGCTCAAGATCTTCCTCTCCAGACCATATGTTCATAGAGCTGCTTTGGCTTTGTGCTCAGGGGCATTGTCATGCTGGAACAGGTTTGGGTCTCGTAGTTCAAGTCGAGGCAAAAGGTATTGCTCTCTATACGATCGTGTGCCTCCAAGTTTGTGGGAACAGTCTGAGGAAGAACCACATGTGTCTGGTGTCTCAATACTTTTGGCTGAACAGTGTATACAGTACGGTTAAAGTTTTTATCATGTTTCAACACGATTCGTTAAATCATGCACATGCAGTCGAGAGCTTCAATTCACATCGAACATCAGACTGATCTTTGTGATTAGCCGGAACCAGATGAGCTTCTGAATATTGCGAGATGTTGCTGATCATCTGATTTTCTTGCATGTCAGTTTTTATACAGCATGGTGCTGAAAACAAAAAACCTCCCCTGATCTGACATTGCTATTGCATCAAACTTTCCAGGGAGGGTTCAGTAACTCATACGAGTTTTCATCAGGTTGAGCAGAAACATCTCAAACCTTGAGGTGGATGGACTACAAGAGCAGAAGACCAGGATCAGGATCATGCCAAGCCATCCTAGCGCAGTTGTGTTCCTCTAAATTCAGTTTGGGGAATAACAACACTATATATGTCGGGGGGAGGGGGGAATCAGGTGTCACAATATTTGTTCTCGTTTTGACAATTATTTTGGTGTTCCTTCATGTTCTCCTTGGGGTTCCTCTCATGTACTTGTTGTATGGACCCTGGATAAAACCCAGGTCCCACGCTAATGATGCAGATCCGGTCGTCACTCTTTGTGGTTTGTGTGGTTCTCCTGCAGGAACTAGGGAAGAATCTTTTCAAGAGGAGGAGGGTTCTGACAAAGCAGAAGAGGAAGAAGCATCGCATTGTTGGAGCGGTGGTGGATGAAGGTCTTATAACCAAACACCACCTGAAAAAGAGAAGGTGGGGTCTAACATATGATGGGGACTAGTTACTGCTGAGGATTAGTTAAACTGGGATTAAATGAACATTTGGAGGAAAAGGTGGCCATGCTGAAGATTAGTTATGAGGTTTAAAATTAATCAGGATTAGTTAAAGGATAACTAGTTGTGTTGGGGATTAGTTAAACTGAGTATTAGTTATGATGAGGACTAGTTAACCTACAGGTTAGTTAAATTCAGAAGAATTATAATAGTGATTTCTTGCAGTTGTACTCAGTTCTGCCCTCAAGCGGTGAAGATGTAGAACTACACCCTGGTTGTCTTGTGCAGGATTCTCTGGGATTTTAGTTCAAATCAGCTGCATTTACACACAAATTCGGATTTTTATTGATTTATTTGAAATCTTTCTTATGTTGGGGACTAGTTAAATTGAGGGCTATTTATGCTGGGGATTATTCATTCCAGAACTGTTTTAATTAAGGATTACTTATGATTGGGATCCTGTGAGATCCTGTGGACCATCTGATCTTTATTTGAATTCTGTATGACTATTTGTTTTGAATGTGATTGGTTCAGTCACATGACCCCATTATAAAAGGCTGTGTATGTTTCTATGCCCAATTGATTGTACGCTTTCTTTTTTTTTCCCAGCACGAGCGCCAGAGCGAACATCACCCTGTCTGGGAAGAAAAGACGAAAACTGCTGAAACAACTGCGCCACATGGAGAAAGAGAGGGAAGGCATGGACGGTACGTTTATACAGATTTGCCTCGATTTGTGATATCGTTCAGCACTGTAGCCAAAATTACGTTGACACCCGAGCGTCACACGCATGTAATCCGAGGCTTCACTCACTCAGGAGCAATACAAGTAGATCACAAAAATACATATTTATCAGAACTTTTGTGTCGACATGACATTGTTTGTTCTATGTAAAGAACTGATGTCAATCAAAAACCCATTTGTTCCTTGAATATCAGCATTTTATCTGTTTAAAATCAGATCAAATAACATATAACTCCGTTGCCTCTTTTTTCTTTAAAGTGGAAGAAGCACCAAAGAAGAAACCGACTCCTGCGGCCAAAAGAAGAAGACGACGACAAGTGATGTAGAGATGATCGATACGGAGTAAACGATCTACACTGAATGGACAAAGTGTGGACACCTGAACATATGTGCTTTGTGAACATCCCATTTGTTGTTATAATAACCTCCACCCTTTTTAGAGGATGTTCCGTTGTTTTCATTTTTTTGGAAATCCGTGCTTATTCAGCTATAAGGGTAGAGGTGAGGAGGCCTGGGGTGCAGTCAGCGAAATGATTCTTTAGAGTTCGTCATTCCGGGTCAGTTTCGGGTCTCCTGGTTCAAGTGAATTGCAAATTTAATGTCACCACATTCATTCTATACAATCGTGTGAAACCACATGTAGCATATGGAAAAGTCAGGTGTCCCAATACTTTTGTCCAAATAGTGTATATATTGTTGTTAAATCTGCTATTTTTGTACATTTAGACTGTACAGGATCTAAACAGCAGGCTACAAGATTTCCATAATCACATTTGAGCTGGATTTTTGAGATGAACGTCATCACAGTGTACTGATAAAGCAACACCATAGAGCGACGTGAAGCAGAACAAAAAGTGACATTTAGAGATGAATGGATCCGTGGACGATCTCACCAGACCAACATTTTTATGAAAATATTTCATTGTTTGAAGTTTCATGAGATTCACGCTTTGTTTTCTGATCGAGTCTCTTTGATCTTCTTCGGTTTTGTGAACGACAATAAAATTCACCGTCATGTTCAGCGCTGTCTCTGGTTTCGTTTTTTCATATCTAGGATTTGCTCACTGTAATTAAAAAAAACAAATCAGTGTCCTTTAAAGTCCATATAGAATCATTTTAGAGCTATAAACTGATTCCATACACTTCCTTTTGAAACAGGAAGTCAGTGACATATACACCGTTCACACTGATCATCAGAGAATGTTACAATCACCATCCTAATATTGTATTGCCTCCAAAAGCTCTCTGACCCATTAAGGCACACGTCTCTAGGTGTGCTGTGTTACCTAGCACCAAGGTGTGGATCCTTTAAATCCCTCAAGTTCAGAGCTACAGTCTCCATGAATGAGACTTGATCTTCCAGCACGTCCTTTGATTAGGAATGACTTTTGGGGATTGTGTCAACACCTCCAGAAGCCGTTCCTGAACAATGTGTGGATGTGCAAGCAGCATTATCCTCCTGAACAAAGGAATGAATCATCCAGAGCATCATACTGCCTCCACTGGCCCACTCACTGGCCTGACTGAGCAGACCAGACCACCTTTTTCCACTGGTCTATAGTCAAGTTCTAATGCTCATGTGTCCATGAGCTTTGGGTGGTGTATAGGGGTCTGCATCAGCTCTCTGACTGCTCTGCAGCTCCATTAGCCTGGAGTTCCAATGACATTTTTGGTAGGTAACCTCTGCAAAATTGGGAACATCACCAAAGACCTGCTTTGGAAACCAAATCCAATCTTTTTTTTTTCTCCCATTTTTCTTACACATCAGCTTTGAGAACTGATTCTTTACTTGCTGCTGAAGAACTCAATCCCCTTAACAGGTGCCATACATGATCATATGAACATATCAATACTAATCATTTCACATGTCATGGTTTAAATGCAGTGTAGAGTGTTTTTACACTACATGACAAATATTGTGGACACTTGAACCCACAACTCTTCTGGGAAGATGTTGTGCAGATTTGTATCTCATTCAGCCACAAGGGTCTTAGTGCTGTAAATCAGAAACCGGAGTTTGGAGGTGCAGTGAGTTGAGGAGGCCAGGTGTGCAGTCAGTGTGAAAAGTTCATCCTGGAGGTTTTAAATATGGCTTATAGCAGGCCAAGATCTTCCACTCCAAAAGATATGTTCATGGAGCTGGCTTTGTGCACTGGAGCATTGGAGCAGATTTGGACCTCCTAGTTCATGTGAAGGAAACAATTCATGGAGCGGATTTTAAAAGAACCACATTCGGCATTTGGAAACGTCTCGATTTCCTAGATTGTGTGGTCACTTTGGTAGACCATGATTGATGCATTGTGTTTGTGTGGTGCCACATGTTCTATACAAATGGATGCCATAGTAACACACACTCTCACACAGATACTGTTATCATTTACACACATCTCTGAGACATGATGTTCATCCATGCATGAGGAGCAGACCTGCTGGTGGTTGTATCATTTTAGTAGTGGGGGAAGGAGGGGTAGTTGATGGAGGTGGAAACATTCTCCTCCTTCAACACCTCTTTGTGTATGTGTGTGTGGTGTCTTCATTCAGCAGGGTTGCTCTCCTGTTAACATACGGGTTCTGCAGCAAGCACGCTCTCATTGGGGGTGGCACTGGGGGGGATTTACAAGGAGCCGAAAAACAAAAAGAAAAATGGGGTCAGAGTCGTGATGAAGTCTGGAGCATTGCATCTATTTTTTTTTGGATCGACTCAATAACGGGAATTAAAGCGGTGCTGTTTTGCGCGAGCGCACGCGTTGATTTATTGTGCGCGTGTCGGGTGTTTTTTGATTTATTTATCCTTTTCGTGTTACCTAACAGCTCGGCGCGTCTCCGTCTTTTGTGTGCACGCGACCGGGAAGGTAAAAATTAAGTAATATGTGTGTTTAATTCAGTGCGTGGTGTGGATGCTCTCAGTGGGATGCGGTTTCCTGTAGACACCATTTTAGATTATAGACCTTGTGGGCATCTTTAAAAAAATAAAAAAATAAAAACCCTGATGTTCAGATCCACCTCTCTGGGATGATTAAGATCAACATTGACCGGATGCTTATGAAGATGATGCTGATGCTGATCGTTTTATCCTCTTGTGAGATATTTCAGTAAGGGTAAGTATAGGCTAATTTTTCATTCTTTTATTTTTTTTTTCTCCAGAAGGCCAAGAGCGCGTGCGTGTTCTAGCAGGTGTTTAAAAAAATCCAGCTTTGCTTGAATGCACGTTGAATGAACGCATGAATTTATTCATGTTTTAGAAAATACAGAAAAACAACTGGCGATCTGGGGATTTCATTAAGATTGCATCACTGTGATGGTCTTATCACGGGATGATGCTTGTGTATCCTAGCAACGCATCAACATCAGCACCAGTGTGCAGTTCAATCCAACTTGTCATTCCCCAGTGCTTTGCTGATCTTCATTAAGAACGCCTTCAACATCACCCAGTTCACTTTGCACTATAATGCGGTGTTCCTTTGTGAAGAACAATGCAACCATAAAGGACTAAAAGAAGTCAAAAGAACTGATCCGGAATCCTACGTGTCTCGACAGGAATCTGTCACACCAATTTCTCATGGGGATTGTACACGTGTGTTGTTTAACTACTCCACGTTTTCCTTCCATGTGGGTCTTCTTAAAAAATAAATCGGAAGATTTGTAGAACATCTCTGTACGCTGAAGCTTTCCAATTTCCTAATAAGACCTTAGACTCTTTGAGAGTGTTCCAGACTGAGGGTGCTTCTTTACACAAAAGGAGCTCATGGAAGACTTTACAAATGTTAGAGTAGAAGAACTCCTGCACAGAGAAAGACCTGACCTCCTTAACCCAACTGAACACATTCGAGATGAAGTAAAACTCTGACTGAACCACCAGACCTCCTCAAATCCTCAGCATCAATGTCTGATCTCAGTAGTGCTCAGTAATGCTCGGTAGCTGAGCGATCACTAATCTCCAAAGCCACACCCCAAAATCTAGTGGAAAGACGAGTAGAAATGATCGTAATAGCAAAAACATGAGACAATGAGACGTTCAACAAGGATATATCGCAGCGATGGGGAGGTGTGTACAAACTCTCGGCCGTGTACAGAGCGCGATTTATTTAAAATGATTTCACGTCGTGGAATTTGGTTATATTTTTTAAAGCATTTAGTTCAGTTCAGCAATATTTTTGCAGAAACCTTGATCTCTTTTTGTACTGATACATGTTAATCGGAAGTGAGTAACATTTCAAGTTATTTAATATAACAAACACTGATTGACAGAATCATATTCCTGCTGTTTAATATATTACAGTCAAAACAAGGTTCCTTTGACAGGTGTTTAATTGTTTGATTGCAATATAGACAGTATGTCCAAAAGTATTGTATAAGATGCAGTAGCATTAAATTTTACATTGAACTACAAGACCCAAACCTGTTCCAGAATGACCATGCTCCTGTGCACAAATCAGCTCTATGAACATATGGGTTGGAGTGGAAGATCTTTAGTGGCCTGCTATAGAGCCATAAACTCTGTTGGGATGTATTGGAATGCTGACTGCACCCAAATGAGGATGATGTTTCCCTTTTGAGTTTGGTTCCTCTCAAGGTTTCTTCCTCATAACATCTAAGGGAGTTTTTCTCATCTGCTCATCAGGGATAAATGCACACCATTCACCTTAACTGTTGATTTCTGTAAAGCTGCTTTGAGACAATGTCTGTTGGGAAAAGCGCTGTAGAAAAACTTGATTTGACTTGACTTGACCCCAGGCCTCCTCACTTCACCTACATCACTCTCCGAACACCCTTTTGGTTGAATAAACACAGATCTCCACACATCTAATGGAACGTTTTTCCAGAAGAGTGCAGGTTAGAAAGAACAGCAAAATTAGGACTGAATGTGTTGTTTAAAAAGCTCATAAGCTTATGTGCAGGTGTTCATGGAATTTTATCCATATAGTGTTATTACAGCAGATTTACCCAAAGGTCCTTTGATATGCACACTTTCCATACCACACTTTGGATCTTTCTTCACCATTTTTCTTTTTGCTTTTATATGCACTGGGTGCACCTGCATGGAACAAATTTCCCACAGCATGATGACTTTGCTTTCCACATTCCGTACGCCCTAAGTGGGTAGTTTAATAGGCACAACCCAAACATACACACAAAATGATACGTTCCAGCACGTCTATGTCATATGACCTCATATACACTACAGTAAGTGTGTGGTATAAATTAGACATCAGACCTGGTGTTTTCCTTCAGGTGAGCACAGTCATGAGCCAAATAGTCATTTTAATGAGATCAAATCATCAACAAATGGCATCAAATACATAGTCGTGAGTTGTCATTAGTGCTCTCTCCAGTTCCCAGATTCCCGGCTTATGGCACATCAGTTTGCAGCTGTTTTATTCCCCCGAAACTGTGCAATGCAGTAGTTCTTGTGGAGGACCTTGTTACATCGATGCCTCATTGCTTTTGTGATGTTCTCAAGACCAGAAGAGTTGTAACACAACATTGTGCCAAATAAACGTATACACTAATGGCTAATAGTTGGTGGACACCTGAGCATAACATATGTCCTTTATAACATCTCATAACACATTTTCTGCTGTTCTTTATAATCTCTATTCTTCTGGAAAGAAGATCCAAGATTCCACTAGATCTTGGTGTGTTTTGTGGGAATTTGCTTATTCAGCTAAAAGGGTGTTAGTAAAGACAGGTACTGATGTAGGTGAGGTGACGAAGCCTGGGGTTCACTAAGTTCAAAAAATCATCCCAAAGGTGTTCAATAGGGTTTAAAGCTGTAGTAGGCGACCAGAAATCTTCCTTTCCAACCCATTTAATATTCACGAAGCTGGTTTTGTGAACTGGTGCATTGTCACACGTTTGTCCGAATACTTTTCCACTTGAGGAAACGGTTTGACGTAAAAGATTTATTGTTTAAATAGGGATTGTAACAAATACAACTTATTACCCAGATGATAAGAGACTATGTTAATGATTCCAGTAAGATATTACCAACAACATATGTGATATGTTCCAGTAAAAGGAGCGAAGTGCAAAGTTCTACAGAGATAGATTGACGACTGCACATGAGCTCTGGACCCAAAGGACTTGAGACTGTCTAATGGCATTGTACATGCAAATCCAAGGCACTGGTTGGTACCTCGTTTCTCAGATTTGTTAAGATTTAACTTTCTTTAATGGCTTACAAATGTGAATGTAATGTATTTATAAAATTGTAATGCTTGTTGTGTAGTTGTAATATGATCTCTACTGTTCTAGTGTAAGTATTAAATTCATGTGCTCAATAAAATAAGCGAAACGCGTCGAACGAATGTCATTTTGACCTTCAATTCACTCGTTTGTGAAGAACATTTTGGTTGTAGGAAGAGCAATTAAAGGTGCTTAAGTTATTTGCGGCTCAAATGATCGAAGAACTCTCGGTTTTTCTTACTTCTAAGCCTCCCCAATTATCACCCAGCAGGTTTTAATCCTTTCGCATCAGGACTCTGAGAATCCCACGGATCTCCTGAGCTCTTAAAGCCATGTTCCCGGTTCATCGACACTCCTTCAGAGCAGTTAAGCTGCTTCTTGGGGCTCTGATCTTTCTCCAGGCTTGCAGTTGTGCTTTGAGCTCCAGCGGTGAGACATGCTACTCCAGGCAGCATCGAGACACTGTTGTGAATGTGGCCAAGGCTCTGAATAATCAGAAGACCGTAATGGATAAAAGGAGAAAAGATGCAGAAAGAGACTGCATTCTGTCCTGTTGCTCCGAGGAGCTGAAACCAGGTGAGGTGTTACATAAGTTGCTTTTTTTGTTTACATTTTTAATCAGATTATGCTTTCAGCAAAATTCTCCTATTTTACAGGTATAAAATGCAACATGGTGATGTTTAAACCATTAAGCCAAGATGGTATTGAGAACTGCTACCTGTTTCATTGTGAAACTGAGCAGGACTGCCCCCTGATGTCAGTCAAGCCTGGGTCTAACACTTACGATATATTCAAAGGTAATGTAAACAAACTTTAATTGTGATACAATGTGAAGGATTTCCTGCCTATGACAAGAGATGTGAACTCTCATATCTTATCAGCACCTGTTTGATCTATACATTATACAATTTTTAGATCATTTCTTACTTTCAGTATTCAGAGATCACTCGTATGTGTGCTAATGACATACCAGCACCTTCCAACATAGTCACACCTGATCCAGTATTTGCAATAAATAAACGTACTTATTGTCTTGATCTGGTTGAACAATATGGAATCTGTGTCATTTTCTAGTTACAACTTATCTTTCCTTTGTTAGCTTTGCAAACGTCCCAGTTTTCCATCTGGGAATGTTTTCCAAGCCCTGTTCACTATTAAATTTACTTAGGTGCTGGATTTCTGCTAACACGTAGCACTGGAGCTGGGGTTGATTCTACACACTCCATCTTTAGGATGCAGTGTCCGATGGCATGCTCAGCTGGCAGATTTATCCCTGTAGTGTGTCCTAGGTAATGTGATGGATAGCCAGCTGTCAGGATCGGCCACATGCCAACGCTGGCAATACTTTAGCTGGTTTATTGCTAGCACACGGAACACTCACTACGGATGGCACAGGCTGATCCTTCTGTTCAGGCTGAAAGGGTTGCTGTTTGGGCTTGTCATTAAAGAGGCTCCGGAAAGGGGAGTGCAGGTTTCAGAATGGCACAGCAAAACCTGGGGGTGCTTTAAGATCGGTCAAATGCACACAGAAGGCTTTCCTACATTGCACAAGTCTTCCAGCAGATATCTGCTCACAATTCCCCTCATCCCATCCATCATGTGGGGCAGGTCCTCTTTATCCTCCTACACATTCCAGTAAAATAAACAAAGCAAAAATATTTCACATTGATTAGCGACTACATTTGATCATTGTGTCTTGATTATACTGCCCAAAGGGTGCAGAACTTTGCTCGAAACAGGAATTCTCCAGGGTAGAACTACAATGTTTCCATAAGTGGCTTATCAGCCTGCAGATGGAACCGGAAGGCTATCATCACTGACACGTCCTTTTTTCAACAAGAAGGCCATGACCACAGGCCCATGTCATTCATCAGCATGTGTAAGGCCCAGTGGAATGAATCCTCAACTGACAGTGGTATTCATTGTACTTTACATTATTCAGTAACAGATTTGTTGGAAGGTTGTGACATCTGCGTGTACGCTCATTAAAAGGAACATGGCTGATTGTCACTGAAATATATTCATGGAATAATGTTTCCTTTTTTGTACTAAAGGTTTGACACACCCTTCTACTAAAGGAAAGGATCGGGTATCCACGATGCCCTTTACGCTGACAAAACAACCTCCTACTCAATGTACATCGACAACCATAAAACCAATGACCACGACAACCACCACTGAGCCCACCAGTACGACAACTACCACGCAGTCATCCACAACTACGGCTCCGAGCAAAGCAAACCCCTTCACCACAGCGGCCTCAGAGCTGGCAATCATCCTGCTTACAATGCCCGCTGATAGCATGCCGACCACTACATCGCCTATGACAACGACAACAACAACACAATCAACAAGTACAACCACAAAACTACCTTCTACAACTAGCACCACAACAACTATGCATCCTGTCCAACCACCACAGCCACCTCCAAATCCAGTCAGACCATCCAAAAAGCAGGTCAGGCCACCAAAAAAAATGGCTAGTAATAAAGTAGGTGAAATTCCAACCATACAGAAACAAGCCACACAGAAACCTGTGATACCTACTACTGTTTCCACTAGTACAACTACCACTACAACCACTGCTGTTACTACCCCAACAACAACCACGACTACTACAACCCCAACGACAACCACGACTACTACAACCCCAACGACAACCACGACTATTACAACCCCAACGACAACCACGACTACTACCCCCACCACAACCACAACGACTACTTTCTCGACAACCACAACATCTTCAGCTACAACCAAGACCACTATTCCGTCTACAACCACAACGACTACTCCCACTACCACTACCACTACCACAACAACTACATCCACAACTACCACTGAAAGGACAACTATAGTCGTCGTAGAGATGGAGAATGATCTGAAAAACGTAGATTCGAATTCTGACCCTACAGCCTCTGCTTCAGATAAGTCTAAAGAGTCACACTTGATGTGGAAGAATAGCCTGGCCTTGCTGGTGGTTCTCACACTCATCATTCTCACGTTTGTCGTGGCCATCGTGGGCCGCAGAGCCATGGAATCTTTTGACAGGAGACACTACACGAGACTGGAGCTCAACGACCTTCACTACGAGATCTAACCCTCGACCGAATCCTCGATGATCGTAGAGACAATCCCGTTCAATTTTAAGAAGTACCCCCGTTAGTTCACTGAAACGAAATATTTTGAAATGTAGGACTTGAAAAAAGTCACATCTTCCCCACTCAGATGATTGCTGGTGGGATGGAACAAGATGAGATGGATTTGAAGGGTAAATGAAAAGCAATACAAAGACCTCAGGAAGCTACAAAATGATAATAAAAAAAAAAAATTTGGACTATAATACTGTTGGACATCATTTGCTATGGCAGTGCATTTAGTCATTAACATTTCCATTGTGTAAAACCAATGATGAAGCTGATTTACAGTAAAAACAGCTGCATAATCAAATCTCTTTGTTCAGAGGCTTCATTTGTACAATGGCTTGATTTAGAACCATATGAACCATGCTAGGGGCAAAATCATTACTCTAGCCAAGTCAGCGTTTTGATCTGATCTGATGAAACATATTTGGTTGTTTTTCAGTTGTTATGCTGTTCATTTCAAATGATTAACACCTTCGTCGCTTGGAGGGTGTCAATAACTAAATGGAAAGACAGAATGCACTGAAAAAAACATGCAATGGTTTTCACGAGCACCTTTATAAGGCCATTTCCAGTCAGTACTGTTGCTTCCTTACAGAAAACTGCTTATCAAACTGTATTTACTTGCTGTGCATTGCATCTTTTGTGATTTTTTTCCCTTCTATGTTGTATTGATGTGTTTGACATTTATTACACCGATCCATAGGACAAGTCTCTGAAACATTGTTTGCATTTGTGCTGCGATTCTCTTGTGCGTCTACTACTTCTTGGTGGTAAATTACATTATGTGCACTATTTTTACTAAAAAAAAATTTTTTTCTTGACGAGCAGGTGTGTGAGTGTGAAGGTGTGTGTGTACAAGATAGGTGACTGTAACACATGCATGGTAAACATAGTTGCAATATTTGATGTGTTCCGGTACAGTTTCTAACATGCTTTTTTTGTGACTTTCACACGTTTTCCAGGAGTGTGTATCAGGTCAAAAATCTAATGTTATAGTTTTTAAAGACTAATCATTATGTACACAATCATATAGGGCTTTAAGGAACCTGAGCCTTATGATGGCGATCTGGATGAAGAAGTGAAGTCCAACTAGGGCTGCTTACAAACTGGACTGAAACTAATCCGGTACCTGTAGAACACATCGAATTAGCTGTAACTGCATTTTTTAACCAAAGGTGGCAGCAGTCACTCAGTCAAACCTACAGCCACCTTCCTGCTCTCGTGCTCCATTTTATAGAACATGGCTTAATTTTTTTTTTTTTAATTATCACTGTATATATATATATAAATGGTGATGGTTTGGTCTTGTTTTTTGTGAGTGGTTGCTTTTAACAACAATTTTGAATTTCATTTCATTATTTTTTTCTGCCAAAAAAAAAAATAAAAAAGTCAATTCTTTGAATGAAATGTTTGTAGGTTCTGGTTAAAAAAATATTAATAATAATTTATATATATATAAAAAACACCATAACACAATAATCATATTAATTATTAATAATCATTTTATATATATATTATATATATATATATAAAATATAGCTCAGAGTTACAGGTGTTTGGAAAATCCATTCCAGAAGAAGTATGTGGACACCTGATCATTTCATCCTATGGTGTTTGCAATTATTAGTCTTTCCACTACATTTTGTGTAGCTGATAGATAGATAGATAGATAGATAGATAGATAGATAGATAGATAGATAGATAGATAGATAGATAGACGGACGGACGGACGGACGGACAGACAGACAGCTAGATAACTTTATAAGCTATAGGAGGAAAAGATTAAGAAGATAAATAAATTTAGAGCAAGCTGTGTGTAAATCACATTTTATGTAGAGAAAATTTTCTATATAAATGTACAATATGAAATATGTACATTCAGAGATTATTCAGACTGTACAGAGATTAGACACAATGCTGAGTTGGTGAGGAGGTCTGGGGGTTCAGGTATTTTGTGGAATTGAGGAGCTCTTCCACTCCAAACTCTTCATGGAGTTTGCTTTGTGTACAGGAGCACGCCATACCAGAACATAATTTGGGTGTCTTATACTGTAGAAACTCATTCTGTCCAGGTTTTATGTGCTTCCAGAACGTTTTTGTATTAGAAGAAGAACCGCATATGTGATGGATGTGATGATGTAGAGGTGAGAGGAACAGAAGAAGCTGCATGCAATATAAAAGATCTATATGACTCTGTGAAATACATTTGTACATCATAAATGTCTACATAACAATAGTGTTGTTCTTGTTTTTTGGGGACTTGACAAGAACTTTTGTCTGGGATTTTATGGCTGGAGCGGCTCATATTTCCATGTTCGACGATTTATGATATTTTGAAATAAGAAAAATAGAATTTGATCACACACAACTATCATTAATATTTTTTATTCGGTTACACAAATGATTGTGATATACCCCTTTTGTCGTAAACACACACACACCGCATCACCGCTCATTGTGTGAAAAAGTAGTCCCACTGGAATGCGACTCGACGTTTAATGAGACGCGAACGCGTTGAGACGGGAGCACGAAAACCGCTTTATTTGCGCAAGAGAACTCGAATAGAAAGAAATATCTTACAGTTCTGATGACGAAAAGACAATACAGGTGATACAACAATAGCAGGCGTTCGGGTGTATTCATACATACAAACACACAGAACGAGACGGCGGAATGATACATTTCCACTTTACCACCACTACCCCCCGGCGGAAGGATACGACTCGGAAGCGGCGCAGCGTCAGGAATCGCAGCTCCACCACACAGGGAGAGAGTGAGTGAGTGAGTGAGTGAGAGAGAGAGAATGGGACCGGAGCTGACATAAGAATGAACGCGTCTGCGTTATAACCACGGCCGAATTCCCACAACTTGGAGAAATAAAAAAACCAAAGGAAAAAGGGATTTTTCCCCCAAACCCGGGGTTCTTATCCAACCGAGCGGGAGACGAGGATTCAGAGGCAACCATGCGATGAGCTCCAGGGAGAAGCGGAGGAAAAACATGGGCGCGCTGCTGCCGAGTCTCTTTTTGTGCACTTTTTGTTTGCAAATACGCGGTGAGTTTGAACCGAACTCGTCTTTTATTATTCTCCTCAGTCTTTAGGTCTTTTTAATAACACAACAGACTCAATTTCCCCCCTGTTTTTCCTCCTGGAGCTGTGAGAGGAGTCGCCGGATCTCAGTCTATAAAACTCTGTGTCTCCTCTTAGGCTCGCGCGCATGTCTCGCTGAGGCGCCTAAATAAAATAAAATAAAAATCAGCTCTTTTCTTATATAGATATATTTTTAACTTAATTACCGAATTATTTCCTTTATTACTCACTTACAATGTCTGATAAGATATTCGGAGTTTCTTTTGACACTTTCCATGGGTCTGCTTGCTAGTTTTCTGTAGCCGAGCTGCATTGTTGTGAATCGCTAGCTAGCTTTAGCCGGAGTTCAGCACAGGGTTAGCATTCCTGCTAACTAACTTCCAGTCCTGAGGTAAAAAAAATTATACTGTATATACCATGACTTTTTGGGTTAGGATATATTTTGTTTTTATTTTGTGCGTGTATATATTTATATATATATATATATATATATATATATATATATATATATATATATATATGTATATGTGTTTATAAATGTATGTGAGACAGAGAGAGGGGTTTGGGCCTGTAGTTGAAAAGGTTAGAACTATGGCGTGGCTTTTACCTCAGAAAAAGAAGGAAAAAATTTTCTCAGGTCAAGAACACAAACAGTAAGTAATGTGTTTATGTAAATACATTTATTTTTCCATAGCTTTGTAAAGAAACGTACACTTGTCAGATTTGACATATGATTTGTTTGGTTATTGTGTATTTGTCTAAGTGACTGTGTATATTTATGTATAATATTCCTAATATTTAGTTAGAAGGCATTAGAATAATGCATTCATGTGAATCAGTGGGACTTTTTTTTTCTTTCACTGTCGACTTTTTAACACTAATGAAACCTATATAAATCAATATATATAACTATATTATATATAAAAAGATTTTTCCCTCAATAATTACAAACCCATTAAATGTTATAATTAAAGGTATGAATAACGTGTTTATACCCAGATTCTTTTTTCCTTAGCAGCTCTTAGGAGAACCCAGACTACTTGTGCCTATGAACATCACATCCTGAGGGTTGCAATTATGCCAAGGCATCTTCAGAAAAAAGGGAAAATGTACTATAGATTATACAACAGGCATTTAGTAAAAAAAAAGTGATGTTCAATTTTATATATATATATATATATATATATAATCTCTATACACCCTCTGTATTTTGGATGATTGAAGGTGTAAAGGGTGTTGGATGGCCACCCTGCTGTTCTGCAAATTTCTAAATATTTGGGAAAGGAAATTCCCCATGTAAAAAAATAAATAAATAAAACATCAGCAAGACCAGGAGCTCCTTAGGGTTTTGCTGTTGAGAGGGGGAGAGAGCAACTCCGTGGTCCATGTGTCAAACTGAGGTTTGAGTCTGTGCCAGAAAGCCCTGCAGAGGTATGAGCTCCAGAGTAGAGGAAGTCCTTGAGGTCATACACAGCTTCAGAGCTGAATAAATGAATAAGGGTTGGGGGGGGAAAAAATAATCCAGACTGAGGAAATGAAACAAGCCAGAAATGACTTTCAGAGGAAGTAAGTTGTTTGGTGGTGGTGAAGAAATTTATGAGGAAAAATGACGGCTTGTGGTTAGCCGAATTTTATTTTTGTCTTTATTTTTTATCTCATACTGAGTGTATTATGTTGTGTATGTGAGCACTCCAGACTCTGATCGACCTTTACACCCCTGAGTCTAGCGTTAATATTGGTGGTGAACGAGAATAATAAAGTATTAGGAAAGAAATTCTGACGTGAACTTTGAAATGTTGCATAACGGACCTGCTGTATGTTTGTGTTTCATGGTGTGATGGCGGTTCAAAGTTGTATCTTTCTTTAAATAAAGGCTTTTTTTTCAGCTTTGTACATCTGTGATGGAAACAAATTAATTACACGGTTGTTGTGAACTTTGTTTTTGGGTTTTCTGCATCTTTGACAAAAAACATTAGGTCAACATACACTATATGGACAAATCTTTTTGGACACTTGACTTTTCCATCTCATGTGGGTTCTTCCACAAACTGTTAGACCAATCTTATAAACGCACACAGTTGTATAGGATATTTTTGGATGCAGTGGCATGACATTTTTTTCCCAATGCTCAATTTATTTATTACATGGGTTAGAGTGGAAGCATTCCTGCTATAGAGCTATGAATTCAGTTCAACTCCTTTAGGATAAATTGGAACGCTGACTGCAGAACAACAAATGGGCGATAAATTATGATGTGCAAAAAGTGCATACAATGCTAAGGCGTCCACAAAGATTTACTCATATAGTGTATATCTAAGTGTCAAGTCATGAGCTGTTTTGTGTTTTCTGATTGCTGAAGAAAAATTGGATGTGTGATGGTAGTTCAGTGTGTAATCATACTGTCGTGTCGTTTTCTGCAGCCGTGCCTCTCCTCCTGTACGCCAACAGACGCGACTTGCGATTGGTGGACGCCGCCAAAGGTCCCAGCGCCAACGCCACGGTGGTGATAAGCGGCTTGGAGGATGCTGCAGCCGTGGACTTTGTTTTCAGCAGAAGTCTGATTTACTGGAGCGATGTGAGCGAGGAGGCCATTAAGCGGGCCACCTTTAACGGCTCGAGCTCCAGCTCCCAGACCACGGTGGTGTCGGGTCTGGCTTCGCCCGACGGTCTGGCATGTGACTGGTTGGGTAGTAAACTTTACTGGACAGACTCGGAAACAAACCGCATCGAGGTAGCCGAGCTCAACGGTTCACTCAGGAAAGTTTTGTTCTGGCAGGACCTGGACCAGCCGAGAGCGATCGCTCTGGATCCGGGCAGAGGGTGAGTGGGGAACCTATCGCATTTTTATTGCAGTCATGCTGCTGCTCTGATTGTCTTCGAGATTATATCGATTTAAAGTCTGAGGTAATTCTAGACGTTTTGTTCGAATTGGTTTACGATGAAAGATGTGCATGCGTGTGACTACGGAGTGTCCTGAGCGTTTAGAACGAGGTTCTAGCTGAACTCTTTGCATGTTTTGTCTTGTCAGGTGGTAGCTTACATTTAAAAAGAGTTTACATGTGTACAACTGCATTTTAATACCCCTGGGATACAGGGAATGTCCAAAGGCACTCAGTGTTCCTGTGGAATTCCTTGTGGAAAACTGTTAATAAATAAATAAAAGAGAAAATGGTACTATTTTAAAAGCTTTTTTTTGTTGTTGGAAAAATAGGATAAATAGTTTACTTTAATTCTAGTGGGGGCTATGTTTTTTTTTTTTTTTTATGAGAACTGTCTTACAGAGTTTTCTTTATTTTTGTAGCCTCCTTCAAATTCTAGATAATGAGGAAGTGAATTTTCTAGAGGAAGTAGCGTGGGCTTTGTTCCAGCTGAACGTGGTTCTTTCCCAAACTGATACTGCAAAGTTAGCTTGTATAGGATGTCTTTGGATGTGCTAGCATGAAATCTTTCCTTCACTTGATCAAGGATACTCAAACCTGTTTTAGCTCGACAGTGTCCTGATGCACAAAGCGAGCTGTTGAGTTGAGTTGCATGGTTTAAAAGTTTTTTAGTAGGTCTGCTATAGAGCTCTGACCTCAACCCTATTGAACACCTTTGGGATGAATCGGAACACTGGCCTCTTCACCTCACCTATATTCAGTGCCTGACTTTTTTACTTACTTAACTTTTGTGGCACAAATCTTCACAAATCTAGTGGAACATCTTTACAGAATAGTAGAGCTTCTTATTACAGTAAATTAGGAGTAAATGTGGAACAGGTTGTTCTAAAAGCACATATCAATCTTATGCTCAGGTGTCTACAAACCTTTGTCCATATTGGGTATTTTATAATGAATGCTGTACTTCAGAGTATAAAATATGTTAAAATCAGTGTTCATGTATGTGTTTTAACTTGAAGGTGCTAAATTAGTTTTTTTTTTTGGTTGTTTATTTATTAGGTAGAAAATAAGTTGTTTTTTTTTTATAACTAGTGTCTCATTAAACCAGCTGCTTCTGATTTACCTGTGCTGTGAGTAGGTCTGCAAACCTCGGGAACCGGATAAGTGTGGGTGTAATCCGAGTGTTTTCCTTACCACTCCACCCCCCACGGCAGAACAAAAGCCTGATGGGTAACATGACACTGCTGTCTAGTGGTCCTCTCAGACCTCCCCCACCACACACAGACACAGAATTCGACCAAAATGCTGCTCTGTTGCTTCCAAATGCCAGTTTATACTTGATGCATGACTTTGAAGAAGCAGCGCCATTGTTCGCACACTCACCTGCGTATCTGATCTACATCCGGATGATTTAAAAGCTACTGCTATGTTTGGGGTTTTCATGCACACCGTTTAGTTCCACCTTCCCCTCAAAACTGTCGTTCTTTCAAAGTTTCTGCTGTTGTGATTGTTGTCATAATTCCTAAGAATCTGAGCTTACATACAAAGTATTTATATTCGAAAAGCCAGGACACACGAAATAGGCCTTTAGAACATTAATACGTACGATGCAACATTTCCGAATTTCTGAGGTTGTGCATGAGCAGTGCTCCAAACACACGTGTGTAGGATGTACATAGCAGTCTTACTTTTACAAATACATACTATATGAACACATTTGTGACACCTGAGCTTTTTGAACATTCTATTCCACCTTTACTCCCCATTTGTGTTTATAATTCAATTTCACTCTCCTGGGAATATATTCCACTATATTTATGTAGATTTGTGCTCATTCAGTCATTCAGTGTTCGTAAAGTCATTTACCGATGTGGGGAGCTCCCCATCCCTGGGATGCAGTCAGCGTTCCAAAGGTGTTTAGGAGGGTTTATAACTCTATAGCAGACCACGATCTTTCACCCCAAAACATGTAAACCATATCTCCTTGGATATGGCTTTGTGCAAAATGGCATTTTCTTGCTGGAACAGATTTGGGTCTCCTGGTTTTAAATGAAAGGAAAATGCATTGCCATTGCATCTAATACATTTAATATACAGTCATATGCTCTTGACTTTGTGGTAACAGTTTAGAGAACTACATATGGGTTAAAAAAAAAAGGCTGGCTGTCCTGATACTTTTGGACATACCACCTGCCCTATGCAAGAATAGGCTGTTTTTTGCTGTATATTGAATCTCGCAGATTAAGTGGAAGATGAGAGCTGGATGGCGTCCATTGATAAAATCACAGACTCTGTTACATCATTATGCATGTGTGTGTCCACCCCTTCACTTTCCTCTCATTTTCCCATCTCCAAAGCAAGAGGTGCATTTGCATTTAAATTTGCACGGATGCAGATAAAAGGTTCTCTTCACCATTAATCTATTCATTAGTTGGATTTGAATCGAAGCCGCGGTGTTTGTGCATGCGTGAAAGGGAACACTTTAAACAAAAGCACAAGCCATTACTCTGGCCATTCTGGTTCGGGGGCCCAGGAAGGGGGTGGTGTTACAGATTGAAAATAACCACCTCATGCTCAAAGCATAGGTCCACCGGGCTTAGGAGCAACCTTTTTCACTGCGGTTTTATTAATATTAATAAATATGGGTGTTTGTTTGAAATGGTTGTAAATTGACTGGAGTGGTGTGCATTGGGTTCATCTGAAGTCAGATATGGACAAAAGTTTTGGGACACCTGACTTTCTCACACTTAGGAGATTCTTCCGCAAACTGTTAGCAAAAGTTGGAAAGCACAATTGTATGGGATTATTTTTGATGCGGTAGTGTAAAAATGTTCCCTTTACTTGAACTAGGAGACCCAAACCTATTTAAGCTTGATGGTGCTTCTCCAGCTCTATAAAGCTCTATAAATCTTCACAGAACTCTAGTGGAACATATTATAAAGTGCAAAAAACATAATATGGAATTCAAAAAGCACATACCAATTTTATACTGAGGTGTTCTGTCGATATAGTGTGGCTTGTGGTGTGTGTGTTTATACAGATCATGACTTCCACCATGGTCTGTAAAAAACACATCCCACATTGACACCCATGTAGCGCTAACCTGTTTGTCAAACATTTTGCGAGATAACAGTCAGTTTTAGGATGAACCTGGTGCCTCTTTAAATCTTCACTGGTCACTCCTCATTCCTGGCAACTATTTTGGAGTCACTTCTATCTCACAAACCTGCTCAAGCGAAGGGGCCAAATTTCATGATTCCAGAGACATCCTATACAATTGTGTGCCTCTGACTTTTTTTGTGAACAGTTTGAAGAACTATATATGTCCATATGGCAAAGTCAGGTGTCCCAATTCTTTCTTTTATTTACATACTGTTTATATTAGTTTATTTGCTTCAGATCTGTTAATATACAGATTTGGTTAAATCTCCAATCACTGTTTGTGTTGTCACTAACACTAGTTGTCTAACTTGTTGCTGAGCTACTTGCTTTGGTTAGTTGTCACTGTTGTTAATTTGTTGCAATTTCAGTCCAAAACCAGTTTGAAGATTAGTTCTGGAGGGAAAAGAACACTTTCACAGGAAACAGTTGAATGTCCAGAGGTGGGATTTGACTGTATACCAACTTGAAAGCCAACACGTATGCAGTAATAGTCGTCCCCCCCCAAACACACACACACACACACACACACACACACACACACACACACACACGCACGCCTTATCTCACCGCACTCTTTCTTTATCTTTTACCTCCATCTCTCTCTTCTCTCTCCCCTCCCTGATCCCTTTATCTTCCCCCTTCCCCCCCGATCCCAGAGGAGATGAGCTATTGAGTTTGTGCTGTAAATAAGGTGTGTTGTTTTTCTCTGAGACAAGATTTATAAACATTTGGAAAAACTTAGACAAACTACACTTGGGTGGTCATAAGAATCTCGTGTATCTGTTTGTGAAGTTTTGGGTTATGGTGTTTTACTCCAAATAAATAAAAACAGCATTGAGAAGTTTTGGATATCACCATCTCAGTCATAAACCAGTGGTTAAACGTCTGACCCTTACAGCACTCCCTGGCCTAGTAAAAGCTTCATTAAGGGTTTTCTTCAAGGCTCGGTGTTTGCTGTCTTTTCAGTAGTGTGGGGTTGACGAGCATGTGCAAAGCCAGTGACTCAAGGATGAACTGATGTCATAGCTCGGTAGTAGTGTTTAACACTGCGTTCCTTCAAAGGGCGTAATTTTCAACCTACAGATTGTGGGGGGGGGGCAAGAAAGAAAACGCTTAAGAGCCCAGGATGTGTGATGTCCTCAACCCCCAGACTTCAGCAAGTAACATTAAATCAACATGGCTTCTCATACCATTGCACTTGCTGTCGAATAAAAGAAGAAATGGTGCAGTTTTGGGTCATGTGACATATATGCACACGCGCCCGCACACACACTTCAGCTTGTGGCTCATTGTAGTAAAAATCCCTTTAAATGAAATCTTCTTTGTTTATTTATTCATGAATTTATTCGTGACATTGTAAATCCTGGTTCCTCCTGGTTTTTGTTTTTCAGAATACCAGTTTTATTGCTTGCGTGTTCCTCACAAAGCTCTATTGTTGTTCTGCCAGCTGTTGTTCATTGCAGATCGGTGCCGTTCCTTTAGTCCAGCTTTTGCCCTTTTGTGCTACAATCCACTTTGCTATTAAATAAAAAATGTCTCAAGATTTTTACCCGTGATGGTGTATCTTTTGATTCAGGTTCTGTTTCAGGTAGTTTTTCTTAAATACCTGTTCCGTACTCAACGATGTCAAATCAACATAGCTGCTCACTCTGTGAACAGTGTAACCCAAACAGCATTCACTCCAATCCACTTGCTGTCAGATGATCAGTTAGTGTGTGGATGGATGGCTTTCATTTTGACTATATGGTTGGAAGCAAAGTAAATTAAAGTAGCTACTTGTAGTACAAATCGATTCATTTAATAAAACTGGTTTAATAGATTGTTACGTACACTATATTGCCAAAAGTATTTACTCGCCCATCGAAATCATTTAATTCAGGTGTTCCAGTTGCTTTAATGGTTATGGGTGTATAAAATCAACCACCTGGGTTTGCAGACTGCTTCTACAAACATTTGTGAAACAATGCGTCGCTCTTGGGAGCTCAGTGAATTCCACCGTGGTACTGTGATAGGATGCCACCTGTGCAATAAGTCCAGTTGTGAAATTTCCTCTCTACTAAATATTCCACAGTCAACTGTTAGTGGTATTATAATAAGTGGAAGCCATGTAAAACCACAGAGCGGGTTAGCGGATGCTCAGACACATAGTGCACAGTGGTCAACAACTTTGTTCAGAGTCAATAGCTATAGACCTCCAAACTTCATGTGGCCTTCAGATTAGCTCAAGAACATTTGTGTAGAGAGCTTCATTGAATGGCTTACAATGGTCGAGCAGCTGCATCCGAGCTTTACATCACCAAGTGCAATTCAAAGCATCGGATGCAGTGGTGCAAAGCACGCCGCGACTGGACTCCAGACCAGTGGAGACGTGTTTTCTGGAGTGACTAATCACGCTTCACTGTTTGGCAACACGATGGACGAGTCTGGGTTTGGTGGGTGTCAGGAAGAACGGTACTTGTCTGACTCTATTGTGCCAAGTGTAAAGCTTGGTAGAGGGGGGAATATAATGTTGGGATGTTTTTTAGGAGTTGGGCTCGGCCCCTTAGTTCCAGAGAAAAGATGCTTCAACATACTAAGACATTTTGGACAATTTCATGCTCCCAACTTTGTTCCAACATGACTGCGCACCAGTGCAGAAAGCAAGGTCCATAAAGACATGGATGAGTGAGTTTGGTGTGGAGGAACATTCAGAGTCCTGACCTGACCTCTTGGAACACCTTTGGGATGAATTAAAGCGGAGACTGTGATCCACGCCTTCTTGTCCAAAACATCAGTGTCTGACCTCACAAATGCGCTTCTGGAAGAATGGTCAGAAATTCCCATTAACACACTCTTAAACCTTGTGGAAAGCCTTTCCAGAAGAGTTGAAGCTGTTATACATGCAAAGGGTGCGATCATCATTTAATAAAACCTAGGGATTAAGAATCGGATCATCTATCAGGTTGGATAATTGAAATGTGTGTGGACCGACATACTGCAGGATGATGTTTCACCTGTTTTGTATAGTGTACAATCCTTATTACCGTAATTTCCGGACTATTAAAGCACCCAAATATAAGCTGCACCCACTGAATTTTACAAAGATTTGCATTTTGAACATAAATACTCCGCACCTGTCTATAAGCCACAGGTGTCTACACTGTAACTAATGAACTTTACACAGGCTTTAACGAAAGACAGTGTCTGTTACACGACTTGTATATAAACAGTAGCCTACCAAAAAAGTAATTGTTCACTGTCTTCCTCCTTCCTTTCACAACTATTTCTCTCGAGAGTTTATCTTTTGGCATCGTCGTGTGTTTAAAAATCACCATCGGTGAAGCTTTTCTCCTGATGCTGTGCAGCTCAGAACACAGGTGAAGTGCATTTTTTTCATGCCCGGGTGTTTTCAGCGTGACGAATGATTCGCATTTCCTGTAGACAGTCCGAGTGAGCGGCAGTTCAAAGGTCAGAGGAACATCATCCATATTTATGATGTGGTGTGGCTCAAATTAGTGGGAGCGAGATTTAATATAAAGAATTTCATTGGTTCACCTGAACCCGTTCGGCAATTTCATTGGTCTAATGTTATGGGGTTCAGTTTTTTGGCATGAAGTTTGTGAAACCGGGAAAAACCCAGGAAAAATCCATAAATTAGCCGCTTCGTTGTTTAAGCCGCGGGGTTCAAAGTGTGGGGAAAAAAGTAGCGGCTTATAGTCCGGAAAATACGGTAACCTGCTCACGTAACTACATAAGCACAATGCATGTTATGTACATGGTGTCTGGCTATGCCCCCTTCTTAAAGTTGTCAGTAATTGGATCTGAGTAGAGTATTTAGCTTCAAACTTGTTTCTCTGGTTGATCATGCACATACGCTGTTGTTGAAGAAAAAAAAACGGACGGATATCGGGTTCATGCAGTACGTTTATAACTTGACTGACTAATGGGTTAAAATCTGAGCGTTCAGAAATGTGATAAGGTTGTATAATAGTGTGGTATATGTATGACTGCCTGTGGAATCTGATAACACAGGTAGTAGTGTTGATGTAAACACTGTGGGTTAAAAATCACGGCAGGGGTTAATGTTTCAAGGACGTTTTTTATACAAAGCGGGTGGTGTTGCTGCTGTTCCTCCTGCCTGCAGGGTGGCACGGCTATAATCTGCTTTTATGTCCCTCTTTACTGTATCACTTATTATTTAATAGAGTGGCCCTCATACTTACTTACTTACATACATATTTCATACAGTATATGCTTATATACATACATGCAGTACATACTTGCTTACATTGTTACATATAATAAATGCTTACTAGAATACTTGCTTATAATTACTTAAGGTACAGTGCATGCTTGCTTACATACTTACTAGAATATAATACCGTCCCTGTCCAGAGCGAAGTACAAAAGTGCTTTGAGTCTCTATCAATGAATAAATCTACACTGGTACCCTAGATTACAATTTAAGATAAATCAGCCTACAACTCAGTTTTTTTTCTTTCTTTAACAAAGCAAACTTGGAAAGTGTTAGTGTTTCAGAAAGATGTAGGTCTTCATCCTCCACATAAAGATAGACAGGGACTGTGATTGCTTGCATACTTGAATACATACAATCATCATTGTTTGTGTACTTATTTATTAAACACCCAAAACTCCACTTTCCCTCTTCCATGGTGTTTACCCAAAGTTTTATTTTTTTTATCTAGCTTATGGCATATTTTACACACACAAACACACACCACATATTGTGAGAGAGAGAAAGAGAGGAAGGGTGAAAGAAAGCAAACACACCATCTCATTGCTCTGTGTGTGTGTGTGTGTTAATGGCTCTCAGCGGGTGTCTGGTTCACACGTGTGCCACCCGTTTGATCCTCTGCTGGAGGAGCTGGCCTGGAGCTTGGCTCCCTGCGTTTACTTACTCATACACACTGTGGCCTTTTCCTACTTTCACTTACTCTTGCATGCATGCTCACTCACTCATGCACACACTCAAACTTTTGCACAATTAGCATAGCTCCGCGTGCAAATACTGTACTTAGCTACTTTTCTTTAACAAGCAAGAGAGCATGATTTCTGTTTGTTGGGTAGAAATCACTGCCGCTCTATGCACTACAGTGTGACAGCGACTTGTCCTCTATAAGTCTGCATTCAATCAGTTGTTCACATCAAGTTACTTAAAACGGAACAGTTTTTTCCCCCCTCTAAACTCCCCATTCAATGTTTATTTCCCATGGTTCATTCTGGGAAGATATTCCACTAGGTTTTGGAGTGTGCTTGTGGAGATTTGTGCTCATTCAGCCACAAGGGTGTTAGTAAAGTCAGGTACTGATGTAGGCGAAGAAAGGAGGTCTGAGATGCAGTGTTCCTATACACCCCAAAGTGGTTCAATAGTGTTTAGATCTCTAGCAGGAGATCTTCTTATTCAAGCCATGTAAAGCATCTTCAAGGAGCTGGCTTTGTATACAGGTTAAAGTAGGATTGGGGTCTTAATTCAAGTAAAATTAAATTGCATTGTAGCGCATCAACTTTGTGCTAATGTTTTGGTGAAGAACCGCATATGCTGAAAAAAGTCAGGTGTCCAAATACTTTTTGCCATATAGTGTATGTACAGTGATCATTAGAATTGTTGGGCTGCAAAGGGGTGGACAATTTCCTGTAAAAAAACAAAACAAAAAAAAACCCCCTAACTATTAATTAGATTTTTTTTAAACTACATTTCAGTTCCCTGTTACAGGCTAACCTGCAATACATTCTAAGCTGATAGCACACAAATGCATTGTCCCTTCAAGTATACAGCAAGTCCACATTCGTTTCGAAGCGACTTTGATTGTCCGTAGACTCTCATATATCCCCCCCCCCCCATTGGGTGACACTTCAACACACAGTCCTGTCAGTGATCTCGTAATTACCAAATGAGTGCCACTGCAATGTTGTGCTTTCTGCCAAAAAAAAAAAAAAGAAAAAAATCATTTAAACACATGCCACGTTGTTAAGTCCAATCTCCCACATGCAAACTCCCACGTCTAAATAGTGTAGTGATCGAGTAAAAGCAGTGCAGAAATTCTAAGAATTCCAGATATGTTGTTTTATCAAGAGCGATGACATTTGTGGCATGTTTCTCCTTCCTGGTCACTAAAAGTGTTTCTTGTCTATTTAGTGGCCAGTCCATGTTCCTACCCATGCAAAAAGGTTCAGTCCTCACACATGAACACTCCTCTGTCCCCTGTCTGATTCGATTGTTAGAGGACTGCACTGGTTATTGCTGTAAGTGTGGTTCAGTGTGTATTTATTTGTCCCAGTAATCCAAGACGATGATGGTTAGTAAATGTCCATCACAAGCATTTTACCATTTGACTTATAGAAAGGGTTCACACCAGATCAGCAGGAACAAAGCGTCTGGTTAATAATTTAGTTAATTTTGATGTATTGACTCTAGTGTTGCTTTTAGTGCTGTCTAACACCTGTTACAGTGTATGGGTGCAAATACACTAAATTTCACAATGTGTATGTGTGCACATAATGTGCTCCATGAGCACATACTTGCTTGCATATCTTTTATACATCTGAAGTTTTCAAACCAGTGTCTACTAGCTGCCATGCCAGGGGCAAAACAATGCGAACGGGGATGTCTGACGAGTTCATGCATAGCGAAGTTAGGCAGACAGACTATCTGCGATAAAATGTACTTTTGTTGTGAATGTCATGATTCGTGCCTCAAATCAACGGATGTCGATTTAAAAACGCCCCGAGCACAATTCTTTCCCACCTGATCCTTTCGTCTTGTACACACCCAGCTGCTGTTCGTAACCTATTGGCATCTGATATCATGTTTATACATTCCTTTAGCGGACCACATGATCAAAACTATCGAAACGGACCATGCGTAAGATGGTGTCTGTCTGCATTCATGCCTGAAAACAAATGTAGAATGGCAAAAAAAAATAAATGCAAGAACCCGGCCATCTGGTCTGAAGCGAAAAGTAGAGTTATCGAGTATAACCACATTTGTGATTTAATTTGTTGACGTTAAAACCAGGGGTGACATTATCCTCGTACTAATTAATGTGTCTGGATAATGTGGACCTTGATATTTTTGCAGTGAACTAGTTTGAATAGATGCGCTGCTGTGAGTAAATTCCAGTGTAAGGTGTGTGTCTAGCATGAAAAACCAAACTCTTGTCTTTTGTTGTGCAAAAGTAAATATTAGAATTCTTCATGATTTTACCGTGAGTCCTCACAGCTCCGTCCTAGCCTTTAGTTCCCGACGTTCAGCCAACTCCAGCTGTCCAAGATCCAGCAGAATTTGTCCTGTTAGTGTTTTTAAATCTAATGGAATGTTTTTGCTAGGTTTGTGTTCAGGGAGGTGATGAAGAACTTGGCGTAACCGATGTTATTTGAACTCTTAATAACCTTTTTACTGCTTTGTGTCAGTTTGTTTACAACTCCCAGTTGCGCAGGAACTGTCTACTGCCCTAAATATACATGTGTAGTGCGGATCCCATGGCTTTGCGCCAACCTGCTAGAGCAGACTTGCACATCGAAGTGTTTTCCTCCTCCCTCTGGGCATGCAAGGAGAGGAATTTCATCCTCTCTGGTAGAAAATTGGCATTGCAATGTAATTGCGGCAGCATATTTGTGTGATGCGGGTCTTAGCTTTTATCTCCTATCAACTTATGAGCTTTGAGCGATCGGACAGTGGCATTTGTGCGTCATGAACACCTTATGAATTACATGTAACTCGCATTTTGTTTTGGTTGAAGGTGCATCAGGTCAGGTTGTGAATTGATGCAGATTGACAAGTTTTCCTTCATGTGACCAAGGAGAACCAAACCAGATCTGCTTTACATGCATTGAAAGATCTCATGATATAATATAGAGCTATAACACCTAATATGGTATTGATTGGATGGCTAACTACACCTTAGGCCTCCTCACCTACATCAGTATCTGACATTACTAATACCCACAAGTCAGGTGGAACATCTTCCCAGAAAAGGTGGAGGTTATTATAGGGACTAAATGTGGAATGGGATGTTGAAATAAAAGGAACAAATCTTAGGATTCCACAAATTTTTGGCCAACTTTTATTCTCCTTGAATCCTCTCTTTTTTTCTTGAAGCTCCACCAATTTAAGTGACCCATTGTGTGTCCATTAAACTGATTGACCGTATGTGCATCCATATACAAAGTTTGTGTAATAAAATAATATTTAATATAAATAAATCTTGGGCCATCTTTGAGTATTTTGTTCCCTGTCAGGTAGTAAAATCCCTTTTCTCATCATCTACATCATTGCATAACAACCCCCCACCCATAACAGCTACATGACCACAACCATGTATATTGGGTCACCCCACATTGTTAAAGGTGAAAGGTCGAGTGTTCCCATGTGGCCATGATGTTGAATTATGGTTAGTGCATTACCCTTGAGAAAGTCACACAGACAGAAGGATGTTTGTGTGATCTGCAGTTGTGTAGCGGTAACACACTGGCTGTCCAATGCAGCATGTTGCTTGTTTCTGGACTGTTTTGTTTCTTGCACACTTAAGATCAACATTTGGTTCGGTTGTTATGCGATGAAGCACTCAGCATTAGAAATCTTTGGCATCCTAACTTTACATCTGAACCTTTACTATTTTGAGCTTGTGTTATTTTAAACCCATTGCTCAAGGAGGAGTGTGTGTGTGTGTGTGTGTGTGTGGGGGGTATAGCCTGCTTCTGATCCTTTACACACATGCAGCTTGTGGACACCGGAGCATAAGATGTACTTTTTAAACATCTTGTTCCTCATTTAGTCCACATTTCTTCTCACAATAACCCTCTGACATGTTGCTCCACTAGATTTGTGGAGATTTGTGCTGATTCAGCGGCAGGGATATGAAATCGGGTAGTTCAGTAGAGTAGAGGTCAGAGCTCTATAGCAAGCCATGCAAGATCTGTCACTTCAAAACATGTAATGCATATATTTATATTTTCTATATACATTCTATACAGTTGGGTGCCTCCAAGTTGGTGGTAACGGTTTGTGGAAGAACCACATGAGTGGAAAAGTTGGGTTCCACAATACGTTTGGCCATACCATATACACTAGTGATCACAACCTGTTACACAATTTCAACAATTAATTTCTCTCGTTTAGATATATAGTCAATTTCTATAGCTAAAAGCATGTGGACACCTGATTGTCACACCCGTATGTGCTTTTTCTGAACAACCAGCGTGTTTACTGTTCTAATAATGTGCTACAAGAGCATAATTTTGGAGATTATCTACATAGAGGTGCAATTAATTAATGAGTAGGAAATAAAGTGTCCCACTCAAATATATAAGGCTGAAAAAAGACAAAGAAATCCCTACTAATCACACTTATGAGAGGTGAGGAGATGCAGTGAGACCAGAAGGTGGGCTACAGTCAGATGAGAAGCAGGGTCATCATAGAGGTGAGGATAATAACAGGTTGTTCTCACTGCCAGGATGTGCCGCAGGCTGCCAGGTGCAACACAAAGTGGTAATTTTAAACTAAATCATCCCTTTCATTCCTTTAGGTACATGTACTGGACAGACTGGGGAGAGATCCCTAAGATTGAGAGGGCAGGTATGGATGGCACAAATCGAGCCGTGATCATCGAAACTGAGATCTACTGGCCAAATGGGCTCACGTTGGACTACAGCCAACAGAAGCTTTACTGGGCTGATGCCAAATACAACTTTATTCATCGCTCGAATCTGGATGGCACAGGGAGGTAAGTCATGTGATCCTGGATGATGTTCATGAATGTTTTTGGTTTTTGGTCATTCATTTCTTTGAAAGTCCATTTTTAATCCACTATGGAGGAGAAATTAATTTTCTAAGCATTTTTTTTTTTTTTCACATTTTTGATGTTTTCCTTGGTTCTGAGTCACATGGTGTTTTGAATGAGATGTCCAATTGTGTCATGCTTGGTCTTTCTTAGAGAGACCGTAGTGAAGGGTGCTCTACCACACCCCTTCGCCCTAACGTTGTATGAAGAGACACTTTTCTGGACAGACTGGAACACACACTCTATACACTCATGTCAGAAGCAGACAGGGGAGGAGCGCCATGAGATCCACTTGAACATCTTTTCGCCTATGGACATTCACGTTTTCAGCCAAAAGAGACAGCTCACCGGTAAGATGTTAACATTCTTTACACATCAAGCAGCATTTGCGGGCTTCCTGTACACATTAATGGAATTAAGCATTCAGTGCTGTTTATTAAAGGAGTGTAATGCAGCACAAAGAATGGTCTCTATGGCCAAGGCTCACTATAGCGTGTGGTGTGTCTTCAGCGGTGTTTTGTGGAACAATACACAAAGGCTTCCTGGACTGTTTGGTAATACAACTCTGCAGAGATGATTATGGCACGGTTACCTTTATGCCTCTGTGTGCCATGACTGCACAATGGAAGCCCTGTTTGGATTGAATGCAGAGAATTTCTCATGGCTGAGAGAAAAGCCAGGCACATGCTCATAGCACTCGTCAGAGCCACTTTCTCTCTGTGTGTGTTTGGGTTTGTGTTCGTTCCCAGGTGCCACATACGCCTTATGAGGAATCCGTTGCAAATTGTTTCCATTATTTCGCTCAACATAATTATTTTATTGCCAGTGTGAATTTCTGCATTATTCGAAAATTCTCTGAGGGTGTTTCAAACGATCCAACAGTTCACTGTTTTATAAATTTGTGAACAAAAAGGGACTGGAATTTGTAAGACAGCTGCATTTGTTTGTAACTAATTGGGTTTACAGAAGCAGGTTTCTCTCAAACACTTATAAAGCTCCAGTGTTGAACAGAGTGGCCCTCTTTTATGCAAATAAACAATGCTAGCCTTTTTTGGAAAACACTTTTCCCGTTTCTTAGGTTCTTACTAATCCAGCTGGTCCTAAAGGAATTTGATGCAGTTTCTTACAGGTGGCTCTAGCCCCTAGATTAAACACATGGTATAGATTTTCACATCAATTATGGATTACCAGTGACCAGGCTTAAATAGTCTCAAATACACTGTTGTTTCATTTCATTCACCTATTACTTTTACATTTTTAAACGTTACTCACTATTTTTGAAGGGAAATGTATGGTGTGCTTGTGATGTTTTTTTATTAAAATACAGCTTTTTGTGTTTTATGGACACGTGAGATTTGTATATTTTTTGGAAATCACATTCCACATTTACTTCCCGTTTGTCCTTATAATATCTTTTAGCCACAAGGGTGTTAGTTAAGTCAGGTATGGATGTTGGTGAGGTGACGAGGCCTGGGTCAGCTTTCTGATTCAGCCCAATGGTGTTCATTAGGGTTGAGGTCAGAGCTCTATAGCAGGATATCTTCCACTCTAACCCATGTAAAGCATATCTTCATGGAGCTGGCTTTATGCAGAGGGGAATTGTCATGTTGGAACAGTTTTGGGTCTCCTAGTTTATGTGAAGGGAAAATGTTATGATACAGCATCCAAAGACGTCCTATACAATTGTGTGCCTCCAACCTTGTGCTAACAGTTTGGAGAATCTATTAAATCTGTGTTTATGCTCAACATGGTATTAAATAAATTAACATTAAATGTTTCTGTATTTGATTTTTGGTTTTGTCCCACAGAAGTGAGGAGTCCTTGTTCTGTGAAAAATGGTGGCTGTTCGCACCTGTGCCTGCTTTCGCCGGTCAAGCCGTTCTACCAGTGCGCCTGTCCCACCGGTGTGCAGCTGCTGGAAGGCAACAAGACCTGCCGAGATGGTGAGAAACCTTCCAAATACACACCCATTTGGCATTATTGCATTACAAATTCATACACATCACATGATTTATAAACTGGTCTATGAGAAGTTGCAGTCCTCAGCTAGACGTCTGCATCCTCATTATTAAGTGTGTGCTGTTCTTGCCGAGACTGTTGGTCTCTCAAACAGTCCTTGTGGTTAATGCATGAACCTGGAGGTGCATGGTGTAGCCGACCTGTAGTCGCCATAGCAACACAGTTCTTTGAAGGCTTGCCAATCTAACAGTGGTGGTCATGTTTACTCTCACTGTATAGTTATACCTTCATTTATATACACATACATTTCCGGCAGTGAACGAAAATATTTTTTTTTTTTATAGATTTCGGAATAAAGCATTTTAATTAACATGGATCATGAAGTCCTTCCTTATGCCATCTTTCTGCACAATGCATTTCACTCTTTTTTTTGTCTCTCCACAATCTTATAGTCATATGGGATCTGTTTCTCAGCTCGGTTCAACACAAGATGATGGTCACATGCTTCCAGGGGTTTTCCCAAATAGTTGGGACAAATTATTTACACTTTGACTTGCTTTATGAGAGCAAATGATTAATTTGTGTGCAATTCTATTTTTTGGGGCTGGAATTTTGGTGATTGTTTTTTTGAAATGTAGAAAGTATTGGCTTTCAAATCACAGCTCTGGCATACCACCGAGTACTTTGGGTGGCTGTGAAGATACCTGAAATTGTCAATTAGTAAAGGGTGATGATGAAGATCAGGGCTTTTTGCAGGAAGCTGGAGTTCCTCCATTCCATCCGTAACATGTCTTCCTGGAGCTGGCTTTGTGTATAGGAGAAAGGCATGCGGGAGCATGGTTTGATTCTTACATATCTTCATTATATAAGTTTGTAGGTGATTTGCATGGGTGTGGTGGTCAGGTGAATGTTTGACAGTATGTTTAATAGTACTTGTCTTCTTCCAGGAGCCACGAAGCTGCTTCTCCTTGCACGGCGCACAGACCTCCGGCGCATCTCTCTCGACACGCCGGACTTCACCGACATCGTTTTACACGCGGAGGATATCCGACATGCCATCGCCATCGACTATGACCCCGTAGACGGCCACGTGTATTGGACAGATGATGAAGTGCATGCAATTCGCCGCTCTCGGTTGGATGGCAGTGATGCACAGCTGCTCGTCACCTCGCAAGTGAATCACCCAGATGGCATTGCTGTTGACTGGATTGCACGCAACCTTTACTGGACCGACACAGGCACTGACCGCATTGAAGTGACACGGCTTAACGGTACCATGAGGAAGATCCTGATTTCCGAGGAACTGGACGAGCCTAGAGCGATCGTCCTGGATCCTGTCTCAGGGTGTGTGTTTTTATTTAAAAGAGCATGTTCTGTTTAATTGAGAATAAAACTGTGTGTGTGTGTGTGTGTGTGTGTGTGTGTGTGTGTGTGTGTGTGTGTGTGTGTGTGTGTGTGTGTGTGTGTTAACATTTAGGAACCTGTTTACACATAGTACTTTTCTATTAGGTTATATCACAGAGTAACTTCACTTAAGAGCAACTTTACACCTGTTAGAGTCTTGTATATTGAGTGTGGAAATCGTTTATGAACTCCTCTATCTTTCTCTCTTATTCTGGCTTTCATCTCTCTGTTGCTGAGCAACAGTATCCATGGCTGCATAGTGCACCGGGTCATGATGGCTAGCTATATTGTAGAGAACAGTGTGTGCGCGTGTGCACGTGCAATGTATACTGTATGCGATTTCAGATCGAAATCTTGGTAGTGAGTGATCTAACTAGTCCCAGCACTGCTTTCTAATTTCTCTAACTGTCTCCTTTTTTCTTTTAATTGACCTAAACTGATTATTTTTCTTCCTAAAATTATTAAATTATAATCCCCAGAGTAAATTAGAATTTTGATGAATGGAGTTAATATGGTACCTTCACTAATATCAGTGTCTCTTATTTACTATAGATACATGTACTGGACCGACTGGGGTGAGATCCCGAAGATCGAGCGTGCTACTCTGGATGGAACCGAGCGAGTTGTGATGGTGAACACATCCCTGGGCTGGCCCAATGGCCTAGCGCTCGACTATGCAGAGAGGAAGATTTACTGGGGAGATGCTAAGACTGACAAAATAGAGGTGAGCTGTAGCTGTACTTGTGAATAGAGCAATAAAGCACACTGATTTCATTGTAATAGACCTGAAGCTGAATGTGCAGACATTTGATACAAGCAAATTTGGTGCTCATGAACATCCTGTGGATTAATGGATAACACACTTTTAATATTTTTAATAATAATAATTTTTTTTTTTTATTTATTTTTTTAATAATAATATTTTTATAATACTTTTTAATATTTTTAATATTATATAAATATTATATTTTATTGGCATTGAATTGAGTTGATAGATTTGTTTTGCACTTAACCTGTGTGAACTTAACCTGCTTTGCACTTTTACAATCGGTAAAAAGAAATCTTGTATGTTTCTAGTGTAGCCTGAAATATTAGCCTAATATATTATTTTAATTAGTCTTAAAGCCTTCCTACTGCTAACACAGATACGAAAGGCTGAAGAGACATGGGAAGCCTCTCAATTACATTAAATCATCGTATTAAGTCATTTGACTGACATTACAACCCACCAATCACAAATATGTTCCATGTTTTATTTTTTTCCCTCCCATATTTTTTAGCATTGGATGAGCCACAAAAATGATCTTTAATGGCAGGTTTTTCCCATTTTTACCACTAGTGGCTGTTATTCTGGGTAGTTTTCCATAAAAGTTATATTTACAAAATATTTGTGGACAGTGCAACATGTTAGGTTATTTATGATGCACATAGTCAGTAAATTGTGAACTATCGCTTGCATTATCTGATTAGAGATGGTGAATGGGTGCGTAACGTTATTGATGAAGCAGACGATGTGTTTTGGTGCAGCAAGGGGTATTTCTTCTGCCCTGCTACAGCAGTTCTAACCCTTTGCTCGGAACTCTGCTGCTGGCTTTGTCACAACTCTAACAGCACGATGAGCCAGCACCAGGAGGCTGACGCAGTCACACACAGAGCTAGGCATTTCTATTGTGCATTAGTTTAGAATAATTTGCGGCCTAGATCCAGCCTAGACGGCAAAGCTTTGAGTTTGGATTGCAGAGTTTCTCCTTGATTTGAACAGCCCTGCTGCTACAGAGAGGGCAATTTTAAGCTTGGCAAGGTTTTTGCTATAGCTTCCCTGTGCCTGGCCACATGAATTTCAGCCGAGTTATTTCACATGGTTAATGGGAAGCCTGTAAATGTACACCGTCAGAAAAACAGCCCCGGCTCCTTGAATTACAAACCCAAGCCATTCGCCCGGAGCCTGTAATAATGAAGTGCAGCTTGTAGTGCTGTAGGTTGCCACGACCCAGCACGAAGCCGGTTTTGATCATGCCAATCCAAACTAATCGGAATGATTAGTTTCTGTTCACGTTCGTCAGTTCGAGATGGCACAATTCTCCTGCCCTCAAGCAGTGAAGTCAAAATCCTCTAACCTTACACCTTCCAGCTCCACATCACAGACCTCCTGCTGCTTGGATATCCGATAGTAAAAGTTTTGGCACGCTGTGAGGTGTCAACATGTTGGCAGCAGACAAAATGGAGATTTGCCAGACTGCTCAGGCTGTTCCCATATGTGTAAGGTGCTGCTTTATGTTTGTGCCTTAAAAAGTGTTATCTTTTAATATCTTGTAATACAGTGCAGGATAACATGGAAAAAATAGATAACTTTCAAACACTTTTTAAGGCACAAACATAAAGTAGCACCTTAGTTTAAAATTAATAATAAAAAAAAATGTTTGGTGTTTTCTTTTTGTTTTAGTATGAAATTAAATTCTCCTCGCCGTTTCCTCTCCGTTCCTCCATTTTTTTATTCTGTAGCGTCTTCTGTTTACCTGTCCAGAGGTCAGGTTGTGCGCAATATCTGTTTTCCCATTTCCTTTTCATTTATAAATGCGCCCCTAGAGCGGTCCAGAGTTTAGCGATGGTGCGTCAATAATAATGGGCTGTGGGGAAACGCAGTGCTCCGTGTGTAGTTAAATGGACTGAACATCGAGGCAAATCATTTAAATAATTAAACAGAAACCTGCAGTACTCTGGATAAAAAAATCCTTGATCGCCTTTACGCTGATGGTGACGCACCAGATTTTTCTAAAATTCTGTATCTCTATTGCCAGAGCTGCCGTAATGCTGATTCTAGAGTTTTCTTTCAAGCATCGAATTGATTAGATTACAGCGTTAAAGCGGGGGTCATAGCATGTCACTGACGCACAGCAAACCGTGGCTTTTTGTACCTGCTTTAAGGTTTGAAAGGGTTAGTGTATTTGAAGGAAGGTGGGGGTATGGGTGAGAAGGAAAGAAGAAATGCAGGCTAGCACGTCTTTGCTCGAAAAGGCGGAGTTTTTTGTGGCTGCAGCCCACATCTGGTTCCGATTGCGGCCTCTACTCCATCTGCGGTCTGCACTATTTAGAATAGCCCTAGAATCTGAAACCAACACCACACTGTGGTCACAACTCCCAAACCACTGGAGACCTTTTGGCTGATGCCTTCAAACTAAGGATGGAAACTCCATTTTATATGCACATTAGTAGAGGGAGAAAGTAGAAAATATAAAGCCAGCTGGCTCACTCGGTCAGGATTTTACTTTTGTATCTGTTCGCTAGATTAGAATTTTTCGGATTGTTTTAACCAATCTGAATATACTGGCTGTATATGACTTTTTAAGCAAGAAAACAAAAGCAGATTTCTTTTTCTTTTCTTTTTCTTCTGTGGCCGAGGATGCTGAAGTGTAGCGTTTCTGAGGCCAGGGATTCTGGCATTGTGACTGGCGTGTGGCGAGAACGACTGCGATCCCCACAGAAGCCACAAAGATGATTTCTGTCCTATAGGCCAATGTTTTTGTAAAAAAAAAAAAAGAATTAACAGTTTGATATGAGAAGTCCTTATTGTGTTGGATTTGTGGAAGGAAATAGAAAGCTGTTGCGTCAGTTTCTAAAGTCAGCTCTGGAATGTGTAGTCTCGTTCTCCTTGTTTGCCTTAAAGAAAACAAGGAGATATTTTTTGGGGATATTTGTTTGGATTAGAGGACAAAAGGTAGATAGAGACAGGAATTCTAGAGAAGTAAAAGCACTTCTTTAAAAGCAAACTTAGATGTCATGCTCTGTTGTTCTCTCTCTCTCTCTCTCTCTCTCTCTCTCTCTCTCTCTCTCTCTCTCTCTCTCTCTCTCTCTCTCTCTCTCTGTGTGTGCGCACTTGTGCTAGTCAGAACAGAGGGAATCTGGTGTCCATGTGCACAGCTGCTTATTTGTCCAGTTGTTGCTAATTACAATGGTTGTTAGCGATTTCCACAGAGCTTTTCTCTTCATGCCACAAACAACCACAACTCAGCTTCCGATTGAATCCACACACACATTAATGTATTCATTTTAATTAAAACTTACACTTTCCTTTCTCAGATGATGAATATGGATGGAACTGGTCGCAGGATTTTGGTCGAGGACAAACTTCCGCACATATTCGGCTTCACCCTCCTGGGCGACTACGTTTACTGGACAGACTGGCAAAGGCGCAGCATCGAGCGTGTGCACAAACGCACCGCCGATCGCGAAGTGATCATCGACCAGCTGCCTGACCTCATGGGGCTGAAGGCTACCTACGTTCACCAGGCTTTAGGTGAGCGAGACTTCTAACAGCGCTGCTTGTCCAGTGTAAAAGCGTACTCACATGCACTCTTCTAACGTATTGTTTGAGCTTTACTCTGGTTTGTAATAAAAAAAAAAAACAGTAAGGAATGTTTTGAATGTTCCCAAAAATCAGTACTCACTCTCTTATACGTGTACTTGTTCTTAGGGACGAACCCGTGTGCGGAGAACAACGGTGGTTGCAGTCACCTGTGCCTGTACAAGCCACAGGGTGTGGCGTGCGCATGTCCCATCGGCCTGGAGCTCATGGGCGACATGAGCACGTGCATCGTCCCGGAAGCCTTTTTGCTCTTCTCACGTCACACTGACATTCGCCGCATTTCCCTCGAAACCAACAACAATAACGTTGCCATTCCGCTCACTGGTGTCAAGGAGGCATCAGCGCTCGACTTTGACGTGACCGACAACCGCATCTACTGGACCGACATCACGCTAAAGGTGAGGAGAAGAAATAGTACACACACATTGGTGTATATACCTGCCTATTCTTCTTGGCTGGCTGGCTGTCTACAGCTTGGCTCAGTAATGGGCTCCCCAGAGATGCCAGTTTGGAAATAATTGATAGCTTGTTTTTTCTTTTCTATCCTCTCTTGTGTGTTATGCTGTCTGTGCTCTATCTCTCTCTTGCTCATTCTCAGTCTCTCCTAGTTTCTTTCACTCCCGAATTTTTTTTTTTTGAATTGGGTACATTGTGTACATTTGGGTGCTGGTGTAGAGTAGTGTCATTTTAGCATAGATTTATTTTGGGGACACTCAGATTTGTGCTGTTCTGTAACCGGATTTTACTGTCTGGTAGTTTATATTTTATATATATATATATATAATAGAGATAGATATAGATATAGATAGATATCTCCCAGGCTTTTATTGTCATAGCAATGTGAAATTCCAATGAAGAAATAGGATATAGATCTAATGATTAAAGCACTGCTACTCTTTGGGATAAAGCCCATGCAATGGGTGATTCCAACTGAAACTGCCATCAGCAGATGGTTGAATGGCATTGGGCATATTGGGGTATAATGTTGTAGTTATAATGTAGAAGTCCTCTACACCAAAGTGAAAAATCGATGACTTGATGATGAAAAATCTTGAATGATGTTAAAAATTACATCATTAAATATTGATGCAAATAATTTTTGGTGCCCTAATTCATTAATGCTGTGTCTCACGCTACATAGACTATCAGCCGAGCATTCATGAATGGCAGTGCCCTGGAGCACGTGGTTGAGTTTGGTCTTGATTACCCAGAAGGCATGGCTGTGGACTGGCTGGGCAAGAACCTGTACTGGGCAGATACTGGCACTAATCGCATTGAGGTGGCAAAGCTGGACGGCCAGCACAGGCAGGTCCTGGTGTGGAAAGACCTGGACAGTCCACGAGCTCTTGCACTGGACCCTGCTGAAGGGTAAAGCAGACATTTTCCTATTGTGCAGCTGAAATAAAGTATTTTTTTTTTATATATATATATATATATATATATATATATATATATATATATATATATATATATATATATATATACAGGCTTATTTATAAATACAAACAGGTAAGATCTCATACAATCTTTTCTCTAGGTTCATGTACTGGACTGAGTGGGGTGGGAGACCCAAGATTGATCGCGCAGCCATGGATGGGACTGGACGGATCACTTTAGTACCCAATGTGGGTCGTGCCAATGGGCTCACCATTGACTACGCTGAGAGGCGCCTCTACTGGACCGACCTGGACACCACGCTTATTGAATCTTCCAACATGCTCGGTAAGAGCCATGTTTATATCAGCTTAAATCTTTGTTTGGTTTCTCTGCTAGTGTCTAAAATCCAATTACAATTGTTGTTTATAGTACGGGGTTTAACGGTAATGTATCCGTACCAAAGTTTTTTGGGAAAGGGCTTTCGGTTCGAATGCAATCCTTTTGAGGTGCGGAACTTAAAGTTAAAATCTGAGTTCCAACAGGAACGTATTAAGTGACAGACCTCTAGTTTGTTTAGATCGTTTCTGCCTATCACTTTTTTAATATTAATATTATTATTATTAATAATAACTTAAATACATACACAACAATGGCAGGGGTATAAAAAGAAACTAGAGACGAGAGTCACTGTGGCTACCCACTCCGTACCGGAAATAAGATTTATTTTGCACATTCATGAAAATCTGCCAATTTAACTGATTACTCAGTTTAATCAAGTTAACAAAGTGTATTAATTTGACTTATTCTAATTTATTATATTTTGAAATTTTATTTTATATATTATTTAACCAAGCAGGCATTTAATTAAAACTTGTTTTTAAAAATATAAACTGTTAAATTATTGGTCAAAAATGTTAACAATAAACTGCGTTAATAAAAAAAAAAAAATACGACAAGCAATTTCCTGACCGTAAGGAAATTGAGCCAAACTGTGACTTAAAAACGAGAAAGTACAAACTGTAAATTTTGTGTACCATTACACCCCTAATTAATAGTGTGTAGAGAAACAGTAGGTACATGTTCTTTGTCTGTTTTGTACAAATCAGACCCTCAGTAAAAAAATTACTTTTGTACATGGCTTCTCTGTAAGGTCTCGAGCGTGAGGTGATCGCAGATGACCTGCCCCACCCTTTCGGTCTCACGCAATACCAAGACTACATTTACTGGACAGACTGGAGCCTGCGCAGCATCGAGCGTGCTAACAAAACCAGTGGGCAGAACCGCACACTCATCCAGGGACATCTGGATTACGTCATGGACATCCTGGTGTTTCATTCGTCACGTCAAGGAGGCTGGAACGCCTGCGCCTCAACCAACGGGCACTGCTCACACCTGTGCCTGGCCGTGCCTGTCAGCAGTTATGTGTGTGGCTGCCCAGCACATTACTCACTTAATGATGACAACAAAACCTGCAGCGGTGAGCTACACACACACACACACACACACACACTAAATTTTTATTTTAACCATGCTTACAAAAAGAAGGGATGTTGTTTTTTAGTAATTATTTAGTCTGGATAGTCTGGATGTGTGTGTGTGTGTGTGTGTGTGTGTGTGTGTGTGTGTGTGTATATATATATATATATATATATATATATATATATATATATATATATATATATATATATATATATATATATATGAATGAGACAAAACCAAAAGTGTAGTTCTGGTCGGCCAGTTCTTTCTTTGCCATGCATGCATTGTACAAGGTTTATATTTATAGAAGCAGGCATTTTCTCTGTTCTACACACAATTCCCATTATAAATACAAGCCAGAGTGAAATAAGGCTCCCACAATGTGCTTTATGGAGGTCAGTATTCTGCAGACTTTTTTTTTCCTCTGTGGCCAAGGACCCTTTTTAACTGCAAGATAAATTCCACAGCTCCTTTAGTGTCAATTTATTTCCATATTTCGAATAATTTTGGAACTATTCTGCATTCTATTTTTGAACTTTCCATTTTTATGTATGGGTTAACTTTGGTAATTGAACCCCAAAATATTCTTATATACACACTATTAGTGTGGTGTGTGTGAGTTCTACTACTGTAACAGAGAAAAATCACAGACCTTGTAGCTATGCATTTGCAGGCCCCAGGGAGCCCCACCCTCTGCAGCCCACTTTCAGAAAACCTATGCTCCCTGTTTAACACATGAGCATAGTTGTCTAAAACCACCATTGTGAGTACTTTATGTACAGACAGAATACTTGATCCACTGTGTGCATTTCCATACCAAATCTACTGTTCAAAAATCCAAATGGTTTGCACACCTCACGACTCATTTTCTGCATCCACGGGTTTTACGGCTCTCGGGCTTCAGTTGATACGTCTCTTGCTGATCTTGACGGCTGTGCGAGGCTGCATGAGGTTTGGATGGGCTCAGGTTATGGGGAGTTATGGTGTAGTGTGTAGCCCTGGAGCTGAGTGAGGCCTTTCTGAGAGGGAGAACTTTCAGATGCAGGCTTGTGCGGAGCTTAAAAAGCTCAATCGGTCGCCTAAGCTACTGCCAAGTTGGCAAGCCGCAAGAAACCAAAGCCTGGTGTAAGCCGTCCTCGGCTTTCTTGCCGTGTCTGACGGAGTAAAAACACTGCAGGCTCACACGGAGGCTCACTCGGGGGAGGCTCAGGAGGCACATCGTACACACTTGTATATTGTATGGGAGGTTTGTGTGTTGTAACAAGTACCACGGTGACCCAGATGGTCATAGGTAAATGAGTGAGGTCCTGTTTCAGATTAAGCTGGGGTCTCATAAATCTCATTTTTGGAGTAGACAATTGAGGTGGTTTTAAAAGTTTGTTGGGTTTTTTTTTTTTTTTTTTTTAAAACAGTTTCTCTCCTTTCTTTTCTGCCTTTTTCAGCACCCACGTCTTTCCTACTGTTTAGCCAGAAGTCAGCTATTAATCGCATGGTAATGGACGAGCAGCAGAGCCCTGACATCATCCTACCCATTCACAGCCTACGCAACGTTCGAGCCATCGACTACGACCCACTCGACAAGCAGCTGTACTGGATCGACTCGAAGCAGAACTTCATTCGTCGTGCGCAGGAGGACGGCAATCAGGTAGCACACACAACCACTGCCCTGCAGACGGCTGCTAGCTTCCATTGCAATGTGTGGTTCTGTTCTTGTTGAGTTATCTTGCTTATATTCAACCTTCTTTACACAGAATTCGTGCAGTGTATCAGTTGCATTGACGGCGTTTTACTGTATTATAAATGTTTAATGCCTGTGTCTTCAGAGTATGACCGTGGTGTCCAACTCATTGGGGGGCCACAATCTGGGCTTGCAACCATTTGACCTGAGCATCGAAATCTACAGCCGCTTCATCTACTGGACCAGCGAGGTGACCAACGTAATTAACGTAACACGCCTTGACGGCTCGCGTGTTGGAGTGGTGCTCCGTGGAGAGCATGACAAGCCCCGTGCCATTGTGGTTAACCCCGAGAGAGGGTGAGCGAGTGTTTTCTCTCAGGCAAAAAAAGTTGTGTATTATTTTATTCTCAGTCCGTGTTCCATTCCAGTGCTCACAGTTGCATATATCATTTAAATTAAAATTAAATGCACATCTGTGTTATTTATTGGGGTAAAGAATCTCTCGTGTCTTTTTGCTGCCCCTATTAAGCTGTGCAGTGAACTGTGCCTGAACTCCGCTTTCAGGGCTTTTTTCTGATGTTTTAAGGTCATGTTGAGGTTGCAATAAAATCTGCTATGGCCCAGAAAGAGGAAACATTTACAGGAAAACATCCTCTGGTTTGTCTAGAACTGTCTTTTAGAATGCCCTTCGTTTAAATGGGTTAGAGTAGTAATCCTAAGCCGCATATGTTGCTTGTAAAGAAATTTCTCATGCTCATGTTTATAGCTTTAACTGCCTGGTAGTGGTTTTAAACTTTTCTTACAGACAGGGATTTAGACAGCATGGATTCAGAGTTTGAGGTGTTAGCAGTGGTGTCCTAACATGATGTTCTCTGTTCCCTTGAAGGTACATGTACTTTACCAACCTGCAGGATCGCTCTCCTAAGATCGAGCGAGCAGCTCTGGACGGCACTGAGCGAGAGGTTCTGTTCTTTAGCGGCCTGAGCAAACCTGTCGCCCTCGCTATCGACAACGAGCTGGGCAAACTCTTCTGGGCCGACATGGACCTGCGTCGCATCGAAAGCAGCGATCTATCTGGTGAGGTTTTGAAAACCGTTGGGTGCAATTCTTCTATCTGTTATACACTGTTGTGTATTTGTGATCTCTCTTGATGCCAAATTTGACACAAAAGACCAGATGTCACTTTAATAACCAGACCAGGAAGCACATAAACACATTCATTTCCAAATGAAACTTTTCCCAATGCAGGTTGCTTCATCTTTTGTATTTTGTTCAGGATTTGCTCATAAAATCACTTTTCTACTCTCGCACAAAGAATAATGACTATTTCGAGTGCTTGACTGCTTTGTGTCCCATGATGTAACATTTGATTTAACAAATGTCATCCAGATGTATACTGCCAAACCTTGTACACACTTTATTGCAAAATTAAAAGCTAAACAAGTATTCACATAATTGTCAAGTTTCAGCAAATTGCCCAAAATATTGATTGTCCTGCAGCACGGTGTCCAACAGATTTAATTTGTAAAGAATTTTGTCACAGAATAACTGTGAAAACGAGTAGACACAGGTACTTTCACAAACAGCATTTTTATATTAAAAAGCTGAGATTGTTTTGAATGGAAAGCATAAATGCAAAAGAATGTGGTGGCTTATTTATGCAATGCAGCTCAGAAATCACAAAACCAAATCACAAAACCTGGGGACTGTCTTGATGTTAGAAACACATTGCCAGTGACATATACAAATATAACATGCCCAAATGCATCCCAAAGCGTCTTCGAAAGAGATCCACGGTCCGTTCACACCTGACATTCATCAGGTGTTTCAGCACAGTTGTATATGATATCTTTGGATGAGCTAGCATGAAATTTTCCCTTTAGTTAAACTAGGAGGTACAAACCTGTTCCGGCATGACAATACCCCTGTGCACAAAGCCAGCTCCATGTCCAGTCTTATGCTCGGATGTCCAAAAGATTTTTGTGCATGCAGTGTAATGAAATCCGATCATAAATCATTCGTAGATTTAATGACCGTAGCACCCTGGCGTTTACGATCAGGCGTAGACAGAGCCTGGATTACCAAATACATGGCCCCATTCACACCTGTGTTTAGTAATGATCTTTTGGGATTGATATTACTGAAATTGAGCACGGCCAAAAATGTGCACAGCAGATTTACAATTTTTTTTTTTTTTTTTAAATGTACGATTGTGAAACTGAAGGAAAGGACCGGCTCCGGACACACAAAACCAGAGCGGGGGGGTGAAATGAAAAGAAAATGTTTTCTCTTTCCAAAAATCCACACATCTATTTAACCTTAGTGTGGAAAGCAGAGTGTGACTGCAGGTGAGGCAAAGCCTGTAGTACAATCGAAATGGTTTATTTTTTTATTCAGTTGTTCAGCTCTAATTATTTCAGCATATGCAACTCCATCTAAAATGTTTTTCCATCATCACAAACCTTTAAGTGTAAAATCACCAACAGGTTTTTATCATCAGCGTAGATTAGAGAAAGCAGGGGAAAATGAGAGGGCATGGTTACCTCAAAGCTCCTTCTAGCTCTAATGAAGAAACAAGTAGTGTTCTGTAGACTTTTTTTTTTTTTTACTACTCCATATATGTGTGTTTTCACTCATTTTCTGCTGGAAAGCTTTTTGTGAGGTCTGGCCTTGATTCAGACACATTTGACCCATTATTCTCATCACGCAAAAATGATTTCCCCTCCGCTGTCCCACATTAGATTGTTACGCAAAACGCTGCCTAGTGCCAAAACACTATAAATCACTTTCCCCAGTCCAAATATATCCCGTTTCCCTGGCGGTTAATTTTTTTTCTGTTTCCCGCACATGTTAGACTAAAGAATCAGTGTAGTTTCCTTGACCAATTTCCATTCCTCCCCCTCCCCCCTCCTTCTTTTAACCTTCCAGGCGCCAATCGGATTGTGATCGAGGACTCAAACATACTGCAGCCAGTGGGTTTGACTGTGTTCGGTAATCACCTCTACTGGATCGATCGGCAGCAGCAGATGATCGAGCGCATCGACAAGACAACGCGCGAGGGCCGGACGAAAATCCAAGCTCGCATTACGGCGCTTACAGACATCCACGCTGTCCACGAGCTTCACATGGATGAGTACAGTAAGTGTTAGAGATGACGGGTCTCTGCCGTGCTGGTTTTGTCTTTGATCATGGCTTTCTTTTGCGCCACATTATTTAACGTTTACATAGGAAGAATGAGGCACTCGACAAACACTGGTTTTACTTGGAAACATGTGCGTGCGGCCATCTATAGCTGAACGCAGGGTCTTGTTGATAAACAGGATGGAGGAGATTGTATCGATTTGTTTCTGTAAGAGAAATGGACCATGCTAACTTGATTTTAAATGAAATAGAAAAAAGGTAATGGATGATTAATCCCTGATAACACCATTAGTTTAGTGCAGGAGTACACAGATGTTTTGGGAAAGTTTCGGATTTACAGTATGTGTATCCAATGAAGCGCTTGCTGTTTTCATTGCATGCAAATGTACACTGATCTGGTATCCTTTCAAATGAAATAAAGTTCCTGTGTGCGCGAGCGTGTGTTTGTGTCTGGCAATGAATCTGCTACAATGAGCAGGATTTACATCTCTCATACTCTATGTTCTAGATAAACACCCTTGTACCCTAGACAATGGAGGATGCTCCCACATCTGTATAGTAAAGGGAGATGGTACGACCCGCTGCTCCTGCCCTGTTCACCTGGTTCTCCTGGTGGATGAGCTTTCCTGTGGAGGTAATGTTTATAAATCTTCAAATTCTGTGCGTAGTTTCCAGCTAATAATTGTGATTGTCATACTGGAATAAATATTGTAACCCACAATAAGCTGATTAACACATTTTCCTGTTCAAGTACAGAATGTAATCTGTGTAGATAGAAGAGTGAGTCATTAATCTAAAAAAAAAAAAGCTTTCATGACGCGTTTATTCCCCCGGTGCCTTCCAGAGCCGCCCACATGTTCCCCGGAGCAGTTCTCATGCACATCGGGAGAGGTGGACTGCATCCCGCAGGCCTGGCGCTGCGACGGATATGTTGAGTGCAAAGATGAAAGCGATGAGCAAGACTGCCCCGTGTGTTCAGACAACGAGTTTCAGTGCGACAGCAAGCAGTGCGTGGACATCTTACTGCGCTGCAACGGCGAGATCAACTGCCAGGATCGCTCAGACGAGAACAAGTGCGATGGTACAGCTCATGGTTCTTATGCATCGCCTCTCTTGGGTTGTTTATTACTCAATATAACCATTTTAATCATCAGACTTCTCTATTCATTGTCAGAAGTTTTACACTGAAAACAGGGTTTCTGCGGGGTCTTAAAGTATAAAAAAGGTCTTAAATAATTCTAAACAGGTCTTAATTTTCCCATGTCCGTGTAATCCTACACTAATGCTCATTGAAAAAGCACTTGAGTTATTCTGTTTGTTTGTTTGCATGGTGATTTTTCTTTCGCTGGTCCAAATATAATTCACTCTATTATGACTACAAATGAGACGAACATGCAACAGCCAATCAGTTTCTTTATTTGAGTGGATCGTTCTTGGATTGTACAACAAACGTAAAAAAAAAAAACGGTTTATATTTTTCAGCTATAGCGAAGTGCAAGTTTAGCGATACTCGGTAGGTCTTGGTTAAGGCCAGTTGCTCACATATTCGTGTGTGTTTGTTGTCATAATATAGGTCTTAAATTTAATTATTAATGCTTTTAAAAAGGTCTTAAATGGTCTTAAATTTGACTGTGAAATCTGCAGAAACATCATAAAAAAGTTTTCTGAATCAGTTAGAATGTAGTTTGCATGTACGTGCTTCATTTTATCGTAAGCTGTGTGTTTCTTCCCCTCCTGCAGTTCATTGCCCTCCCGATCAGTTCATGTGTAACAACGGTCAGTGCATTGGCAAGCACAAGAAGTGCGACCATAACACGGACTGCACGGATAACTCCGATGAGATTGGCTGCTGTAAGATATTTTAATGCTCATTACATTACAGTGTTTTTCTGCAATGAGAGATTTTTAATGTGCAGATATTTTATAAACAGACCCCACAGAAGAACCTTCTCCCCAACCAACCAACACCATCGGCTCCATCGTCGGCGTGGTGATGACGCTGTTTGTTGTGGGCGCAGTGTACTTTGTGTGCCAGCGCGTCTTGTGCCCGCAGATGAAGGACGACGGCGAGACCATGACCAACGACTTTGTCGTGCACGGGCCATCCTCTGTACCGTTGGGCTACGTGCCACACCCGAGCTCTCTGTCCGGCTCTCTTCCAGGTGAGACTGACGCACGGCTATATAAGCATGTCGCAAATACATTGAGCACTTTCTGTAATGATTCATCCACTTTTTCTGCAGGCATGTCTCGTGGGAAGTCTGTGATTGGCTCATTGAGCATTATGGGAGGGAGCAGCGGACCACCGTACGATCGGGCGCACGTGACTGGGGCATCCTCCAGCAGCTCGTCTAGCACTAAGGGCACTTATTTCCCTCCTGTAAGCAAAATCATCACACATCACCTCCAAACACATTGTCCTTTTTTTCCCTTCACAACTTTATACCAGCTGTAGATAATATTCTGAACGAGAGTAAGAAAAATATCCAAACATCTGTCTCTGACTCCCACGTATTCCTCTCAGTCTTTATGGAAACTGGATCCTGTAGCGTGTGAACGTATTAGCGGCTGCCTAGTTTTTATTAGCCCAATAAAGCATAATTATCTTTTAAGATCTTGCTACGCAAAAGAACACAATTGTTCTCCAAGGTTCATTTTCATCATCTCTTTTTTTCACCCTCCATCTAGATCCTGAACCCTCCTCCTTCTCCAGCTACAGTGCGCTCTCAGTACACCATGGAGTTTGGCTACTCGTCTAACAGTCCTTCCACACACCGCTCATACAGGTAGTCATCTAATCCATTGTTTTTCTCTTGTGAACAAAACGCGCGTCCTGTTCAGATATGCAACTGTAACTATATGAACAAAAGTTTGTGGATGCTGGACCATAAGATTTGCGTGTTCATGCCGTGCTGCATTGAGTCCATTTGCTGTTCTGCTCAGAAAAATTGGATGTCCCAATACTTTTGGTTATGTCGTGTATTTTTAGTCAAGAACTGATTTTTTTAGTTCCTTGTTTGATTCAGAAAATATACACTGCAGTACTGTAAAGATTGGACAACAGTTAATTCTGGTCCTTTTATTTGTCTGCAAACACTCAGACCTGATATTTGGTACAAAAGCGTTGTTCCTGCATGACAGAACTTATTGATGGTGTCAAAAGAAATAGACAAAAGATTTGGCTGTAATTTGTCTTAAAATGTCAATGTAAATTTTTCTCTCCTTTTTTGTAATTTGTTTATATTTACAGCTACAGACCGTACAGCTACCGGCACTTCGCTCCTCCGACCACGCCGTGCAGCACAGACGTCTGCGACAGCGACTACACGCCAGGCCGGCGAGCGCAGCCCGTCTCCTCCTGCATCATTGCCAAGGGCTACACGAGTGACGCCAACTATGACTCGGAGCCGTTCCCTCCCCCTCCCACGCCGCGTAGCCAGTACCTGTCCGCCGAGGAGAACTGCGAAAGCTGCCCGCCCTCGCCGTACACAGAACGCAGCTACTCTCAGCACCTTTACCCTCCACCGCCCTCGCCCTGCACTGACTCATCCTGAGCCCTGCCAATCACGTCCACAACCCCGCCCCATGCCCCAACACATTACCCCACCCAGCCCGCCATCTCAATCGGTGTAAATAGCATTTGTGCATAAAATGATTTTTTTTTTTTTTTTTAAAAGTGACTGATGTGTATGTTGTTCTGTAAAGAGCAAGAAAACCAGTTTTTAGGGGGGAAATAGACACTTTGGCGTGCAGAGGTGGCGGATACTTGTAAAAGAAAAGAAAAAAAAAACTAAAGAAAGCATATTTATATATTTTCTATACAGCGTTTATTGATTATGCCATAGAGCTTTGTATTGCTAAAAAATAATTTGTACATTTTTTTAAAAGAAGAAAGTTTTATTAAATTCACACAGACATCATGTTGCCTTAATCCAAGAGCGTGTTAATCGAGCTGCCTGTTCTGAGGCTCGAGCGCTCGTGGGAAACGTCTGGAGAGGACTGCAGGTTGTTGGGTTTTTTACCCCTGGATGCCAAAAAAAAAGGCGAAGAGAACGGATGGAGAGGGAGATTGGAGCCTCCTTGTGGCTGACACTAGTATTACACTGTTCAGCTGTGGGGCCATTTTGTCTGAACCACTAGATTTTTTGATCAGCCAGTCCACCTAGAGCTCCTGTACAAGCTATAAATAGAGCGCGCTTCTTCTGCTCACTTTGTCGTATTTTTAATACAAAAACAGAATGCCATGGGAGATGTAGCAATAAGAAGAAGGACGACGGCTGGTGAGACAGATGTGTGGTGCCACTGATTATCAAGACGAAGCATCCATTTCCTTTTGGCTCCAAAAACGAACTCCAGGATGGATGAGGAAACACCACTTCACGGTCTTGAGCAGATAACCAAAATCTTCACTTTTGCCTCAAATTTTTTTTTTTATTTGTCCAGTTTTTTTTTTCCTCCTCCTCCTCTTATGATGCCTGACTACAACTGCAGACAAACTCCTCCCTGGCAGAAGGTTCCATCTTTGAGCACATACACTCGTTTCCTCTTCCATCTCCTCACCACCCATCAGCACTGTGGACTCCATATGGGAAATTCTCTTCCCAAAACATTCATCATAAACATTCAGTACATAATCAGGAGCAAGTTTATTGTGGCCGAGTGTTTTTATTTTTTAATTTGCAGCTCTTTTTTTTCCTTCTTTTTCTCCAAGAACACCAGTGCCCATAAAATGTCAAATATTTTTGTACCACATATTGTATAGATACCATATTTATAAGCTATAAAAAGAGGAAGAAAACTTGTAAATGTCGTCATGATATCCTTGCAGTGCTTTCAGTGCGCTTTCGATATACGCTTTATTCTATTTTTTTATTTAAAAAAAAAAAAATGTAAATGTAAGGCAGCGGAGGGGGGAAAAGCAGAACGACAATTTCATGCTGAAGGTCAGACGAGGCAAATCAGAACGGCACAGGGAGTATTGTGAAGCACGAAGTCCCGCCTTTCAATCCTGGTGTGTTAGTTCTCATGTTTTCATACTTTGCTACGGACTGGGACGTGTTTCTGGAGCAGCTCTGATGTTCTTGGTACGTAAAGAAACCTGTGTTTTTTTTTTTTTTTTTTTTTTTGTGTTTTTTTTTTTCTTCCTCCCCTCCCAGTTTGTGACTGACACAGGACTTGCAGGGACGTCACACCAGCACAATAGCTCACGCTTCTAACTTCAGAGACTTGGTTTCACCCATCCGTGTGTTGGAGTAATCGACTCACAGGACAAACGAAACGCGTTCTGTCTGCTCGTCTCGTCTCTACATCACTGAGGTAGCTGCTGCATCCGAAACGTCACTGTGCTGTGATGGCCTGAATTCATTTGGCTTTAAAGGTTTCACTTCCTGTCACGCTGCTGCCCCAACACACACACACACACACACACACACACACACACTTCCCCCTCCCACCTCACGTTGTGCCCAAAACCCACTGCCTCCTTCACTGTGATGAACCTGAAACGTTATCATGCGGTACCATCGGAAACCCACCCGTTTACATTCTTGATAATTCAGTCCTCGTCAAGCCCTCAGGGTCGCTCCGCGCTCCCTGCAAGGGCTTTTGGGTAATTTCCCAATTCATTCAGTTGCCAATTAGTCAAACCGGTGCCGCTGTCGGGCAATATCCTCAGTCTCTACTGCACTTTAGGGTACCTTGTGTTAGTTACCGGTACGGCAGAGCGCGGAAATCTGTGTGTGTGTTTGAGGGGTCAAGTTCTCAAGGAATCAATATTACGTTAGGTGCCATTGTAACTTTCATGTTTTCTTTTCTTTTTTTTCTTTTCTTTTTAATTAAACTCTACCAAAGGTATGAAACTAATCAGGATTCGGCTTTACTGTATTTCATATATTTTTTTGAAGCATATTTTGTTCTCTCTTTGAACCACAGAGCTTACGATGTCCGAAAATAAGAGGAGGTACTTCTAAATCTGTGGTGGACGTGTTAGAAATGATGGTCAAAGCTGCCCAGGATGTGGAAGCGGTAAAACATTAAGCACTTTGGCTCCTGCGTGTCGGATCGTAGCAGAGAGTGGAGATGGAGACTGAAGGATAGTGAAGGACGGTGGGGGCCTGTTCATCATGTAAGACTCTGTGTGTCATCATTCGTGGGTTTTGTGTGTGTGTGTGTGTGTGTGTGTGTGTGTGTGTGTGTGTGTGTGTGTGTGTGTGTGTGTGGATATCACGGTGCTTTGCAAGGATATATTCCAAGGTGACCAACATTTGGTTAGTAAATAAGTCATGTATTTTGTTATTCCACTAACTCAACTATTTTGTACATTGATTGCTTTACATGTAAACTTGTATAAATGAACATGTACAGCTCATTCAGTAACTACTATAAGCTGTTAATGATTTTTCCTTTTTTTTTTTTTTTTTTTTTTTTTTTTTTTTAATAAAAGAGTGTTTTATGGTGGAGTGTTTTTTGGTGGAGGGTGTTTTCTTTCTGCAGCATTAAAGTGTGTGTGTGTGTGTGTGTGTGTGTGTGAGTGTGAGAGAGACAGCATTTATAAGTCATTAATTACTGAATTGTATAAATATCCTCCATCCGTTTGTTTGTGGAGATTTGAGCTTTAGCCTCAGAGGAGTATTTATTGATTTATTTTAATGTAAGGGTATTGCACTTCGTTTTTAGTTCAACAGAGGGCGCCAGAGTTTGCATGTATAAAAAAAAATAATAATTATACTAATAATTCCATTGTCACTTCATGAGCCGTTTCTTCTGTTCTCATTGATGGATTTTGACATGATCCGTGATAGTTTGATGTTTCGAAGCTCATCCTGGAGGTTACATCAATTTCAAACCTTTTTTCTGAACTGTTGTGGACGGAGCACTACTGCATTCTACCTGCTTTAATAATCCTGTTTTCAAATTCGTCATGACCTTCAAGCAGTCACTCGGTACTATTTGGGAAAAGATGGTTTTTGATCTAATAAGCGATATACGAAGAACAAGCCCCTGAAGATCAATTTCTCAATTCAGTATCCAACATCTAAGAAGAATTGTCCTCCTTTAGCCCAAAATCTTTGTCCCTGTTAATGAATAGCTGGTGTTTATTGTGTAAGAAAAACCTCAAAGTTCATGGATTCCATCTTGTTTTGTTTTGTTTCCCCCATCATCCTTTTTTCATAGAAACTAAGCAAGCAGATTGAGGTGTAGAAATACAAAGGCCTCAGTTCTGTTTCCATTCGTCTGTGGTAAGAAGAAAGAAAGAAAAAAAAATGTCATGGCATCAAGTCTGAGGGGAAGTGTGTGTAAGCACTCGCTCATTCCTTTTGTTTGAGGGTCTGGTGGGGGTTGGGGGGGGGGTCCTGTTGCTGGGTGATAGCTGTGTTGGAAAGGCTCATGCAGTTTTTCTTAGCTTTACTTCAGCGCCCCTGGACGCTCACTGGCTTTCTTGACACTGGAAGGATTTTGAAGGCACTTTTTATTTTTTATTTTTTTTCCTTTTCTGGAGTCCAGATGCGTGTTGGGTGATTTCTAGATCCAGTTTTTCAAAAAAATGTAGGTCTTTGAGACAAGAGTTTTTGCAGCTTTAGTCTCAATGGCTCTGCATCCCATTGTCTGAAGGTCAATGACTCGAGGTCATGGCATCACAATGACGGAACATTCACCCAAGAGGAAATGAAAAAACTTGGAAATGGACTGGCAGGCTGATGGTTTTGCTGATGATCACCCATGATCCAGCTCTCTGCAATATCTGCTCTCTTAAATAATCTAGAGCTCACAGATGCCTACGTTTGACTGGGGAGACAGACGACACCATCCCAGTTGGAGAACGCTATTCAACACTTTCTCAAAACTTATGACTGGCTTTGGCATCTCTGGGTTTCAATCACAGGATCTCCATTTTTATTTGGCACTGCACTGAAACTAATGTTCTAGCTGGTTGAGGGTCAAATTCCACCATGGACTGTAGCATTCTTTGTTTTGAGACTCCTACAGTAGCAAAACAGCATTGCGAGTCTTCCTACGTTCATCACGCGCACAATCGTACCAGCAGGAACTCGCATTGTCGAGGGTCTTACCGTTAATGGGGAAGTGGTGTGACTGAGGCAACATCATCCTCTTCGTCCATGCTGAAGAAACCAACCATTATCTTGGTCATCATAGCTGCTGCTTCGTTTCCACCACAAGCTCATTGTTAGAAATGAGCCATAATGAAGGCATCTCAGGTGGCACCCTACCAGATCTGCTCTACAGTACACCCTGGGCAGTGTAGATACACAATAAGGAATATTACCCATGATTCAAATCATCCAACCTTTTAGTGCTTTACCAGATTTGGTCTACTGCATCTGCACGTTGGCATGAATATGATAGGCCAAAAGTATGTGGACACCCGACCATAAGGCTTCGAGATCTTCCTCTTCACTCCATATCGTCATGGAGCTGGCTTTGCGCGCGCGGCTGGAAAAGTGGGGTGTCCAAATACTTTTGCATGTATCTCTGCATGCTAACACTTTTTAAGTTTGTCGCGCAAGACGTATGTTAAACACGTTGAATCGTCTCGAGTGCTGTGCAACCCTGGACCTGCTTTACCCATTCGATCTATGAGTAAGATGATGGTGCACTCTGGTGGATCAGATGGGGCATGCAGCTCATCTCTACCGAGATTCGTGTCCCGATTTATTGAGGTAGGAAACTTCCCCAAAAGAAGACGAGACTAATGGATTGTTTTTTTGGACTGGAAGAAGCATGTGTTCATATCTTCCATACACAGTCCTTTTTTTTTTCCCTCACCTGGACGTTCCTATGGAGATGTCTGCGCAGAACCGCTCGATGGGTCGGGTCTCGTGTGCGTCATGCAACGTCGGCGTTCTCCTACCACAGACGATCAGCAGGAGAACCTGGAAGGCATTGTGCTGCTCTTTCTTACGCAGACTGAAATCACAACCCAGAAGGCTTGGCATCTTTAAAAAAACAAATAGGATCCCAGTTCTGCCCCTTCTCCTGTCCGTGTGTGTGTGTGTGTGTGTGTGTGTGTGAGATCTTCAGTAAGACACAATGAAATAATAAGTGACTGTGTGCAAATGGAACACGTCCAACCAAATGTTCACATAATGGCTGCCCACGCAATCCCAACCCAGCCAAGAGATTTGAGCCAAAACGTCGAGCGTGAACCTGAAAGAGAAAGCCGGATCTTCGCAGGTTCTGTGGCCAAAAGTATTCGGACACCCGATTCCTCCATACGCTGCATGTGGATCTTCACCAAACCGGCGGTGGCCTGGATTTTCCCCTTTGCTTGATATAAGAGACTCAAACAACCACAAATGCTCCCTGTAAGAGCTCCAAAACCAGCTCCATGAAGATACGAGTTGGAGTGGAAGACCTGGAACGGCCTGCTATTTAAAAAAAAAAAAAAAAACTTATTTGGATCAGTGATCCAGTGGAACATCTGAGCAAAAGCGTGGACAGCAAATAGCGACTAAACGTGGAATGGGACGTATCGAAATTGTCTGTCCATAAAGTTTTGGACACACAGTTTATGTAGAACGATCAGAAGTGCGTGACGGTTCTGGATCTGCTGTTCAGCTCCAGTGAACGTAAACAGAGCACTGCAGGTACTGAGTACCGGTTCAGTTTTATTTTAACTGTCAAACATACAACAGAAAACCACCATCACCACATGAACTGCATACGGTGGAAGGAAAAAGGCACATCGTACTCTCCAGCTTTTCCACAAACCGTTATACCATGTCCTCTCTGCTTCTCTGTTGGGGATATCATCCGATCCACTTCTGTTCAGACGTCCACGTATGTGACGCTCAAAGTTATTTTCGGGGGGGGGGAATAGACTGTGAAACACTTCTGGTGAGGAAGCTCCAAAACCCAAACAAACAAACAAAAAAAGCCCGGGTGCAGAATTCTTACATTTACAGGATAAATAACATTGTCTTTTATCGCTTATCCACAAATTTATTTACAGTTAAAGTATCTTCACAGCTTTGATGAAGCTTTCGACTTAAACGAGCTCATCTTTTAGTTTGTTTTCTGTTTATAAAGAATTATTTAAAAATCTGCTTTTGATATGATTGACGTCACGAGGGACCTGGAAAATGCCCCGTTAGCAACGTTTTGGCTGGAGACCAGCGACTCCCTGTTTGAGTGGAAATGATCGGTGTTTTGGAGAAAAACGAGAGGTTTGAATACCCGAACGCCGCCGGGGAGAGTTTTGCTCGCTCTGAGAAAGGCTCGAGAAGAACGTGGTCGTGAAACCTTGCGTACGAGCCTACGATACTTCCTTGATGCTACGTGTAGCTGGAAACTAATTGTCCGAATAATTAGTTTCCCGACTGCAGACTACAGATACGCTGTATGGACAAAAGTATTGGGAGACTTGGAGACTATTGGACGCCCGAGAATGAACATTTGAACTAGGAGACGATGCGTCTAGCAATTCTAGCAGAACGTTTTCCCAGAACAAAATGTCAAACTGAATAAATCAAACCTTTTGTCCAAATAGTGCACCTAGTTTAGAGTTTCTTGTCTCGCTGTTCACCTTCAGACTGAGAACGTGAGGCTAAACTGTTATTATTTCCCCTTATCACGTACGCTGTGGAGTAGCTTCGCTTACAACTTAAAAAGGTGTTTAATTCCCTAGACGCCTGTTTGTGAGGAGCACGAAGTTCCAGCCTCTTCCTCTTCCCCAAGCACTTCTCCAGATCCACCACGACCTCGGTTCGGTTCAGTCCAACAATCCTTCGTGTTCAGATGCAAAGAGATGATCGCGGATCCTTCCGGCGTAAGAGAAGTTTCGGGAGGTTAAAATCTTTGAGTGTCTTTTCGTGCTGCTCAAAATGAGACCTGAGATTTGAACCATTGAAAGCTACACATATGAGTGAGAGCAAAAAAAAAAAAAATATATATATATATATATATATATATATATATATATATATATATATATATATATATATATATATATATATATATATATATATATATATAAAAGCTGAGAGAGAAATTGAAAGAAGGGAAAAGCCCTTAATTTGGATTCTTGAGGTACTGTACAGTTGCTACGTAGACACCCTTTTTTTTTTTTTTCCAGAGCATGCAGAAAAATCCTCAGTCCATTTCAGCTTCAATTTCAGGCTCATGATTCAATATTGGAGTCAGAAACACACATTCTGGATCAGGACACAGAGGGAAAAACAGGCTCAGCTAAAACAACACTAAAATATAAACCAAAACACACAAAAACAACTCAGTGTTCATGTGTCCACATTTGGACAAATCAGTGAAAGGGAGCTGCATTCAGTGGACATTATAACAGCCTGCACAAAATTCAGCTATAGGAATACAAAAATATTCTTGGTCAGTGGGGGAAAAAAAGCCTAGAAAGCACCACTTGTTCATGAAAGCACTTGGGAGGAAAAAAAAAAAAACGTATTTCTCGCAAAAATCGAGTTTAGTCTGACATTCGATTTCCGTTCTTTCAGGACACCTCAATGACTTCCATGCTCCCAGAGAAGCTTGACTGGCTGGCCACTTTGCCTAGGTCCTCTCTGGAGCGGCTCTCGGTCATGCCTTCACCAAATTCCATCTGGCAGCTTCGCCGTTTCAGTTGCTTCTCGAAGGTGCTCTCTTCGTGCCAGCTCCGGCGCGAGTCTCCTCGTTCACTGCTCCTCTGTCGGGTGCGCCTCCTCACTGCCTCCAAACCCTGACTGCAGGTGTACGTCGCCGTGAAACCACTTTGTGGGGCTCCTCCGCCTCCTCCGCTGCTAAAAATGGCCGAGGTGGAGTAGAAGCGTGCCGACTCGGACGAGAGGTACCAGCCACCGTTGACGGGCGCCAGGAGGATGTCGGAGTGCCAGCCTTTTAGGGTGCCTAACCCAGTTTTGGCTAACTGTTGTTGCGAGCGTGAAAGACCGAGCAGGAAGCTCGCAGCGCTTGCAGTTTCCTCCATGCTACCGCTCCTCTGCAGGGGCTGCGGGCAGGCAGGTGGAGGAGGAGGAGGTTTCAAGGCTGCAGACTTGTTTGATTGGTTAGGGTTGCTGGAGTGACTGGATTTGATGGACTTGTTGCTGCTGGTTGTGTGACCTTCGGCTTGCTCCTTGTCCGGACTCTGTTCCGGAGTAGACTGTTCTGAAACCTCCTCCACGGGGGAGAACTGGCAAGCCTTAACCGTCGGATCTTTAAACGGGGATGGTTTGTAGTAATCTGGACCGTCTCCGTTGGTAAACGTGCGCAAAGGAGCCGGAATGCTCGGCTCTCCATACGACTTGATGTCCAGCGAGAAGGAGCGCTTCAAGCGCATGCTGTCCTCCATTTCTTCACTCAGCTGCAGACTGCATAGTGCCTGAGCCAGAAGCTGCTCCTCAGGAACCCCGGCCAGTACACAAGGCAGTGTCAGAGGCTCTAGTGGCGCCAGGTTAGATCTCTCCACCCCCATTCCACTGGATGAGCATGGGGCGCAACACTCGTTTTCTTGTCCAGGGCATGGCTTGTCAAACAAGTCTGTCTGCACTGGTTTCCCTTTAGGTGCTACTTCACTGGAGCTCTTGATTTTCTTCTCAAAATCCAGTAACTGGCCCAGGAAGTTAAAGTTGGGTGAGATGGTCGGCCTCTTCTCCTTCACAAACCTGGGAATAACAGAATACTTATAATGGATGGGATAATAAGTAAGAAATATCATACCCCTTGTTAAGGATAAGGGCCTTGCTCAAGGGCCTTCCCATCAGTAACCCATAGCCTCAACCACCGAGCCCCACCATGTCACCTGATTATTGAGGGGATACTACAAGACTTCAAGTGTTCTATAAATTCTTGAACTGCTTCTTTAAATCCTGAATCGTACCTGTATGCCTCATCTAAGGACATGTCCATCCTCTTCATGATATAAGCAATAGCGATGGTGGCTGATCTGGAAATTCCTGCCAGGCAATGGACAAGAACTCTGGCATTACAAGCTTTCGCCTTTTCTAGAAAAGAAACAGAAAGTAAGTTACCGCCTGCTGCAGCAAAGGTTATTTAATCAGTTAAATTTTTTATTTTTACTTATTTATAACAATTCGGCCAAGAAAAGTGCAATTCATTCCTGACCTCTTTTAAATCACAGATATGGTGCATCAAAAACGAAAGCGAATCAAGTCAATGTGAAACACTGAGTCATAATTTTTAAAAAATCCCCGTCATTTGAGAATGCGATGTGTTTCCCCCGGTAGACAAAACCGGTGCTTAGAAGCAAAATCTCGCTAAAACAAACTGACCTATGAACTCGACGGATTTGTCCAGCCATGGAAGGATCTTCTCACAAAAGCTGTCGTTGACTGGTACGCGCAGGAAGTGCGACTCGGGAATGAAGTCCGGTTTGGGACACGTGTTGCTGGCGTTCAGGACGTACGCAATGTCGTTCTGCTGCATCAGATCCTACGAAGGGGTGGAGACAGTGTGTGTCAGGAGTTATCTCATGCACCGATTCAGAACTTTCACTGACTTGCTAACATCCAAACGCCAAAGTATATACCAAATATACTGCTAATCACTCCTGCTACATTCTGTAATACACTTTCTAATAGTGCACCTGTGAAGCACCTCATGGTCCACCAGCAAAAAATGTACACAGTGTACGCCACGAAAGCTCACCCTGTTAAGCACGTCTCTCTGGCAACCCAGATAGAGATGAGGCAGGATTCGTGTAGGGCCGCTGCTGTTCAGGGGAAGACACGGCTGTGAGATACAAGAAGGCACCAGCATACACTTTCCCTCGCACAGGCCTGGGAAAAGATTAGAGAACTCCACAAAGCCACCTGCAACACAATAAAAGCACAATGAATACAAAGACACCCAAGATAAAGAAAATCACGTGATTTCCGTAGGAGGGTTTTGCCAGACGTCTGTTGGAGTTTACAGAGAATGGTGTAAAACACAAAAAACATCTATTGAGAAAGATTGAAGCAAAAATGACTCACCCGGTTTAACTCCTGGTTTACCAAATATAACTCACGATTCAGCCAAAAGTATGTGGACACCCGCCCATCGCATGCGCATTTCTGTTTCAGTTCACTGCGTTCGCACTTATACCGGGTTTTTATAGGTTTCCCAAAGTCCAATTTAAGACTTTTAAAGACTATTAATAATAAAATTTAAGACCTATATAATGACATTGGTTTCATTTGTAGTTATAATACAGCAAATTATATTTGGACTAGCGAGAGAAAGAACTTCCACGCAAACTGACAAACAAAAACAACTAACAAATGCTGCACGAACATTTCTTAAGATTTGTTTAAAATGATTTAAGACCTAAAACAGCAAATTCAAGATTTTTTAAAGCCAGAATCCCCATTATAACGCGCTCCGCTCTTTAGCCAAGTTTTTCCATTCGATTTTGGCAGTGAGGGTTCGTGATCCTCCAGTGAGAGCAGACACTGAGGTCGATGCTGGACGAGGTCTAAGGGTTGCAGATCATCCCAAAAAAAACGTTCGGGGCAGTGGAAAATGTTTTTTATGCGACTGTGTCAAAGAAACATGTGGGTGTGACGGTAGGGGTGCACATACTTTTCGTCACGTGGTATATGAGAAAATGGTTCTAAATGTTGCGCTGACATTACGGCGATTCGATAGTCATGATGCATTCGATGGCTATTTTTGAGAGGGTGTGTGTGTGTGTGTGTGTGTGTGTGTGTGTGTGTGTGTGTGTGTGTGTGTGTGTGTGTGTGTGTGAGTGAGTGAGTGAGTGAGTGAGTGAGTGAGTGAGTGAGTGAGTGAGTGAGTGTGATTATTCACACATTGTCCAAAACCAGAATCACTTCCCTCTTCAGAGTGTTAATAAGAATGTTCACAGCCGTGCTCTGTTGAAATCCTTTTTTTTTTTTTTTTTTTAAGCAAAGCTTCTCTTTTTAACACATATACACACACACACACACACACACACACACACACACACACACACACACACACACAGGGCTTATGTAATGATGATGTAATCCCGGAGCTGAAGCTGCTCCACTGTTAACTCTTTCTTGCATGTGACAAGAGCTGAACTTTGGAGTCGAGACGACTTCCAGAGAGACTTTGCGCATTGTGTGTGTGTGTGTGTTTAAGCGCTAACAATGTTAAAGTGCTGTCTAACATCATAAAAAAAAAAAAACCTTGTTACTTAGTAACCAGGGGGTTACCTCAGGTTACGCAGTGTTTATTGGACCTTAATCACATGCCATGTGTGGAAAACGTCTCTGGTGCTGTGCTCATGCTGGCCAGACTCACGCTTTTTTTTCTTGTTTTTTTTCCATTACTAGTTATATACTCACTCACATCAGGATGGACCTGTTGAAAAAACAATTACGTAACCTTTTTTTGGGGCCTGACGGATTTTTCCGTGAACGATGTTCAATGTTTGTGTATTTAATTAATACATTTGTTTATTTTTCCCGCCAAACTGTTAGCGCAAACTTGGATTTCATGCTAACTTGGAGACCCAAACCTGTTCCGGCATGACAATGACCTGTTGATCTCCACAAATCTAATGGATCTTGGAGGTTATTATGTGAAATTGGATGTTCAGAAAAGCGCATATCAAACTTTTGTCCATATAGTGTACCTAATTCAGAATCTCTGGTCTCGTTGTCCTTCATCGCACCTTCTGCAGTGTGGCAGACTGATAGCGTGATGCCAAAAGACATTCGCATCCTTCCATTATGTTAAGCGACGTTTCACACTGCAGGGTAGTGTTTATTTTTGCAGTGGAAGATCTTCAGTGGCCTGCTACAGAGCTATAAACCCCGTTGAGGATGAATTGAATGCACCCGAGGCCTCCTCACCTGACCTACATCAGAACCTGATTTTAAGAGCACAAACCTCCATAAATCTAGTGGAACATCTTCCCATAAGTGTGGAGTTTAGTATAAGAGGAAATGGAGACCTAATGTAGAATGGGATGTTGGGAAAAAAAGAAAGCTTCAAATGTAGTTTTGTAACAAGCCAAAAGATCGCAGCACGGGGCTGCACGCACAGTCACAAGGAGCACCGGCTTTACTGCTGTGCAAAGGGGACTATTTCGAAGGTGATAAAGTGCGTAAAGAAAGTTCTTTCTTGTAAACAGAGCTGGTCGCTAAACTTTTTTTTACCACTTCGTAGCCAGGTGTCCACGTGTATACAAATATATCCACAGACATTTAAAGTCGAATAAAAAGCAACATGGCCGACAAACAACATACACCAAAGTAGGTGGAAAAATAAAACATCCAGAAGTACGTAATAAGAAAAGAAATCAGCGTTTCCTACATTTCATATTCTGCATGACCCTGTGGTGTGTGTGTGTGTGTGTGTGTGTGTGTGTGTGTGTGTGTGTGTGTGTGTGTGTGTTCTGTCACTAACCCTGTAATGTAATCTCCTGCAGATCCTGTTTATGCACTGTTTAGGTCGGCGTCTACAAGGTCTTCTCTAGTCTTGCTAGTTTGAACGATTCTCCTGTGTTTGTGCGAACACTGAGGTGATATGTGGGTATGTCTGGCTTCACTTGCTCTGTGTGTGTGTGTGTGTGTGTGTGTGTGTGTGTGTGTGTGTGTGTGTGTGAGAGAGAGATAAGGGTAAAAAGTTTGTATCGAACCTGAGAGCAGATGGACGGAGGGAAAACTCCTCTCGAGTTTGGCCAATAGGACGCTGAGGAAGGCCTCTGATGAAAGGGACGAGGGGTCAGTCGAGCTCTGGTCATAGACCACCACTTCCTGATTCTGCAGTTCCAGCTGACACACACACACACACACACACACACACACAAAAAGTCAAATGAGCTAATTAGCAAAACATCAACACACTGTTTGAGATGAAGTTCGTCGACAGTTCTAAATCTCATCGCTCCAATTTTTCATTTTGTGCTTTTTGAACATCTAATTCCACATCTACTGTTCTAAAAAAAAAAAATTTTAACTCTTTTTTTTGGGAAGACGTCTTCAGAGGTGCTGACATAAAAATTTTCTTTTCACTTGAACTAGGAGACCCAAAGCTCCATGCAAATATGCTTTACGTAGCTTAGAGTGGAAGATCTCCTGCTATGAATTTTTCATGCCGATTGCATCCCAGGCCTCCTCACCTTCTCACCATCACTTTATTAAGGAACAATACAAATGTCCAAAAAAAAATCTAATGGAACATCTTGGGACTTGATGTAGAATGTGATGTTCAAAAAGCGTTATGCTCGGGTGTTGAGGTTGTGCTATTAAAAGAAATTCCAATGGAAAAAAACACCACCCTAATTTAATTACTCGGAGACACACACACACACACACACACACACACACACACACACACACGTGTTTCTAGGCTTAATAAACAATCTAACAATCCCCACATGAAAGCTTATATGGAATTCTCATTCTGTAGCTCCAGAATTCCAAACAAATCGACGTCCTCCGCTTACACGTGTTTAGCGACACGCAAAACCTCGCTTGTGCACACGTTTAATCCCGGATCGCATCTCGGCAGCACACGGCGACCTATTTTCAGGTTTGATGGAGAAACTCGAGCTGCTCCGGCTCTAGAATTTCTCAATCCAAACGCCCACTCAGTCACACAGGGAGGCAGAACCCACGTGATCCCGGAGCTGTAGTCTATAAACGAGGGCTAAATTCGGGCCGGCGGACGCTGGAATTGGCTCTAAGGGCTCCGTCTCGGGTTTCTCTGCCCTCCACATGTGGACATGTCCCCTTCTGTCACTGTCACATGGATCCTCTGTTATCGTTAAGCTTTTTCCTTAATGGTCAATGGGAGATAAAAACGCTTAACGTGTAATTCAACAATTCATATTCTGGACCTTTAAAGTCCAGACCAAACGTCCAAACTTGTTCCAGCATGAACATCCGATGCCCCTGTCCACAAAGCCAGATCCATAAATTACATATGGGTTTGTAGTGGAAGATCTTGAGTGTCCTGTTCTAGATCTCTAACCTCAACTCCCACCTGCACATCCGGCCAATCACAATCCAGTACCCGACATGCGAACTTTCCACGCGTGATCCGTAGTCACATTCTAAAACGTGTGTAGCGTTATTGAAAAAAATACGGGGGACCAATCGGAGCACTGGAGCTGACCAGCTGTGTTACATCAACACTAAGTGACTTGTTTTTAGAAAAACAAGATGTTTTGGAGAAAAAAATATCATCGCTTGTACACGATGTTGTCAAAACACGTTTATTCCATATAAGGAAAACGAGGTCAGAGGGCGTACGCGGCGTTTCCTTCATGTCCTCGATTCGGGTGGCGTGCGATCTCCTGCTTTACTATCGAATCGTTCTACACCAACGCTACGCCAGATGGCTCTCTTTTGGTTCTCCAGATGATCTCTCACCCCCCACCCTCAACACACACACACACACACCCCTCGCCGTTCGCAATCTCTCCGTTTCGTCTTATTATCTTGGGATTCTCGCATGCAACAGCACAGCGTGGTTCTGGGATTGATGTCATTCCTGATTGTGCAACGCCTGACGTTACACAACCCCAGAGTGCCCCTTATACACCGCAACATCAGATAGTGTGTTACAACCAATCTCTGAACGATTGGATAGGATAAAACAAAGCAGCCCGGATTTATGTGTGTGTGTGTGTGTGTGTGTGTGTGTGTCAGACAGGAGGTTCAAGGCTGGACTGAGACAGATAGCACTGAGATGAGGTCACTTGGCAACTTGTTGCTAAGGCCGCCTAAAGGGCCCTCGTGAGCGGGGACGGATTTTTTGATTGGCCCCGGAGACACTTCATGGACGCTGGAGGTTTTGTAAGCGGTGATGTCAGGGTGCATCTTTTATCAAACGTTGCTCGAATGTGGACGAAGGGTTTATGGTCGCGTCTAAACATGCCGTTCCAATCGGGTCTGACGTGAACACACTGTGTGTGTGTGTGTGTGTGTGTGTGTGTGTGTGTGTGTGTGTGTGTGTGTGTGTGTGTGTTTTATTACTGTCTGTATATAGAAATCTCGACACGCAGGAGCACTGACCTTCATCCATTCTCCACAAAGAGTTCCACATCACTACGTTCACCGTTCCTTCTTTTGATTCGGAAGCGAGAACTTTCCGTACAAGCATGCATGTAGAAATAGGAGAATTCGAGAACTTTTAGACCTGTACAGGAATGGAGAACCAGTGTATACCTGGATTTGTCCTTAGATCACCTACAGCATGTTAGAAGGCATCTACTCGCCTGAAGAACCTGTTGAGATGTTTTTTTTTCTGGCCGTATATGATTCTACTCTAAACTTCATTAGGGTGGAATTTTTACCTTTACTAGGAGACCCAAATTTGTTCCAGCATAAAGGTCCACAAAGCCAGCTCCATGAAAATACATCACTTTATTTTTGTGTCTGAATAAGGACAAATCTTCACAAATCTAGTGGAACATCTTCCCGGAAGAATGGAGGTTCTTACCGAAGCAAATGTGGAATTTTATACTCATGTGTCCACAAACTTTTGATCACAGGGTGGAACCGTGGTTATTTAGGGAAGCAAAAAAAAATATTAATTCACAATGACGTCGTGTCTTACTCAGGTTTTCAAGAAAAGCTCCATGCAGATACTGATCCAAAATGTTCTCACATCCTTCAGGAGAGGTTCTGATGCCTCGTCGGCGACCTTTTTGCTTTCTGGAATGGAACAAACTGAACGGCAACAACAACAACAAAAAAAGAAGTAAATATGGCTAAAAATATTACCGTCTTTTCGTCTGCTATAAATATCGACTCCCTGATTAGACACGGATATTTGAGATGGTTATTTCGCTCGGTCACGTCGGGAACGCGGTTTGCCGGAAAGTTCCGTGCGGCCGAAACCAAATACGAACTCGAACATTGTAGCTGAGTTTGAGGAACTACAGAAGATCTGGAAATTTCTTTTTTGTTGTTGTTGTTTTGCGACTCTATTGTATCAGACCGAAAAATCTATTTCTTTTAACATCCCTTTTAACATCCTATTTCACATTAAAAAGAGTCCACCATTTCCTGTTCTTATGTTCCTCAGGGAAGATGTTCCACTAGATTTGTGCTCAGATACAATGGTGTTAGTAAAGTCGAGTAGGTGAGCTGAGGAGGCTTGGGGGGGGCAGTCAGCATTTAAATTCATCCCAAAAGTGTTAAATAGGGTTTATAGCTTTATAGTAGAAGATCTTCCACACCAAAATCATGTCTTCAAGAAGCTGGCTTTGGAATCATAAGTGATGTCATTCTAGAACATCCAGAGACAATTGTGTTCCTTGTCCTCCAAGTTTGGTAAAAGAATCACACATGAGGTGGTATCTTAAAAATTTAAGGGTAGTTCTGTAACACGCCAACAGATGGCAGCACAAGGCTGCACACACAGTCACAGGGAGCACCGACCTTCATAAGTAAGTGTGCCAAAACACACTGTGTACTGTGTCCTGTGTACATCGGGAGCTGGTGCTATTCTGAACACGTGGCTGGGAATCACGTTTTTCCGTACAGTGCAGTTCTCATCTGTCACTATTTATTTATTTTTTGGATCTATAATCCTGATGCTGAAGAAACACCCGAGTGTAAACAAGCAACTGTATTTCCCAAATTGAAACCTGTAACAGATCAGCGCTGAAAGACCCCTGATATCCGACTTCAACCGTCAAACGAGGAACCTTTTGAATTCATTTTTGGAATAAAATTCCAACTGGCTCACCTTCTTCTTGGCTGAATGCTGCAGGAGCTCGGCGATCTGCACCTTGTCCTGTTGCAGCCTCCTTTTCATCAGCTTGGAGCAGTTCACGTTAACCGCCTCCAGGATGTGGGAGGTGTTATAATCCACGAAAGGCCTGCTGTCAATCAGAAGCACTCGGTCCAGTCCCCCCTCCAGCAGCGCCACCAGGCCTTCGGGCGGACGAGTCTCACCGAGGCCGGAGCTCCTGTCCCGGCCTGCTCGACCATATCCATGACCTCTCTCTCCATCTCCCTCTGACTGTTACCTCCTCTCTTCCTGTGGTGCGATGACGTGGCCCACGAGGGCCTTCAGCAGAAGAAGGACCCCATTGTGGTGGCAGCCGATGATGTCACCCTTTTAGCGTTTGGCTGGTGAGTTCGAAGAAAAAAAAGGGAGCGAGTGAAAAAGGAAAAAAAGAATAAAAATAAAATGGGGGTAAACAGGGTACTTGAAGAAACAGAGGGATAAAAAAAAGTGTGTGTGGACGTGGTAGAGGGTTTTTCTCCAATTTTCGGGGTTTTTGCTTTGTTGGGAGGAAAAAAAAGGAGAGTGGATTTCTTTCACACCATTGCACGGACGACACAAAAGAGGGCTTTTCTCCCGGGCCGCGGTGCCATTACATCATCTCCTCGCTTCTCGTCGTTCATGCTCAAGTGGTTGTCAGGCTGCGGAGAGAGAAAAAAAAAAAGAGAGACGTGTTAATTTGGGCCAGTTCTTGATACCACACCGTACACTTCATACACACCGCACACTTCGCACACACCGCACACTTCGCACACACCGCACACTTCGCACACACCGCACACTTCGCACACACCGACCTCTGCTTCATATATAACATGCTGCAGAAATCGGACGATGTGGTGTGGGGAAAAACAAAACAACCCAATTGTGTGAAACGTATAATTTGGGAAACGCCAACTTCCTGGTTATGATGTAGGTGGCATTGAGTCAATTCGATATCGTTGGAAACTCCCTCTTCAAAAAATAAAAAAAAAAATCTTTTCTTCTCCTTAGTGCCGCCGTGAAAAAAAAAAAAAATTCCCCAGCATCGAGTTCCCCTTCCAGCAAGGCCCACACACCAGGACAATAAAACAAATTGTACGCCGAGCTGAATTTGATCGCACGTGCCAAGACAAACGATCAAACCAGAGGCTACATGTTTAGTCTGGGAGCTTCTCAGCCTCGTGAAGAGCGGAGAAAATATTCTGCAATGTTCATGATGTGGAGTCGGGCTTCTCGTATTACTAGTGGAAATGAAAGTGTGTAAAAAAAGACTGGTCAGACCTGTGTGTGTGTGTGTGTGTGTGTGTAAGTGGATTGTTTATTCTTATATAACACTATAAAACACACAATATATATATATATATATATATATATATATATATATATATATATATATATATATATATATATATATATATAAATGAACAGAATTGAAACATTAAAAAAAAAAATTCTTTCTTTTTCGATTTATTTATTTAACTTTTTCCATTTTTTATTTTCTGTTCATTTTTTTGTTTTCTTTTCTAATTCAATTTTGTGTTCTCTATTACTGTTTATTTTATATTTATTTCAATCTTAATTCTTTTCCTGTTTTCTGTTTTTTACATTTTATTTACTATTTGTTCAAGTTTTTTTTTGTTTTCTTTTTTCACTTAATTCATTTCTATTTATTTATTTATTGAACTTTTTCCATTTTCTTTTTTTTCAGTTTTTGGTTTGTTTTCTTTTTAATAATTTTTTTATTCTCTATTTTCTGTTTGTTTTCTTTTCATTAATTTCATTTTTCAGCTTTAATTCCTTTCCTGTTTTCTGTTTCTCTTCTTTTTTATTTTATATTCTATTTGCTATTATTTGTTTATTTTTTTTACTAGTTTTCTTTTTCACTGCATTCTTTTCTATTTAGTCTTTTTGATCTGCTGTTTATTTTTTAATCAGTTTTTTCAATCTTTTTTATTGGTTTTTTTTTTTGTTTGTTTACTTAAAATGTTTAATTTCTCCTTATTTATTTTACGTTTTATTTTATTTTTGGTTTCTTTTTCTATTTCTTAAACTTAATAATTATAGTTTTGATATTAAAAAAAAAAATCTGTAGGCAGGACATCACCTGTTTCTTCTCTCCTGTATTGGTTATATATTGTAAATAATGTATATATTATTACTGCATGCAGGTACGATGGAGCCGTAGCACATGGCCGAGAGAATATATTTTATATATCCACGTATAACGAGGTGTAAAAGTCTACAGAGGGAATCAGATCTGTACCCAGCGAAGGGGTTAAGTGAAATCCAGTACCTGGATCTTTCAAATGACACCCTGAAGTGATAAAAATACACTCTGCATTTCCAATAAAAGAGGTTTTGCGTTTCTCCGGGGGGGCAGAAGTTTTACGCCGCGAGACGGAAATAACGAGTCGCTAAGGCAGATTTTCCCGCGAAGCCAGACGGGTCTCGGGATCGAGTGACTCCGAGGATGCTTGTTTTTCCTGGTGTTTTCCAGAACACCTACGATAAAAAAAAAAACTCACTCTGTAATCCAGGACGCCTGATTTTTCCATATGTCACATGTGGTTCTTCCTCAAACTGTTCCTACAAAGTTGTATAGGATGTCTTTGGATACAAAAGCATGAAAGTTTCTCTTCGCGTGAACTAGGAGTCTGTTTCATCTGTAATTATTCATTGAAAAAACAATAAAATCAGCGTACCAACGATATCTCAGAAAAGTGTATCGTGTAATCGCGTATCACCATACCGATATTATATCGATATACCGTCCAGCCGTGCTTTTAGCTGTGTATACAAACTGAGTGATAAAAGAAAAGGGCTTTGGTGTGGTAACTGAGGTTGAGCCCATGTGTGGAGTTATGAGTGAACCTTGCAGAAGGTCCAACCACACTCACTCACATTGATCAGGGCTTTATGGTCCAGTGAAGGAATCTCCCCAGTGAAGGTTTGTCTGAGTGATGATCCAGAGAAATGAGACGAGTCTAAAGTGCTTTGTGCAGTCCCACTGTGAGACCTGTGATGAACAAGGAAATCAGCGACACGTCTTTGTTCTTCTAAACTCTTTGTGCCTTTCCACTGGGCGTTCCGGTGGCGGATCCTCTTGCTCTCGAAGAGGAAGTCGTCCTCCTGAATCAGAATCGCTGTCCTTCCTTTACTTGTTGACAAAAGCAAGAAAATGAATGAGAGAATTTGGTGCCTCTTGACTGACACGTTTACATTCGCGGTTGTGGAAATACGATGAACCGAAGGCCGAGAAGACACCATATGGACACCTGACCACCGCCCCATTGCCCATCCCTGTTATCCCTCCACTCTTCTGAGAAGGCTTTCCACTAGATTTTGGGGTGCAGCTGTTTAGTCATCATTCAGTATTTGTTGGTAAAAAAGAGTGTTGGTGAGATCACTTGATGTTGAGAAGTTCTGAGGGTTCAGTCGGTGTTCTTGCTGATCCCACAGGTGTTCTGTGTAACTAAGGAAGTCGAGGCTCTGTGCAGAAAACAGTGTCTTCATGGAGCTCGTTTTGAGTACAGGAGCATCGACCATGATGAAACACTGTTTTGGGGACACTGTATACAACTTAATTTTTTTTTATTATTATTATTATACATTTTCAATTTATTTATTTTACATTTTACAATATATCTGTTTGGTTTTTATTTGTTTTCTTTTTTCATTTTCTTTTTTTTTTTTAAATAAATGTATTTATTTATTTAACATTTTTACTATATATTTACTGTTGATTTTCAATTTATTTATTTCACAAATTTTTTTCATTTTTTTCTGTTCATTTTCTATTTATTTCCATTTTAAACGTTCTACATTGTGGCATCGGTTTGAGGAAGAAAAAAAAAAACCCAACCGCACAACCTGCAACTCTTTAGACGTGGGAAAATTCTCCCGTCCCTCTCGTAAGATACGATGGAAACAGGCGTCCGACACGCTACGGTTTCCTCACGCCGCGATCCCTGACCACAACAAACGTGTTTCAAAGGCATGCCCCCGACATGCGCCCGAAGGTAATAACATCCCCTGCAGATCTGCAGCAGCTGGCCTTTTTTTTTTTTTTCCCCATTACGGTTTCTGGTTGGCGGCAACATTTGCTTATATCCCTAATAAACCTCTGTCTAGTCAGATTTCAGTCTAGACGCTCCTGTACATCTGTACACCCTCCAAAGCACAAACTACAACATTACAACAGAGATATGGAATTTTCGGACACGTGTTTTTTTTTTTTTAATCGGACGTGAAATAAACTGCAATCGGAATCTGTTTTTTTCTCCAACATACAAAACTATTCAGATACACGACTTCTGACACAAATGTGGAGACGCGAAATTGTACCGGATGTCTTTATATGCGCCAAAATCTTTTTTTTTTTTCTCAAAGGTTTTCCAAATGTGCACAAAGCCAGCTCCGTGACCGTGTGGGTTAGACTGGACGATCTCCTCCTATAAAGCTATAAAGTCTATTGAACACCTTTTGGATGAATTGGAACTACTAACATCGAGAACAAAGCTCCACGGGTCAAACCCAGAAGAGCGAAGGCTTTCAAAAAAAAGGCACAATCGACTGCTCGGGTGTCCACAAACTTTTGGCGTCTTTAACGAGTGATGCACCGAAGCTGGCGCGAGTTCAGGTGAGACTTCAGGAGCGAATCGGAGCAATAAAAGGTCTGAAAGGCTGACAGAGTGTCGACTTTGGAGCGTGGCATGGCGTGTCATGGCGTACGTGGTGTTATAAATACACGCCGTGGCAGATGGCCCAAATGTCAGACGCTAGAAATAACAAATGACATTTGTTTGTGTTCTGTTTTGCTTATGAGCATGAAGAGACGCAGGTTTGGGGATTTTTTTTTTGGTTTTTACTCTTCTGCTTTTCTAAAAAAGATTATAAACGTTTTTTTCCTTCTGTCGTTTGAGATCAGAAGAGAAAGCAAATGTTCTTCAGTATGTATAAAAAATAAAAAGAAAAGGTCAACGTCTCTGGATTAGGAATACGTACGTTATCGAGAGGGCCTAAAAAATAAAACGTGCACAAGCTTGGTCCATATCGTCAGAGTAGGAGATCGGAATCGAGAACGCCATCGGAGCGAGACGGCGTCTGCGGGATAGTCTGGTGCTAGAGAGAGACAGGACTTACTTCTTCCTCGTTCGGCTCGGAGATGGACAGAGAGGTGGTGGAGTTTCAGCAAGCAGCCCTGCACTGCCTGTCGCCTGGACGTCCACTTCCACTTTTACAGCTGCTAATTCAGGATGTGTCACTGGACACCTGCCTCCTACTGCCTCAGCTTTATTTATATATATATATATATATATATATATATATATATATATATATATATATATATATATATATATATATATATATACTGTGTATATGTGTATATATATATATATATATATATATATATATATATATATATATATATATATATATATATATATATATATATATATATACACACACACACACACACACACACACACACACACTACAGTTTGTTCGTGTCCTTTGTAAACATTACATTCCCCATTTAGTCTCAGTTTCCTGTTCTACCTTCTAGCTTCTGCAAAGATGTTACAAGTGGGGCCCTTGAGCAAGGCCCTTAAACCTCTGTGCTCCAGGGGCACTATTTCACGGCTAACATCGCTGGAATATGCTCGGCCTCATCTCGACTTACGGTATTTTTTTCAATTTAAGATCATCAGAACACATCTCCATTATAACTCAGAGATGACATGAACATTTATTAATGCATACATTAAGAATAAACGACCTGTTTCTTTTCTTCCATTCATTCAGCCATAAGGCTGTTAGAAAAAGTAATGTAGGTTGAGGTGAGTTTCAATTTATCCTAATCGGGTTTTTAGCTCTATAGCAGGATCTTCCACTCCGAACCACATGTTCATGGAGCCGGATTTGTGCACAGACGCTTTGGAACAGGTTTGGGTTTTGAGGAGGAACCACGTATGGCGTTCAGAAACGTCTTCTGAACTTCCTGCTCCTAAATTCGGCGGTTTGGGTTCGAGATCGACCCTGACAACAACAGATTCAGAAATTAGAACGCTTTTCGAAAAATCAAAGGGTCCTCGTGAAGGTTCCGAATGAAAGCGTCGGAATGAAACACTTTCGCTGGTCGTTTTGCTACGGATGTAAAACGGCGCGGTATTTTCCGCGAGCTCAACATCAGGCCCGTTTTACAACCACTTTCCACTGTAATAACAGTGCACGTTTACTTTAATGCTTAGAAGAGGAACTGGTTAGATAATGACAGGAATGTTTTGATCAGGGCTTCCTTCTTGAACACACACACACACACACACACACAAACTGGCGAAAGGAAGTCGAGTCTTGTAATAGGCCACGTGGGTGTGACACAGCAGGGAGTATTGGGACACCGGACTTATGCAATGCACAATTGTATAGAACGTGTTTGGACGCACGACATCTTCAAAAGCTCCATGAACATATGGGTTGGAGTGGAAGATCTTCAGTGGCCTGCTATAAACCATATTGAACACCTACCACCTGCATCCCAGGTCTCCTCACCTGAATTGTGGTTGAAGGAGCACAAAAAAATCGAGTGGAACATCTGTGCAGAAGAGTGCAGGTTATAATAGACGCAAATGGAGACTCGGTGTGGAGGGGGATGTTAAAAAAAGCGCATAATCGTATGCTCAGGTGTCCAAAATCTTTTGCCTATACAGTGTAATTGCTTAATGTACATGTGTTTGAAAGGAGATACCAGTTTCTATGCTGCAGGTTCTTGTGCTGAAGGAACGACTGTTTATAGCTGCTATAATGTAAGTGATAACAGGAAGCATATTGGATCCTTCTTGGATCAAAAGTAGAGTCAAAAGTCAATAGGATGAGTCAACTCCAGACACGCAGTGATGACATCATCGATCTTAAACCCGCTGCTACTGTTACTTTTGATGATGATGATGATGACGACAGTGAGCTGCAGGCTGTATATGAACCTCAAGGCTCGACACCTGTTTCTCAAGACGCCCAGATGAGGTCATGCGCGCTTTTATGCAACCGATGACTTTCACCACCCTCCCGCCTTGCGTCATCTCGTTCAGCCGGCGAAGTTACAGTGAGATAACCGCCGTTATTATTTCATTTATTAAGGATATTCAGATTCCTCCAGCCAAACTGTTCCCACAGTGTTGGAGACTCACTTGTATAAAACATGTTCAGAGGCAGTAGCATGATATTTCCCCTTCACTTGAACGATGAGACCCAAACGTGTTAAATGTATCGGTTTGAAACAACATTGTCCCAGAAGAGTGGTTTTTAAAACACCAAATGAGACTCAATGTGGAATGCGATGTTTAAAAAGCACAGAATCTTAAGGTCATGTGTCCACAAACTTTTTTTTGTCCATAAAGTAAATATCTGAATTGAAGCATGATCGCTGTATAATCATTTAAACCACATGTGTATTTGATCTACTGTGTTTTTTATTCAGAAGTGGATCCGTTGCGTGAATTTTAAACTAATACATTACAGGGTGTGTATAGTGTTTATGGTATATATGATGTGAATAGTGTGAATGGTGTGTAAGATGTGTGTATAGTGTGTAAGGTTTATGTTGTGTATACAGTGTATAGGGTTTATGTGGTGTGTAGAGTGTATATGATGTGCAAAATATTTATGGTGTGTACAGTGTATTGTGTGTATAGTGTATGTGGTGTATATGGTGTGTATGGTATGTATAGTATTGTGTGAACGGTGTGTACAGTGTATGTAGTGTTTGTGGTGTATAGTGGCTACAGTGTGTATGGTGTGTACAGTGTATATGGTGTGTGTATTGTGTCTATGGTATATGGAGTGTATGGTGTGTATAGTGTATATAGTGTGTATAGTGTGTGTATATGGTGTGTATAGTGTATGTGGTGTGTATAGTGCATAGTGTGTATGGTGTGTGTATAGTGTTTATGTTGTATATGGAGTGTATAGTGTGTGTATAGTGTGTATGTGTATAGTGTATGTGGTGCATATGGAGTGTGTAGTGTATATAGTGTACAGTGTATGTGGTGTATATAGAGTGTATATAGTGTATGTGGTGTATAGTGTGTGTAGTGTTTATGGTGTATAGTGTATGGTGTGTGTGTGTGTGTGTGTGTGTGTGTGTGTGTGTGTGTGTATAGTGTTTATGGTGTATATAGTGTATGTGTGTATATAGAGTGTATAGTGTGTATGGTGTGTGTATAGTGTACAGTGTATGTGGTGTGTATGGTGTGTAAAGTGTTTGTGGTGTATATGGAGTGTATAGTGTGTATGGTGTGTATAGAGTATACACACCATACACACCTTGTGGTGTATGTGATATAGAGTGTGTATGTGATGTTGTATATGGAGTGTATAGTGTGTGTATAGTGTGTATGGTGTGTATAGTGTATGTGGTGTATATGGAGTGTGTAGTGTATATAGTGTGTACAGTGTATGTGGTGTATATAGATTGTATATAGTGTATGGTGTGTATAGTGTGTATGGTGTGTGTAGTGTTTATGGTGTATATAGTGTATGTGGTGTATATGGAGTGTATAGTGTGTATGGTGTGTATAGTGTGTACAGTGTATGTGTGTATGGTGTGTGTATAGTGTATGTGTGTATATGGAGTGTATAGTGTGTATGGTGTGTATAGAGTGTGCAGTGTATATGGTGTGTGTATAGTGTGTATGTGATGTTGTATATGGAGTGTATAGTGTGTGTATAGTGTATGTGTATAGTGTATAGTGTATATGTGTGTATAGTGTGTATAGTGTATGTGTGTATAGTGTGTGTATAGTGTATATGTGTGTGTATGTGTATAGTGTATAGTGTATATGTGTGTATAGTGTGTAGTGTATAGTGTATGTGGTGTATATGGTGTGTGTATAGTGTATGTGGTGTATATGGAGTGTGTATTGTGTATTATGTGTACAGTGTATGTGTGTGTATAGTGTATGTGTGTATATAGTGTATAGTGTGTGTATGTGTATAGTGTATATATAGTGTGTATATGTGTATAGTGTATAGTGTATATGTGTATAGTGTATGGTGTTTAGGTATATTTAGTGTATGGTGTATATAGATTGTATATAGTGTATAGTGTGTATAGTGTGTATAGTGTGTGGTGTATATAGTGTTTATTGTGTGTACAGTGTATTTGGTGTATAGTGTATATGTGTGTATATGGTGTTTGTATAGTGTATATGGTGTATATAGTGTGTATGGTGTGTATAGTGTATAGTGTATATAGTGTACAGTGTATGTGTATATAGTGTATATGTGTATGGTGTGTGTATAGTGTATGTGTGTGTATATGGAGTGTATAGTGTATATATAGTGTATGTGTGTATATAGTGTTTATGGTGTATAGTGTACTATAGTGTATAGTGTATATGGTGTGTATAGTGTATATGGTGTATATAGAGTATATAGTGTGTGTGGTGTGTATAGTGTTTATAGTGTATGTGGTGTGTACAGTGTATATGGTGTATATAGTGTATATATAGTGTGTATGGTGTATATAGTGTTTATAGTGTATGTGGTGTGTATAGTGTATATAGTGTGTATGGTGTATGTGGTGTGTGTATAGTGTATATAGTGTATGGTGTATCTGGTGTGTAGAGTGTATATAGTGTATATAGTGTATGGTGTATGTGGTGTGTAGAGTGTATAGTGTATGTGGTGTGTAGAGTGTATATAGTGTATGGTGTATGGTGTGTATGTGGTATGTATAGATTGTATATAGTTTATATAGTGAGTATGGTGTACAGTGTTTAGGGTATATTTAGTGTGTATGGTGTATGTGGTGTGTATGGTGTGTAAAGTGTTTGTGGTGTATATGGAGTGTATAGTGTGTATGGTGTGTATAGAGTATACACACCATACACACCTTGTGGTGTATGTGATATAGAGTGTGTATGTGATGTTGTATATGGAGTGTATAGTGTGTATAGTGTGTATGGTGTGTATAGTGTATGTGGTGTATATGGAGTGTGTAGTGTATAGTGTGTACAGTGTATGTGGTGTATATAGATTGTATATAGTGTATGGTGTGTATAGTGTATGGTGTGTGTAGTGTTTATGGTGTATATAGTGTATGGTGTATATGGAGTGTATAGTGTGTATGGTGTGTATAGTGTGTACAGTGTATGTGTGTGTATGGTGTGTAAAGTGTTTGTGGTGTATATGGAGTGTATAGTGTGTATGGTGTGTATAGAGTGTGCAGTGTATATGGTGTGTGTATAGTGGATGTGTTGTGTATGGAGTGTGTAGTGTGTACAGTGTATGTGGTGTATAGTGTATGTGGTGTATAGTGTGTATGGTGTGTGTATAGTGTGTACAGTGTATATGGTGTGTGTATAATGTATGTGGTGTATAGTGTGTATGGTATGTGTATAGTGTGTATGGTGTATATGGAGTGTGTAGTGTATATAGTGTATGTGGTGTATATGGAGTGTATGGTGTGTATAGTGTGTATAGTGTGTACAGTGTATGTGGTGTATATGGTGTGTGTATAGTGTATGTGGTGTATATGGAGTGTGTATTGTGTATTATGTACAGTGTATGTGGTGTGTAAAGAGTGTATATAGTGTATGTGGTGTGTATATAGTGTATGTGGTGTGTATAGTGTATATAGTGTGTATGGTGTATATAGTGTGTATAGTGTATGTCGTATATGGAGTGTATAGTGTGTATGGTGTGTATAGTGTGTGTGTGTATATAGTGTTTATTGTGTGTACAGTGTATTTGGTGTGTATAGTGTATATGGTGTTTGTATAGTGTATGTGGTATATGGAGTATGTATGGTGTTTATAGTGTGTACCGTGTATGTGGTGTATATGGTGTGTGTATGGTTTGTGAATAGTGTATGTGGTGTTTATGGAGTGTGTAGTGTATATAGAGTGTATTGTGTATAGTGTTTATGGTGTGTATAGTGTACTATAGTGTATAGTGTGTATAGTGTATGTGGTGTATATAGAGAGTATATAGTGTGTGTGGTGTGTATAGTGTTTATAGTGTATGTGGTGTGTACAGTGTGTAGGTGTATATAGTGTATGTGGTGTGTATAGAGTGTATAGTGTGTATAGTGTATATAGTGTATAAAGTGTGTATGGTGTATGTGGTGTGTATAATGTATGTGTGTGTATAGTGTATATAGTGTATATAGTGTATGTGGTGTGTATAGTGTATATAGTGTATGTGGTGTGGAGAGTGTATAGTGTATATAGTGTATGGTGTATATAGTGTTTATGGTGTATGTGGTGTATAGTGTATATAGTGTGTATGGTATGTGGTGTATAGTGTATATAGTGTGTATGGTGTATCTGGTGTGTAGAGTGTATATAGTGTATAGTGTGTATGGTATGTGGTGTGTAGAGTGTATATAGTGTATGTGGTGTGTAGAGTGTATATAGTGTGTATGGTGTGTATGGTGTGTATGTGGTATGTATAGATTGTATATAGTTTATATAGTGAGTATGGTGTGTACAGTGTTTAGGGTATATTTAGTGTGTATGGTGTATGTGGTGTGTATGTGGTATGTATAGAGTGTATAGTGTATATAGTGTGTATGGTGTGTATAGTGTGTATGGTGTTTAGGGTATATTTAGTGTGTATGGTGTATGCGGTGTGTATGTGGTATGTATAGAGTGTATAGTGTATATAGTGTGTGTCATTTCGATACACTATCCTGACCCATCTGTATCTATAGGAGCTTTATTTCCTCACCTACAGGATCATAAACAGGAAGTGGTCACATCTCTTTTATTAGCCGTTAATACATACAAACAAACTAAATAAAACAAACAAACATGTTTTAAACTGTGACCTTCAGTAAACAACTCAACTCGAAACAAATCTTCATTTAGAAGGACGGGAAGGTCTTCTGAAACACTGGGAGGAAAAAGACACGGGGGTTTGGACGCACGGGTCATTCGGTGGCGAGCGCGAGACAAGCGGATTTTTGAATCCGTTTTCCTTTGCTCAAGAAACTCATTGGCCTGGCAGAAGGACTGGAACACGGTGTAACTTTGGCCTCCATATATATATACACACACACACACACACACACACACACACACACACACACACACACACACACACACACACATACAGTGAGACACACCGAGAGAGAGACAGACACACTCACACACACACACTCATGCGCGCGCGCTACAGGCCTTGAAGAGATACAAAGTCGAAAAGTGTCGAACTTACCTTTAAAAAGAGAGAAAACATTTCACCTTCTCTACCTCCCTCTGTTCCTCCTCCTTTCCTTCTCTCTCTTTCTCTCTCACTTATTTTCTCCAAACCAGAAAATCCGCTTCACATCTGCCCGAATCTTCAGTCCCGGTAACTGAGGCTGAAACGCTCAGATCTCCGGCAGAAACACTGTAAGAAAGTTTCCTCTCTGAACTCCGTCTCACTGATGATGAGGTCATAATGATCAAAATAAAACCATGACGTCATTTCAGACCAGTCCCACTGAGAGGGAGAGGGCGGTCTTAAAGAAACCACCCCGAGCAGCCTCACTTCCTCAAAGGAGAACACAACACAACACTACATCATTACACTATATTACACAACACAACACTACACAACACTATACATCATTACACTATATTACACAACACAACACTACACAACACTATACATCATTACACTATATTACACAACACAACACTACACAACACTATACATCATTACACTATATTACACAACACATAACTACACAATACGACACTACACTTCCTCAAAGGAGAACACAGCACTACACAACACATAACTACACAACACTACATCATTACACTATATTATATATACACTATACACTATATATATATATATATATATATATATATATATATATATATATATATATATATATATATATATATATATATATATATATATATATATATACACACACTATTTCATTTCATCGTATTTAACTATGTAAATTCATGTAAAACTATATATCCTGCACTTGCTGTTATTGCACTCTGGTTAGACCCAAACTGCATTTCGTTGCCTTGTACATGTACATGTAATGAAAATAAAGTTGAATCTAATCTAATCTAATCTAATCTATATTACACAACACATAACTACACAACACTATACATCATTACACTATATTACACAACACATAACTGCACAATTCTATAATACACTTCCTCAAAGGAGAACACAGCACTACACAACACTATACATCATTACACAACACATAACTGCAACATTCTTCCTCAAAGAAGAACACAACACTGCACAACACTACACATCATTACACTATATTACATAACACATAACTGCACAATACTACACTACACTTCCTCAAAGAAGAACACGACACTACACAACACTACACATCATTATACTATATTACACAACACAACTGCACAATACTACACAACACTTTCTTAAATAAAAACACAACACTACACAACACTATACATCATTACACTATATTACACAACACAACACTACACAACACTATACATCATTACACTATATTACACAACACATAACTACACAATACGACACTACACTTCCTCAAAGGAGAACACAGCACTACACAACACATAACTACACAACACTACATCATTACACTATATTATATATACACTATACACTATATATATATATATATATATATATATATATATATATATATATATATATATATATATATATATATATATATATATATATATATACACACACTATTTCATTTCATCGTATTTAACTATGTAAATTCATGTAAAAACTATATATCCTGCACTTGCTGTTATTGCACTCTGGTTAGACCCAAACTGCATTTCGTTGCCTTGTACATGTACATGTGTAATGAAAATAAAGTTGAATCTAATCTAATCTAATCTAATCTATATTACACAACACATAACTACACAACACTATACATCATTACACTATATTACACAACACATAACTGCACAATTCTATAATACACTTCCTCAAAGGAGAACACAGCACTACACAACACTATACATCATTACACAACACATAACTGCAACATTCTTCCTCAAAGAAGAACACAACACTGCACAACACTACACATCATTACACTATATTACATAACACATAACTGCACAATACTACACTACACTTCCTCAAAGAAGAACACGACACTACACAACACTACACATCATTATACTATATTACACAACACAACTGCACAATACTACACAACACTTTCTTAAATAAAAACACAACACTACACAACACTACAACACTATACATCATTACACTATATTACACAACACATAACTGCACAATTCTACACTACACTTCCTCAAAGGAGAACACAACACTACACAACACTACAACACTACACATGAATACACTATATTACACAACACATAACTGCACAAAACTATACATCATTAAACTATATTACACAACACATAACTACACAATACTACACTACACTTCCTCAAAGTAGAACACAACAGTACACATCATTACACTATATTACACAACACATAACTGCACAATACTACACTACACTTCCTCAAATGAGAACACAACACTACACAACACTACACAATACTAGACATAATTACACCTAATTACACAACACATAACTGCACAATACTATACTACACTTCCTCAAAGGAGAACACAACACTCCACATTATTACAATATATTTCACAACACATAACTACACATTACTACACTACACTTCCTCAAAGGAGAACACACTACACAACATTACACATCATTACACTATATTACACAACGCATAACTACACAATATACACTAAACTTCCTCAAAGGAGAACACAACACTACACAACACTATACATCATTACACTATATTACACAACATATAACTACACAATACTACACTGCACTTCCTCAAAGAAGAACACAATACTACACATCATTACACTATATTACACAACACATAACTACACAACACATAACTACACTTTTTCAAATGAGAAATATTTTATTTTTTATTTATTTCTTGTTCCTGACTCGAGCTCTGGTGTAAAACTCTAATTTCCAGCATGCCTCGCGGCGGAGTGGGTGTGTCCGTGTGCGCTTCCGAAGGGGCGGAAACGATGCTAAAAACATTAGCGACTCTCGGGTTTTTTTCTGTTTTTTTTCTCCGTGTGAATGTTTTAAGGCGGATTTTTGTTAAAGTTTTCTAGTTAAAATCGGATTTATTGTCGTGGGAATCCGATTACACCGAACAAAGCAAACCGAGTGAGCCGTAATCTTCACCAGGATCTCAGCGGCTCGGCTAAACAAGCTAACGCTTCTCAGATCTCCGAGAGCAGGTCCAAGATGGACGAGAGCAAGGTGAGCAGATACCAGGTCAATGTTCCTGGGTGAGGGTGAGGAGATACCAGGTTATTCGTGAGTGAGGATGAGGAGATACCAGGTCAATGTTCCTGGGTGAGGAGATACCAGGTTACTGCTGGGTGAGAGTGAGGAGATACGAGGTTATTCCTGGGTGAGGATGAGGAGATACCAGGTCAATGTTCCTAGGTAAGGATGAGGAGAGACCAGGTTACTTCTGGGTGAGTATGAGAAGATACCAGGTCAATGTTCCTGGGTGAGGGTGGTGGTGAGGAGATTCCAGGTTAATAAGATTCTCTCCTGGTACAAGCAAGACATGCTTCCAGGTTCTTCTTCTTTGCTTCTGGCACCGAGGTGGTGGAACAAACTTTCCCTCGATGTCCGAACAGCAGTCATCAAACCCCGTCTAAACACCTGCCAATGCTAAGGTTCTTAAACTTCTTGGCCTTCTATAAGCTTCTACCAGGTTTCTATAAAAGTTTCTACATTCTCATCCAGCAGAAGCTTTAGAACCAGAACCAGAATATGTTTATTGATGGAGAATCTGGGGCACTTTGTGAAGCCGTTCTGGATAAGGGGGTGTTGACCAAATGACGTAAACGTTTATATTACATATATATTATTTCTGAATATATTATTCATATTATTATCATCATAATTAATAAAGGTCGACCAATTAATCCGTTTTGACAATAAATCGCCACTGATAGTTCATCGCTGGAACTATTGGTTATCGGCAAAAATCCATTCCAGTAGTTTTTCCAGGTTCCAGTCCGCTGTCATTACAAGAGCGGCCTCTAGAGGCGAATCACTGACACTACATGCGGTTTGTTTTTACACGGAGACTGCGCGCTGCACGGAGAGCGCTGTTATTTATTTATTTACAATTCATTAATTATATTACTATATCAATTCATAAATTCATATTTAGCAACTTTTATCATGATTCAGTACTTATTACATTTTTTTTTGTTTAATCGATTGATTAATCGATTATCGGCGAACACAATCGAATCTATCAGGATCTGTAAAATCCAATATCGTTCGACCTGTAGTTCTGATTGTAGTATCTTGTGGTGGTATTAACGCTGTAGTTTTGATTCAATTTGTTTATATGGTGTGATGTTCCATTCCACCAGAGTGTTTTCTTCCCCTGCTACACCACCACCCTGACCACCACCAGACCTTCATTCTATACGATGTAGCTAAACATCACCTTCACTCCACCTTCTCTCAACAGATGGTCAGTGGAAAGGTGAAGAAGCCGGGGAAACGCGGCCGAAAGCCTGCTAAGATCGACCTGAAGGCCAAGCTGGAGCGCAGCAGGCAGAGCGCGCGGGAATGCCGAGCCCGGAAGAAGCTGCGCTACCAGTACCTGGAGGAGCTGGTGTCCAGCAAAGAGAGAGCCATTTGTGCCTTGAGAGAAGAATTAGAGATGGTGGGTTCCTCAGGTTTTTTCTGATCAATGGGTTCCTTCTCTGTTCACCACGATCTATAGGTTCTGCATGTTCTCCACGATCAAGGGGTTCCTCACGATCTACGTGATCAAGGGGTTCCTCATATTTTAGGTGATCATGGTGTTCATCACATTCTTCATGATCTAGGGGTTCCTCATGTTTTGCATGAACAAGGGGGTCCACCCCTGTTCCCAACCATGTACACCTGCACTATGTGGCCAAAAGTTATTCACACAAAATGTAAATATTTATTCTCTGTCTTGTGTGTGTGTGTGTGTGTGTGTTTTTCCAGTACAAGCAGTGGTGCATCGCCATGGACCAAGGAAAAATCCCGTCGGAAATCAAAGCTCTCCTGACAGGAGATGATCAGAAAGGCTCACAAAGCAGCAGTGCCACCAAACCGGCCAAAAACACGAAATACAACTCGTCTGGCCTCCAGAGCAAATCCACTTAGATCTCAATGTTCCAGACGCTTCCTCTTCACTGTAAGGAACGTCCAGCTTTCTCCAGGGATGCAGAGGGACTTCGGGAGTAGAGCTACTGGTGTATATGAAGGAGGAAGGAACAGTGCAGTGGTCACATAGAGGACACACAGAGGGTCGTGGGGTTATATATTTTTTTTTCACATTTGTTTTGGGGGGGTGGGGGGTGTTAAGGGAGGAAACTGGTGTAAGGAAGAACCATAAATCTCACAGTATTGTTGTAAACCTTTGGCACCATTTCCGTTCATTCCCATCCAGGACGAAGCGAGAGGAGGAATTCTTGCCGATTTCAGAAAGTCTGAAAACGAATCGTGCAAGAAATGGAAAAGGACATGTGAGGCCCTGACGTACGCACTGGGCGTGGCCATTATGTTCTAAGCACTTTAAAGAATGTTAGCGAATCTCGTAGCACTGAGTCGAAGCTCCTGGATCCTGTTGATTTCGAGTTGAACGGATCTTTTTGTTCGTTTCACGCGTATTTATTTCTTAATGCGACGTAAAGCACTTTTTCCTGCTTGCTGTGATGCTCCATTTATTTAGCGATCGTCTCTATCGTATACGCTCTGACTGTATTACACTCACATTAACACCTCTCTCTCTCACTCTCTCGCTCTCTCTCTCTGAGTTCAGTACTTTATTAAGATTCAGTACTCCTAACTATTTCAGTACTTCTGATTATTTACATTATTCAGTATTCTTGATATTTTTTTGATGGAATATTTTTGACACTTAAGGTTCAATACTCTCTTTTCTTTCAGTACTCCTGATTATTTAGATTCAGTACTTTATTTAGGTCCAGTTCTCTTTATTTGGTTTAGTACTTTAGATTGTTTAGGTTCAGTACTCCTGATCATTTTTGTTATGTACTCCTGAGTGTTTAGGTTCAGTACTCTTTTATTTAGGTTCAGTACTCACTGTTTAGGTTCAGGACTCCTGATCATTTAGGTTCAGTACTCTATGTTCAGTACTTTCTGTTTAGGTTCAGTACTCTCTGTTTAGGTTCAGTACTCTCTATTCATGTTCAGTACTTTAAATTTAGGTTCAGTACTCCTGATAATTTAGGTTCAGTAATCTTTGTTTAGGTTCAGTACTTTATGTTCAGTACTCGCTATCAAGGTTCAGTACTCTCTGTTTAGGTTCAATACTCAAATGTTCAGTACTTGCTATATAGGTTCAGTACTACTCATAATTTAGGTTCAGTACTCGCTATCAAGGTTCAGTACTCTCTGTTTAGGTTCAATACTCAAATGTTCAGTACTTTCTGTTTAAGTTCAGGACTCCTGATAATTTAGGTTCAGTACTCCTGACTGTTAGGTTCAGTACTCTCTATTCATGTTCAGTACTTTAAATTTAGGTTCATTACTCCTGATAATTTAGGTTCAGTAATCTCTGTTTAGGTTCAGTACTTTATGTTCAGTACTCGCTATTAAGGTTCAGTACTCAAATGTTCAGATCTCACTATATAGGTTCAGTACTACTGATAATTTAGGTTCAGTACTCGCTATCAAGGTTCAGTACTCTATGTTCAGTATTTTCTGTATAGGTTCAGTACTCCTAACTGTTTATGTTCAGGACTCTCTGTTCAGTACTCTATGTTCAGTACTCCTGACTGTTTAGGTTCAGTACTCTCTGTTCAGTACTCCTAACTGTTTAGGTTCAGTACTCCTAAGTGTTTAGGTTCAGTACTCTCTGTTCAGTACTTTTTGTTTAGGTTCAGTACTCTTTCTCTCTTTCTCTCTCTCTCTATCACACTCTGCATTAATATGATTGTATTTGTAGCGTCTCAGAATAAGCTCTCATTCTGCGTAATTTTTCAACCCGTTACATTTTCCTCCGACGTATTTTCCGATTCGTGTGTTCTCAGATCGGACGGGGCACCGACAGAAAGAATTAGATTGTAATAAAAACCTGAAAAACTCTTTGAGCAGATTGGATCGGATCGGATCAGACACATTAATAAACACACGTTAGGTAAAATAATCCCGAATTACGACGGAGACGAAGCCACACGACGGGACGGAGAACACGGCGTGGAAACAGCGACACGTCCGTGTTTGTCCTCTGTTTTCTGCCTGTCTGTTTCCAACGTCTTTATTTTGCACAGAAATATATGGATATTTTTATATTTCTGCATAAAGTATGTATAGAAACTGTAGCAAAAGTTAAATATTTGTTTATGTAAAAAAAAATATATATATATATATATATATATATATATATATATATATATATATATATATATATATAAATATAATAAAGATGTGCAAATGCATAGCGTAAAATATTGCTTTCATTTTTTTACTTTACAGAATAATGTACACTCTTTGGCCAAAAGTTTGTGGACACCTGACCGTATGTGCTATAAGATGCTCATGTGGAGAATTGTGCTGATTTAGACATAAGAAACTGTAAGTAAAGCTACTGCTGTAGGTGAGGTGAGGAGATCTGTTTAGGTTCAGTACTCCTAACTGTTTAGGTTCAGTACTCCTAAGTGTTTAGGTTCAGTACTCTCTGTTCAACTCAAGATCTTCCACCCAAAGACCTATGCAATTGTGTACCTCAAAGTTTGTGTTAAAAGTAAACAAAAAAAGCACATGTCTGGCAAAAAAGTGTCCCATTACTTTTAACGTTTTTATGTCTACGCTCGTTTTGTTTTCGGGCAGACGTTGAACCGGAGAATCCCTCATGTGTCTCATGTTGGAAATGTCCCACCTCGTTTATTATGAATGTAAAAGGACATTATGGATGATTATAGACGACCCCTGAAGCAGAAATCAAAGCAACTCGTTTTTAAATATTTTTTTATTTTCTGCTCGTCATTGTTTAATGCAACACGGTTTAAGACGTTTTCTGGACCAGGGACATGTTTCCTACAGAAAGGAACTCAGTATGGTAATGGACGAAGACATCATCACAGTGGTAAGACGTTGAGATCGACAGCGCTGTAGATGAAAGTCCACACATAGACCCATTGGGCAAATCTAGACACGTGGACACAAGTATAGATAAGAGTCACGGCACTGGGTTTGTCTCGACACGTATCTTCTGACCTTTAGTGTCTCGACATTTAGGATCACAAGAAACAACAGATTTAACGCTACGGAACATACTACAGACAAATGACACAAAAAGCGTTCCTCGTGAGGTTCTTCTCACAAGCTCCTCCTCACCTGGCTGCTGTCAGTTTTTGCTTTTCGTAATATCCTGCTTAATAAAACGACAATAAAAGGTGTAGCGCTTTCAGTTTTCGATGCCAGGTGTGCTCTAGAAAAATCAGCACCTGAGCACCTTCGAGTACATTTGGATGAAACGCGTCGAACGTGTCAACGTGTCGCGACTCTATACGAATGTGTTGGGAGGGTTGACACTTATAGGCCATGCAAGTTTTTTCTCTTTTGCTTCCCGGTCGAACGTGTCGTACACGGAATCTTTGATCAGAGTTTTCGGCGGAACCGACAAATCCACAACACCAACGTAATTCTTCTTGGCTATGCGTGAACTAGCCGTGATGGTGTACGCGTTGCTCCGGTAGCACTTCATGGATGACATGCAGAACGTCTCTCTCATTCCTCGCCGGAAATTGGCGTTGTAGACCGAATAGAGCGTCGGCTTTGAGGCGGTGGAGCTGAACGACATCCACGCGATGGCCACGAAAAAGAGCGCCCCCTGCCTGCTGGGGCCGGCGGAGACGTCGGGATGCCAAAGCTGCGCTACGTAAAAAGGCATCCACGTGAGGAGGAACACAGTGTTTAGCATCAGAAACATCTTGATGGTTTTCACTTTCGTCCTGGGCACAATGTTCATAGTCCTGCGCACCGTGCGTCCGTCCGCGCTGATGCGCCAAATGTACCGCACGACCCTCTGGTAGAATGACAAGATGAGAAGTGCTGGAACCAGGAACCCAAACAGGAGGTGAACCAGGGCGTAGGCCAGACCATCCCACGATCCCAGGAGGAAAAATTCGCAGTGTCTTTGCGTGATTGACGATGACGATCCATAGAAAAAGAGGCACGGCGAGACGAAAGCGGCGTCGAAGAGCCAGGACGCCAGGATCATGCGTTTGGCCTTCTCCCGAGACACTTTAAAGCTGAGTGGATATACGATCGTGTAGAAGCGATCCACGCAGATGGAAAGCAGGACGTAGACCTGCACGCCGGGGCACAGGTGCTGGATGTAGCGCACTGCCTTGCAGGCCGCCGTGCTCAGGGGCCAATACCCGGACGAGACCTGGAGCAGGACGAATGGAGCACAACCGAGACTCAGCAGCAAATCAGCACAGGCCATGGACACCACAAAGTAATTGGTGGTGGACTGAGTTCTCCGGCTGCGGTGTATCACAAGACACACCAAAGCGTTCCCAAGAACCGAGACCAGCCAAAAGACGCCAAAGATCAGCCCCAGGACGGTCACTTCTGCTGGACTGAGCTCATAGGACACTTGGGTGCTGTTCGAGGAAGTTTCCAGGTCGCAAACGGGCGTTGGGGAACCGGCAGCCGGAGTCGACACATTGTCCCTCTGCGAATTGTTCGGCATCAGGTACGTGAGGAGGGTCGTGTGCAGAGACGGCTTTGCGGCGTCCATTGGCAGAGCGTACACCATCGCTGTAGCTGTGGTAGGTCGGACCTGTAACACAACAACAGAGGAAAGACGTTTCAATATATTTTATATGTTTAAAGCAGCAGTCTGGTATCTTTTTTTTATTTTTATCGATGCATCACAACATTAACTTCAAAGGAAACTCGTCCTCGTCTTCAACACCGGATATACATTCATTACAGCTCCTCCACTGCTGAGGTCATGTTCACGTTAGCGTTATGATACCAGGATGACGTGACAAAATAGGTTTCCATGGCGATAGGATCCGGAGCGGCGGTACGTCGGCGTCCCTTTGTGTTGGCAGGATAAATCCGTTTTCAATAACAATCGCTCGCGTCCCACTGAGAGGGTTTTGTCCTGGAAACAAGCCGCAGATCCACCAGGACAATGTGAGCCATTTGCAGTGTAGTTCATTAAGATGTTCCTTCGTCAGCTAATCACAGCCGCGGCTCGTCAGCGCGCTTTGGGGAACAGGTGCACAAGGAGATCTCGTTTAATTAAGCTGTACAGTCATTATGAGACCCGAATCTGTTCCAGCATGACGATGTCCTTGTGCACTAACTCGGCTCCTTGAAGATCTGGTTTCCACAGTTTGGCATGGAAGATCTTGAGGTCTGACCTCAAACCTAGGAATCATATTAATCAGAACACGCCTCCTCACCTCACCCTACATCAGCACCTTTGTGGACAAATGAAAGCAAATTTTCAAAAAATACAGCAGAAAAGAATCTAACGGTGAATTCGTAGTCCTAGTATCGCCAAACTGGCACTTTTGGGGCCCTTAAGCAAGGCCCCTAATCCTTTCTCCTCAACATTTTGGCTTTCAGGTTCCTTTTCACAAATCACACTATAATGTGCGTACATACAGTACAGACCAAAAGTTTGAACACACCTTCTCATTCAAAGAGTTTACTTTATTTTCATGACTATGAAAATGGTAGATTCACACTGAAGGCATCAAAACTATGAATTAACACGTGGAATTATATATGGAATTATATACATAACAAAAAAGTGTGAAACAACTGAAAAATTTCATATTCTAGGTTCTTCAAAGTAGCCACCTTTTGCTTTGATTACTGCTTTGCACACTCTTGGCATTCTCTTGATGAGCTTCAAGCGGTAGTCACCTGAAATGGTCTTCCAACAGTCTTGAAGGAGTTCCCCGGGAGATGCTTGGCACTTGTTGGCCCTTTTGCCTTCACTCTGCGGTCCAGCTCACCCCTAAACCATCTCGATTGGGTTCTGGTCCGGTGACTGTGGAGGCCAGGTCATTTGGCGCAGCACCCCATCACTCTCCTTCTTGGTTAAATAGCCCTTGATGCCTTCGGTGTGACTCTACAATTTTCATAGTCATGAAAATAAAGAAAACTCTTTGAATGAGAAGGTGTGTCCAAACTTTTGGTCTGTACTGTTCGTCGCTAAGCGGTCCGGAATCGAGGGAATAACCGTGGCTTGTGTGTTTTAGTTAAGCAAAGCTAGAAAATGTCATGTAAGAAAAGTTGGGGGGGCTCCCACAAGGCCTGTCTATATATACGAAGTTAGTGTCACTGGAAATACGATTTGTAGTGCGGTGTAAAATCTTTCTCTCGCTCATATCGCGGGAGTAAATAAATTATCATATCTTTAGAAAATGAAATATTAAATGTAAAACACACACACACCTGTATTACCCAAATGAGGACTTAAAAATGTACACTTTTTAATACAATTTTTTTATTTATTTACGTTTAATGAATCAATTTAATTTGTGCCAATTGAATTGATCGATTTAATACATATAATAAAGTGTTTTTATAAAATATTATTTAAGGACTCGAAAATTAGACCCGAAATTTAACCAAACCGTGACTTAAAAACTGAGGTAGGTACCGAACCATGAATTTTGTGTACTGCTGCACCCACAAAAGTGTGAACACCACTGTTCTTCAGCGCTGCCTCAATCCTCCTGGGTGTGGAATTTACCAGAGCTGCACAGATTGTTGCTGGGATCCTCTTCCACTCCTCCATAATGACATCACGGAGCTGCTGGATGTTACACACATGCAGAATCTCCACCTTCTGCTTGAGGATCCCTACAGGTGTTTAACAGGGTTTGGGTTTGGGGATATACTTGGCCACTCCATCACCTTCACCTTCACCTTCAGCAAGGCAGTTGTCATCCTGGTGGTGAGTTTGGGGTCGTTATGATGTTGGAAAACTGAATTGAGGGCATCATGTTCTGCTTCAGGATGTCACAGTACATGTTGGAATCCATGTTTCCCTCAATGAACTGCAGTTCCCCAGTACCAGCAGCACTCATGCAGCCCCAGACCATGATGCTGCCACCACCAGGCTTGTAGACACAATTTCCTCAGTTCTCCTCAGCAGGGAGTACATGATGAGGTGCCATGTTGAACATCCAGTGGTCAGTATGAGAGAATTGGACTCAAAGCACACAATGCCAATGTCAAGCAGACGAAAATGTGAACGTGATGAATAGGACGTGTGGCTTTGCATGGGTACATGACGTACAGCTGTTATCACTGAGGGTAGACTCACTTTCGTGAGATACTATATATATATATGTGTGTGTGTGTGTGTGTGTGTGTGTGTGTGTATATATATATAAATATATAGGAGGTTACTACACGTCAGATCCAGATTCATGTTCTGATTGGCTTATATATATATATATATATATACAATATATAAAAATATATTGATTTATTTATCTAACTTCTACACTCGTGTTCTGAACGCAGCTCCGGACCTAGACAAAGAGCGTCCCAGAAAAAGAAACCGAGCACGACCGCAAGCGCTTCGCTGTACAAACACTACACCTGACCTTCACTCTCGTTATTCATTAAGTGCGTCGAGGGAATGTGTAATAAACGGCGGCTCCCAGAGACGCGCTGCTCGTTTCCCTGCAGCCCTGCACTTATCTCAGCACTCTGTTTACCCCAGCGGCCTCCTTCCCCGTAATCGCTGTCGTCCATTCCCCCGGCAACAGACCAAATCAAAAGCAGCCAGAGCGACATGGCCGCCATTTCTGATCCAACTCAGGCTGTGTGGCGTTCGGTTTCGTGGTCATGACTTGGATCAGACACCAGGTGTAAAAGAAAAGATCAATGCAAAGCAGCGACCGAGTAAAAATGACTAGAATCAGGTTTCATAATAATCTTGTGAATACGTTCTGTCCAATCAGCTACCAGGGATGGAGGGAGAAACACGTGGTCACTGTTTATTGTTCACTGTGGAAATGTAATAGTTATTGAGATGTTCTTCAGAGACTAGTGAGGACTGTGATGGTCATTAATCAGATTGTGATGTTTCCGATGGTTGTGATGGTCTTTAGTGAGATGTTTGATTTTTTTTTTTTATGGGTGTGATATTTGTGGTGGTCATTGTGATCGCCGTTCATGAGATTGGTGATGTTTGCCGTGGTCTTTGTGATGATGCTCATTTATTAGATGTGTGATGTTTATGATGGTTGTGATTGTTGTAATGGTCATTCATGAGATTGGTGATGTTGGTGTTGGTCATTACTGTGATTGGTGATGTTTAGGATGTTTGTGATGGTCATGGGATTGGTGATGGTTGTGATGGTCATCATTAAGATTGGTGAAGATTGGTTGTGATGGTCTTTGTAGTCGTCATTGTGATTGTCATTAGTGAGACGGGTGATGTTTATGATGGTTGTGATGGTCATGAGGTTGGTGATGTTTATGATGGTTGTAATGGTCATGAGGTTGGTGATGTTTATGATGGTTGTGATGGTCATGAGGTTGGTGATGGTTGTGATGGTTGTGAGGTTGGTGATGGTTATGATGGTTGTGATGGTTGTGAGATTGGTGATGTTTATGATGGTTGTGATGGTCATGAGATTAGTGATGTTTATGATGGTTGTGATGGTCATTCATGAGATTGGTGACGTTTATGATGGTTGTGATGGTTATGAGATGGGTGATGTTTATGATGGTTCTGATGGTCTTGAGATGGGTGATGTTTATGATGGTTGTGATGGTCATGATGGTCATGAGATTGGTGATGTTTATGATGGTCTTGAGATGGGTGATGTTTATGATGGTTGTGATGGTCATGAGATTGGTGATGTTTATGAAGGTTGTGGTGGTTATGAGATGGGTGATGTTTATGATGGTTCTGATGGTCTTGAGATGGGTGATGTTTATGATGGTTGTGATGGTCATGATGGTCATGAGATTGATGATGTTTATGATGGTCTTGAGATGGGTGATGTTTATGATGGTTGTGATGGTCATGAGATTGGTGATGTTTATGAAGGTTGTGATGGTTATGAGATGGGTGATATTTATGATGGTTCTGATGGTCTTGAGATGGGTGATGTTTATGATGGTTGTGATGGTCATGATGGTCATGAGATTGGTGATGTTTATGATGGTCTTGAGATGGGTGATGTTTATGATGGTTGTGATGGTCATGAGATTGGTGATGTTTATGAAGGTTGTGGTGGTTATGAGATGGGTGATGTTTATGATGGTCATGAGATTGGTGATGTTTATGAAGGTTGTGGTGGGTATGAGAAGGGTGATGTTTATGATGGTTCTTATAGTCTTGAGATGGGTGATGTTTATGATGGTTGTGATGGTCATGAGATTGGTGATGTTTATGATGGTCATGAGATTGGTGATGTTTATGATGGTCATGAGATGGGTGATGTTTATGATGGTTCTTATAGTCTTGAGATGGGTGATGTTTATGAAGGTTGTGATGGTCATTTATGAGATTTTGTCAACAGCATTTCTTGCAGGTTCAATAGGGGAAACAGCGCGCGCTCGTTTCCCCTCTTCCTTCCTTCCATTGAACACACAAACACAAAAAAATAAAACACACACACACACACACACACGTTATGTTTACATACCTCACCTCGTGGAAAGAGCGTGTTTTCTCTGCTGGTCGATGTGACACATCCCTGCGTCTTGCCCGTTTTCTCCGCGCTCGCGCAGCATCCTCAAAAACCTCTCGTGATCCAAGAAACCGCCCGACTCCATCTCATTGTTCTTCATGCAGCAACCAGATCCTGCAGCTTCTCTCCTTCGTCTCTTCTTTTACAGCAAAAAATAGCAATCCTTCATCAGAACCCGAGGAGGTCTGGAGGTCGTTTTAGCGGTTCCTCCAACACGCTCGCGCTGTCTGTCGCCAAATTTGGGGGACACGACTGTTCGTGTGTGTGTGTGTGTGTGTATGTGTGTGTGCGCGCCTGCCTGCCTGCGTGCGTGCGTGCGTGTGTGTGTGTGTGTACGTGCAGCTAAATGACGGATTCACGATTTCACCATGCAACCCAGCCTGTGTTCGCCTCAGACATCATGGCTGTGATGAAGTAAAAAAAACCCCAAAACAATTGCAAATCAAATAACTCAAATGTTCACAAATATCTAGCATGATGCTCCCACGTGTGTCTGTGAGATCTTTTTCTTTCTAAATTTCTTCTCCCTTCTAAACACCACCACCACCACCTCCAGAAACCTTTAGCATGTGTAATGGGTTTATTGTTTCTAATTAAAAGTTGAATTGGGTTGAATGGAAAACTGTAACATCATTTTGTGGTCAATTGTTTAATTTCACTGCTGGTTGTTGGTTTCTGTCTGAAGAATTTACCAAACTGGTCCCACAAACTTGGAGAGATGTCTTTGCATGAAATGTTCCTTCACTCGAACTTGGAGAACCTTTTTGATAATTTGTGCAAAAAGTCCCTGAAGGTATGAGAGAGAAAGATGTTGAGTGGTTTGCAATAGAGCTCTAAACCTTACTGAACACCTTTGAGATGAATTTTTCATGCCGACTGCACCCCAGGTCTCCTCAACCACACAGAAAAATCTCCACAAGTCTAGTGGAACATCTTAGAAGAGCAAATGAAACTGCTCCTACAAAGTATGGCCACCATATGAAGATTCCCAAATTGTTTCCAGCAAGACGATAGTCCAAGCGAGCTCCGTGAAGACGTCGTTGTTGATGTGCGGTCCAGTGGAAGAACTCCTGCAAACAAGAACTTCTCAACCCCTCGTGAACAGCTTTGAGATGAAACTGGAACACGGCCAGACCTCCTCACATTCTCAACATTAGAGTCTGATCTTGCTAAATATCTTGTACCTGAATGATCACTGATCCCCAAAACCACTACTCAGTATTGTGTCAATGTAGAATCGGATGTTGTGATGGTGAACACACACACACACACTTTTTAGTATATGTTGTAGATAAAGTGTATAAAAGAAAGAGGAGGTCACCAAAACATGTTCAAATGGTGATGGTTGTGATGGTCATTCATGAGATTAGTGATGGTTGTGATGGTCATTGTTATAGCCATTAAGGAGATTGCTAATGGTTGTGAAGATCATTCATTGGGTTTGGTGAGGATTGTGATGGTCATTAATGAGATTGGGATTGATGATAGTTGTGATGGTCATTCATGGGATTGGTGACGGTTGTGAAGGTCATTCATTAGCTTTGGTGATGATTGTGATGGTCATTCATGAGATTGGTGTTGGTTGAGATGGTCATTTATGTAACCGGTGATGCTTGTGATGATCATTTTGATGGTCATTCATGAGACTGGTGATCGTTGTGATGGTCATTATTAAGACTATGCTGGACTTCAAAGAATATGGAGGCGTTCCTGAGATATAAATGAGCTTAAATGAGATGAAACGTGGGGAGACAATGAGCTCTCCAGACCCTGGGCTCTCCAGGTGTGAAAGAACTAAATAAACACGTGATCCCCTTGATTTTTTTTTACATCTAAACAATAAAGTAAACTATTCAGTTGTAGATCATTTCTAAGGTTTAGATCAAACAAACACACACACACGCAATCTGATCCAACGACGCCCTCTAGTGTACGAGTCACGAACCACGTTCTAGTGATAATAAACGCCACGTCTCGGCGGTTTCTTTTGTGTCATTTGCAGATTTGATGCTCGTCGCCGTGGCAACCTGGTCGTCACGGCAACCCCGAAGGCTGAGTGGAGTGACTCTTGTGATGGTCACCATGGGAGTCTAACGTGTGATGAGATGCTGATGATCCTGATGATGATAATGAAAACCTGAAGCAGCTGATTTCTCAAACTCGAATTGGGATCATACGTTTTCCACATCTGCATACACCGTATTGTCAAAAGTATTTGGACAACTGAACCTTTCCATATGCCATGTCTGGTTCTTCTGGAGGAATTGTATGGAACATCGTTGCATGAGCTACCACAAAACCGTCCCTCCAGTTGAATTAGGAGACCCAAACCTGCTCCATGAAAATATGAGGTTGGAGTGGAAGATCTCTTCCTATGGGAGGATTTTTTTTTTTTTTTTTACACTTGACCTTCTCACCTTCACTTGAATGAGCACAAGATCTAGTGGAACATCTTATAAGATTGGAGGTTTATTATAAAAAAAAAATAAAAAAGATTAAACAGGAAATGCGGATGTTATGGTAATCGCAGGTTTGCGGTCTTTAATGTTGCGCACGAGCAGCACAGTATATGTTACACTCGGATTATCAGAAGGTCGTAAGTTTTTAGAAAAAACAAAGTGCAGGAAACGGAGAGAAAAGAGAATCGGATACAGGACAGAGGTGAAAGATGTGAAAAAGAAATGCAGGCCTTTGAGCATATTTAACTTATTTAAAAACAAAACAAAAAAAACAAAGGGAAAGATGGGGAAATAAAATCTGTCTAGACGCGGGCCGGTATTTACACGAGCGTATGTACAGAAATATATATTTGGCCAGATCCTGTCGAAGAAAGAGGAAGGTTGTGATGTGATTTCAGATTCGGTCCACGTTTCTCAGTCCAACGTCTACTGTCAGAGTGCCAAACCTAGAGCGGGGTCACACACACACACACACACACACACACACACACACACACACACACACACACAGGTTGTTATTATACTATATAAAGCATATTAAAACAGTGAGATGATCTGAAGTACGGTTCTTCGTCACCTTTCCAAGAACAGGTTGTTTTCCGCCAGCTCCTTGACGACTCCTTCCATTTCCTCTTTCAATTTCTTCATCCTTCATTGACAACCAGAAAGAAAATCAGTGTTCATCAGTCCCTAGTGAACGTGAATTTGAATGCCTATTGATGGCCAAAAGTGTAAAGACGCCTGATCATCTCACACCAATAATGTGGATCTTCTCCAATCTTTTTGCACAAAGTAAAAACTTAAAAAAAAACCCCCCAAAAATAGGCTATGTACGTACACACACACCCACACCCACACCCACACCCACTCACCCCGCTGTCATTTCCACGAGCGTGCTTTGGCTGAGGTAGGCCTGGGGTTTGATGCCGCCCGATGTAATGGGCATGATCTTCTGTGGGAGCTGTTCCTGAATCTAAACACCCCACACACACACACACACACACACACACACACACACACACACACACACACACACACACACACACAAATCAGATATCACATTAAATGAGCTCATGATTCCTCCTGGCATGAAAGGTGTTGTTACCTTGTAGACGTGCTGGATGGTCATGGTCACTTCCTGTTCCATGTTGAGAACTTGGTTGTTCAGTGACAGAAGCTGCTTCCTAACCTGATGCACCTTCCTGTAACAACACACTCGTTAGACCATCATCATTATCATCACCACCACCACTACTATCATCAAAACCACACACACACACACACACACACACACACACACACACGTGCAAATGGAGAAAAACAAGGCACTGTGATATTCTTGTGCTGAATGGCTTCTCTGCAGCTTCTCTTCCCAGTTTCCATGGCAACAGGCCAATCTCACATGGCAACACAAGCCCCTCTCACACACACACACACACACACACACACACACACACACGCCTCGATCACACATACACACACACACGCCTCGATCACACACACACACACACACACACACACACACGCCTCAATCTCACACACACACACACGCCTACCTGAAATCCTACCAGTCCGATCGTTACCATTTCGTAGACTTAAATGGAGAGCTATCCAGGCTAATGCTAGTAAATTATGGCGTGCCACAAGGTTCAGTTCTAGGACCCCTGCTCTTCACAATATACAGGCTTACGTTAGGAGATATTATTAGAAGGCATGGAATTAGCTTCCATTGTTATGCTGATGATACCCAGCTATACATCTCATCAAAACCAGACGATACACTCAATCAGCTCGGATAAATGAGTGTGTTAAAGAAATAAAAGACTGGGTGACCCATAACTTTCTATTATTAAATTCCGATAAGAAGGAGATTTTCCTTATCGGCCCAAAAACCAGTACACACAAGATCCAGCATCTCAACCTGCATTTAGACGGATGTTCTGTAAAAACTATTTTAACAGTAAAAGACCTAAGAGTTATTTTAGAGCAACTTGTCTTTTAAAAATCATATCAACCAAATTACAAAAACAGCTTCTTCCACCTTAGAAATATTTCTAAGTTAAGAAACATGTTGTCTATATCCGATGCAGAGAAGCTCGTCCATGCGTTCATGACCTCCAGAATAGACTACTGTAATGCATTACTAGGTGGATGTCCTGCAGCATTAAAACAAGCTTTAGTTTGTCCACAATGCAGCAGTCAGAGTTCTCACATAGTCAAGAAAATATGATCATATAACCCCAATCTTATCATCCCTACATTGGCTTCGAATAGACTACAAACTACTGCTACTCATTTATAAAGCACTAAATGGTTTGGCTCCCATGTATCTCTCCAGTCTGCTAAAACGCTACAATCCGTCACGCTCCCTGAGATCTCAAAACTCTGGGCTTCTAGTAGTTCCTAGAATAGCAAGGTCCACTAAAGGTGGTAGATCATTTTCACATTTAGCACCTAAACTCTGGAATAGTCTTCCTGCAGTGTTCAGGGCTCAGACACACTCACCCAGTTTAAGTGCAGATTAAAGACGTATCTTTTTAGCGAAGCCTACACATAACACACATCACATCATAACCTTGTGCTCCAGAACATCTGATCACATGCACATTATCAACTTGTGCTGTTAATATCATGAACAGCAGCTACGCTAATTGCTCTCCACTGCTTCTCTTTCTCTCCCTATCTCGAGGCTTCCTGAGGTTTGGCCAGCTCCAGTCACGTCCCACCTCATGAGGATTATGGACCTTTTAAGAAGTAGATGCCGAACTCGCAATCATCCAGAACCATCTAGAGACGTACCAGTGCCAATTGGATCCCGCTACGTGTGGTTTTGACATTGGACCTCCTGGAGTGTTTAAAGGCTCTGGCATGGAGAAGCTGATGCTGGATCTGTGATGATCACAAATGTTGAGCTCATAAAACTAGGAGCTACTAACCATATAGACTGTATAAGACTGTAAAAAAAAAAAAAAATTACTTATAATCTTATACTCCAGTAATCATGTTAGTTCTCACTCTCCAGTGTTCTGTATTGTTGAAAGATTTATGATCACACTCTTGATGTCACCCAAATGAGGATGGGTTCCCCTTTTGAGTCTGGATCCTCTCAAGGTTTCTTCCTTATAACATCTAAGGGAGTTTTTCCTTGCCACAGTCGCCATGGCTGCTCATCAGGGATAAATGCACACCATTCACCTTCACTGTTGATTTCTGTAAAGCTGCTTTGAGACAATGTCTTGTGAAAAGCGCAATAGAAATAAACTTGACTTGACTTGACACCTCAATCACACACACACACACACACACACACACACACACACACACACACACACACACACACACACACACGCCTCGATCACACACACACGCCTCGATCACACACACACACACACACGATCACACACACACACACACACACACACACACACACACCGATCACACACACACGCCTCGATCACACACACGCCTCGATCACACACCCACACGCCTCGATCACACACACGCGCTCGATCACACACGATCACACACACACGCGCTGATCACACACACACACATGCACTTTGATCACACACACGCGCCTCAATATCACACACACGCGCTCGATCACACACACGCGCTCGATCACACACGCCTCGATACACACACACACACACACGCCTCGATCACACACACACACACACACACACACACACACACACACACACATATATGCCTCGATCACACACACACACCTCGATCACACACACGCGCGCCTGAATCACACACACACGCACGCCTGGATCACACACACACGCGCCTCGATTACACACGCGCCTGGATCACACACACGCTTTGATCACACACGCTGCGATTACACGCGCCTCGATCACACACACGCTGATCACACACACACGCCTCGATCACACACACACACACACACACACACACACACACACACACACCCGCATCGAACACACACACACACACGCGCGCATCGAACACACACACACACTCGCGCGCCTTGATCACACACACACGCCTCGATCACACATGTATTTCGATTTTTTTTATATAATTATATTTCATAATTCTAATTTAATCCTGAAGATCCTGTACCTCATCCACTCCTCGCTCTTGGAGATGAAGAGGCGGTACTTCATGGCGCACTCGTCGGTGAACAGGGCACGCGCTTTAGTGGCGTGAAACACCAGCTTCTGCCTTTAAATCGGACAAAGCTCACGTCAAGGTCACGGCCGGAGAACGTCTTTATATGTAACAATGAGAAACAAGTATAAAGAGGAGGAAAAAGAGGAGGAGGAGGAGGAAGAAGATAAGGAGAAAGTGGAGAAGAAAGTGGAGAAGAAAGTGGAGGAGAAAGAGGTGAAGGAAAAAGAGGAGGAGCAAGAGCAGGAGGAAGATGAAGAGGTGGAGGAGGAAGAAGAAGAGAAGGAGAAAGAGGAGGAGGAAGTCAAGGAGAAAGTGGAGGAGAAAGAGGAGGAGGAGGAGGAGAAAAGGAGGAGAAAGAAGAAGAGGATGAGGAGGAGGAAGAGGAGCAAGAAGAGGAGGAAGTAGAGGAAGAAGCTCACTTGTCGAATTTGTGGATCTGTTCTTCATTGTAAGGGAGACCTGCGGGGGATTATTATTATAGGAGTTAGAAAAATAACACACACACACACACACACACACACACACACACACACACACACACACACACACACACTATAAGGAGATACACAATCTCAAACACACAGACACACAGGTTCAGACACATGAACTGTCACACACACACACACACACACACACACACACACACACACACACACACACACACACACACAAATTGTAACTTTCATTTATATATAATGTGTGAGAGAGATTGTGTATCTGAGTTAGTGTGTGTAAGAGAGAGAGGTGTGTGTGTGTGTGTGTGTGTTACTCACGTCGTTCAGCTTTGTCCTTCTTGAACTGTTGATAGATGGCTGTAATGGCGTCGAGAAGAACTTTGATTTTCTCCACACTGGAAAATGAAAAACAAACATAAGTAAACATTCTCTCTCTCTCTCTCTCTCTCTCTCTCTCTCTCTCATACTCTCTCATTATACTTCTCCTTCGTTTTCTCTTTCTCTTTGTCCCTCATTCTCTCCCCTTTCCCCTATTCTCTTTCTTCTCCCTTCTCTTTATTTCTCTCTCTCTCTGATATATGATTAGACTCATGCACACAGTCCTCACTTTCTGTCCTCAGGGTGTGTTCCCACTTGTTGTGTCCATGCGTCCGTCAGCATTCCGCCAGGAAGGAATTTGCTTTTTAGGTCCTGCATGGTCTGGTCCATGGAGCTCAGCGAGTTGGACATCTGCGTGCGGGGGGAAGAAAAAAAAACGGCGTGATGACGTGGCAAGATCGATTTAGTCAAAACTGAACTAAACAAAAGGCGAGTGTCCCAATACTTTTGGCCGCACAGTGTAGGGAAACAGTTTGACTGTAAAAGAACTCACTCTCATCACTTTCTTGTGCAAGTCGGAGATTTCATCATAATCCGTGGATAACACATTTCCCTGCATTAATGCTGCACATCTGGGAAAAAAATAAATAATTAATTAACAAATATTAAAATATAAAATGTGACACTAATATATATATATATATATATATATATATATATATATATATATATATATATATATATATATATATATATATATTTGGGCTGTCAATCGCTTAAAATATTTTATCACGATTAACTGCATGATTGTTGTGAGTTAACTCGTGATTAATCGCAACTTGAATACTTTTCCAAATTTGTATATTCTAATCAACATGAATAAATATTGATGCTTTATGCAAATGTATGTTAATTATTAGTAAAAATTAAATCCAACATGTACTAAATATTCTTGTAAATATGTATATGTAATGTAATAAGCAATGATGGTTTGATCAAAATGACGTAAATCATCCGGACACTAAACGTAACTTTGGCTACGGTTCCACACGGACGGTTTTAATTGCCGGATGTGTGCATGATGGCGGATTTTGGCGCTTGTTTTGGCACGTGAGCAACAAAATATTTAGTGATTAAATAGAATTTGTTCGGAAGAGTTGATTTTTTTACTAAAGAAAAGTTGTAGTGAATAAACATGTTAAAGGTTTTAATTTCGCCTCTTTTATATTTATTTATTTATATTTTAATAAAATGGTCAAACAGAAACGCATTAATTGCGTGCCGTTAAAATGAATTTGCGTTAACGCGGTAATTTTAACAGCCCTGAAACATGCACGTGTCTCAAAATCCATAAAGGACCAGGTGTTATGAAAAGCATGTCCCTGGAAGACGGTTCCATGTTCTTACAGCTGTTCGGTTTTCTCCAGGGTTTGATTGCAGTGGTTACACATGTGGAAAACTTCGGATTTCTTATGCGCCGCCTCGTTGAAGTCCTCTTTCATCAACTCTCTGTGGGGAACAAAAATCCTTAATTTATGTTTTATTATAAAAAAAAAAAAAAAAAAAGATTGGGATTGATGCCATTTTCCCAGAATTCCCCGGCAAACATTCAGAACGCAAGGTATACAGACACATTCTACTCGCGACAACCTATGCGTGGATATGCCACATGGGCGTGTTGGATGAGCAACGATGAAGTTGTGACAATGGACACAAAAAAAATTAAAATAAATAAATAAATAAAAAATAACGACACGTGACCATGGTCACGTGATCAAAACATTGGCGTGTGGCATAGCAAATCGCTCAGCACAGCAGGGGGAGTCGCATTCCAGTTAAATTACTGATGCCAGATGTTGTTTTTTTTTTAACATACACTTTAAAGACGTGTACTTTATTATTCTACGTGCCCGCGGTTGATTGTATCAACAATTGATATCACTGGTCAAATGTGAATTGTTAATGTAATTCAGTGGCCCCCAGTGGTCCCTGGTGCATGGCAAGAGTTTGCATAGTACACTTTTAACATTTCATCAACTTTGTTTTTGCTAAAGTCCAAGATGGCGGAAAATCTAATGGGTTATTAGGTTGGTTTTTTTTGTATTTCTGAATAATGTGAACAATTTCAAAAATGCAGAAGAATCAGAAAAAATGAAGAGAAAAAAAAAAACATGGACTTACATGAGACCTCTCACTCCTTTCCTCACCAACTCCTGATACACCAGTAATGACTCTGAGGTTTTCCAAAGGTGGCCCACGTCACCGGCAAACGTCTGAATGAACAAATTGAAGATTAGAATCACGATTAGAATAAGGTGGAGTTGTGTTGCGGAGTGGAGCGAATATTTTGGGCTTAAAAAAATCCTGCGTTAAAGTTCATCCACCTTTTAAACTGCTTAATGTACCCAGGATTTCTGGGGCAGTTCATCCTTATTTCATTCACGTGGGGTTCAAGCCATATACTGAAACTTGCTCGCGTACACTCTGTATAGCTAAAAGTTTGTGGACACCCGAGCATTAGCCTTTTCTGCTTTTTGAACCTTCACGTAGGGTTGGGAAAGGTGTCCAAATACTTTTGATTAAACTTGATGGAAAGGCGTTAGAAAATAAAACGGTGTGATTACCTTAGCGTAGCTGGCGTCCAAGTCCAAATCGTAGCGCGGCTGCACTTTAGGAGGACTCGCTACACACACACACACACACACACACACACACACACAGTTGTAGCAATTATGCTCCAAGAAAACGCTGTTGGAATGTATCAGAGCGAGAAAACGTATGATAAAAAAAACGTGTTCTCACGGTCTTCGAAGATGAGGCCGACGGTATTGACGAGTTCCCTGCTGAGGAGCATGATGGGATTGTCCCTGCTGGTGAGCGGAAAGCTCTGCGCCTGTCTGTTGGGGTCCAGAACCAGGTGTCGGCCCTCGTACAGGAGCTCCTGGTTGGGAGGGCTGATGTTGGTGCGTCTGAAGAGGAGATCCTGAAACAGTGTGGCTCTGGAAGGAAAAATAAAACACAAGAGTGGATTAAAGAGCAAGATGGCCAACAAGATACATCTGAGGATTAAACCACTGGGGCTCCTTTCTAATTGGTGGAACTGGTTCGAATTAGAATCGCAGGTCTGACAGGTTTCTTCTACTTCAGTCATCATGCTTGCGTTCTACACAATCACTGACCTTGTTTTGTTGTTTTTGCACTTGCTTTGCTTTATTTAACAGGGGACTTATCGTTCACTCACGTGTTGTACGTGTGGATGTAGATGTGGTGCAGCGTGGCCTGCTGCAGGCTAAAGACGTAAACCACCATGCGGTGCAGGATGTCGCTGGTCTCGGCGAAGAACTGGTCGAATCCCCAGCACTTCTCCTGGTCTGCCTCTAGGATGTTGGCCAGAACTGGAGTCAGGAGACTCTGGAGGCCTCTGAGTCAACAACAAACCAAGGGATTAGCATTTCGCATTTAACGATAAAGCGAAAGCGTATGAATGCACAGAACGTGAAAGCATACGTACTTCGAAAGGCTGCAGGACACCGGCATCTCCGTGCTCCACTCGATCTTGCCGTTCTCAAACTTCTGCTGTCCGGAGATGGTACCTGAAGGTTTCTCGGTTATGATCTTATACCTGCGAGAAACCGGACACAACATTATAGTTTTTTTACTTTCTAGACCCCCAAACTGAGCAAATCGAATTTGCTGCAATCAGCTCCCCCGCAACGTCACTCAGGATGCTACTAGCCTCTCGCTAATGTATACAGGACCTTTCTTGCTCATGTGTGCTTCTTACATAACTTCCTTGTTCCTCCGAGGTCCCTCGAAAGGTCGGAAGGGCAGGCTGCCGGTAGCTGCGTGGTAGAATGTGACCCCGATGCTCCACAGGTCCACCGTGGCGCCGTACTTCTTTTGGTGGTCTTTTCTCAACACGGCTCGCTCATACATATCTGGATGCTGTTACACACATCCACACAAATATAATTAAATGTCTTTCTAGATATCATTTTATACACGTTTTCTAAACAAGCTGGAATGCGCCATTTTCCCAGAATTACGGGCAGAAGTCCCGAACACAATGTATACAGACACGTTCTACTCACGACCACCTACGTGTGGATATGCCACACGGGTGTGACGGATGAGCGACAATGACCTGTGACACCCAGGACTTATTCCCTATTTAGGATAAAAAAAACATGACAGAGGTCACGTGATCTAAAACCAACATAGGCATGTGACATAGCAAACCACTCAACAAAGCGGGAAGAGTTGCATTCTGGCTATTATAGTGATGTCACGTGATGTTAGGGGCCCCAATAATCTTTTTGTGCATACAGGTTGAAGACGTGTACTTCGCTTTGCTACGTGTTTACTGTTAAATTGTAGATATTACTGGTCTAGTGTGAATTATTAATGTTTTTAAAACTAAATGTGGGGCCCGGTGGCCCTTCGGGGGTCCCTGACGTATAGCTAGAGTTCGCATAGTACACTTTTGGATTTAGTCCCAACTCACGATCTCAGGAATAGAAAGCAGTTATGGCTTTGGAAAAAAGGCACATCAGGTTCAAAAACCGTATTTTTCCCCCCAGGTCTTACCAGGTACTCCTCCGTCCCATACAACGACACAAACTGCTCATCGTCTTCCAGCTCTCTCGCTGCTCCGAAATCTGTGAGTTTGTATACGGAGCGTCCGTCTTCCCCAATGACCCGCATGATGTTCCCTGGCTTGATGTCCCGGTGGACTATACCGTACTCCCTCAAGTGGTTCATTCCAGCCACTGCAAACATCAGAACAGCATTACATCGTCTGCACAATCTCTTCCAAAAGTATTAGAACGCCAAGGTTCGTTTCGTTTTTTTTCTAAACATGGAAGACGTTTGGGCTTACATCCAGATGTGTTCAACAACTTTGGTTTTATAGCCACTCATTTTTTATTCATGAAAAATATTCAATCACGTGAATGACGGACGTTTTGTGTTGCTCAGATGAGTCCTGTATGATTGATTGATTAGCAAAAACTTCTGGATGTCTGCCCTTGGACTGAGCTCTGAGTTTCATCTGCGAAGAACGCATTTGTTTTTTTAAATAAAAAAATAAAAAAAGGATGATTTATAAGTATAATAAAGACCAGGGAGCTACCTATGGGAGAAAAACATGGTGTATTGAAGCTGAGAAGTGAGGGAATGGAAAAGGATCTGCTCATGAGCCAAAACACAGTGTCAACACAACATTATTGAAGGGGATCTCAATGGTCTCCAATTCTACGTCTTTAAACAAAGAAAATAAATCTGTGAAAATAAACATTCCACATTCAGTGCCCATTTGCTCTTATAGTAACCTCCACTCTTCTGGGAAGATGTTCCAATAGATTTTTGTGGAGATGTGTGCTCATTCAGCCATAAGAGCATTATTAGCTTTAGAGCAGGCCAATCAGGATTGTCCACTCCATCCCATATCTTTATGGCTTTGTGCAGGAACAGGTTTCAGGTCTTGTAGTTCACATGAAGGGAAAATTTCATGCATCCAAAGAAGTCCTATACAATTGTGTGCCTTCAACTTTGTGGGAACAGTTCGGAAAAGGGAACAGTCGGGTGTCCCAATAGCTTTGGCCATAGGAACTTCCAAGGAGCAAAGTGGTTCCTCTGTGAAGCAAAAAAATATTCTCTTGCACAACCCATTCCAGATACAAAGCCCTCCGTTGAGGAGAGTTTCCATGGCAGGAAACAAACCCTGACACTGGAGTCTCCCTTCATACACGCTAGATCTTCACCTTGTGATATAATTAGGCTTTATCATGCGACCTTAACACCAGGGACACGTTCTAGAATCTTCTAGCCGATCAGAATCAAGAATCCACCTGAAAAAAAGATAATACGGCACACTTACCGACATCCTGAAGAACGATGAGGAACTCGTCTTCAGGGAGGCCGTAAGCATTTGATGGTTCCTCCAGGACCGTGTAGAGACTCCCATACGGACAGTATTCCATAACCAAGACCTTGTGGCGTGTGTTTGACTGGAGGGAAAGAGACAAAACCATCATCAGATGCTGCCTGATCTGCTTCGTCGGCCATGTTGATTATTTCGAATTAATATTCAGGGAAAAAAAAAAAAAAGAAATCATAAATATTTTGTTTAATTCTTCATCAGGAAAGAGTTGATGATCTCTGCTGCATGACGTGGCTAAATACACTGAAACTTGCTCAGCTGGTTCGATGTGTGAGGCTTATGCCGATGCCCCGGCTTTCATTCGAGGAATACATTTTAACATATGCTTGCTGGCCAAAAGTATTCGGACGACCCGACTCTTCCCTACGCCGTATGCAGTTCCTCTAAATCGGTTCCTGCAACAACTGTGTAGGACATCTCTGGATGCGGTGGCATGAAATTTTCCCTTCACCTCAACTGGGACGCTCCTGTGTGCAAATCCAGCTCCGTGAAGATATCCTTCACATGAGATGGAGTGAAAGAATTTTTTTTTTATTTTTTTAAACAAAAACCAAAAAAAAAAAAAATGTTTTATTTGATTTCATTTTTAGAATCATTTTGTTGCACAATACCTTACACACAGCACAAGGAGGTTGTATGTAATATTTATGTAAATTACATGAAAAAACTCCAAGATGGACTTTTTTTTTGACGTGCAGAATTCGAGAAATCAATCCAGTGCCTGTAGGGGCTCCAGACCATCACGAAAGATCTCCTGCCCTTCATCTCCACAATCATCAATGGGTCATTAACATCTGGCTATGTACCAACTACCTTCAAGCAAGCAAGGGTCATTCCTATCTTGAAGAAACCTGCTCTGGATCCATCAGACATCAACAACTACAGACCGGTATCACTTCTCTCCTTTCTTTCTAAATCTCTGGAACGCACTGTTTTTAACCAACTGTCTGTCCATCTCTCACAGAACAACCTCCATGATCCGAACCAGTCTGGGTTCAAAGCGGCACATTCCACAGAGACGGCCCTTTTGGCTGTTTCTGAGAAACTGCATGCTGCTCGGTCAGCCAAGCTGTCATCTGTACTTATCTTCCTGGACCTTTCAGCAGCATTTGACACAGTCAACCACAAGACACTTTTGTCAACCCTCAAGAGCCTTGGTATCTGCGGAACAGCATGGAATGGTTTGCTTCCTACCTGGAAGGTCGCTCATACCAGGTAACATGGAGGATCCACATCTGCCCCATGCAGACTCACCACTGGTGTCCCACAAGGCTCTGTACTTGGTCCCCTCCTTTTCTCCCTCTATACCCACTCCATTGGTGAAGTCATATCCTCACATGGGTTTTCTTATCACTGCTATGCAGATGACACTCAACTCATCTTTTCTTTCCCTCCATCAGATATCACAGCTTCCACTCGGATCTCAGCATGCTTGTCAGACATATCTTTATGGATGAGTGCTCACCAACTAAAACTCAACCCCAGCAAAACAGAACTGCTGATCATCCCAGGTGATTCATCTCCAGGTCAAGATCTCCAAATAACACTTCATGACTCTCTGCTCTCCCTTCAGCCACTGCTCGTAACCTTGGGGTAACTATGGACAATGAACTGTCTTTTTTCCCCACATGTCGCTAATGTTGCTCGTTCTTGTTGATTTCTTCTCTATAACATCCGAAGGATTCGACAATTTCTGTCCATACAGGCTGCCCAGATGCTTGTTCAGTCTCTTGTCATTTCAAGACTTGACTATTGAAACTCTCTGCTGGCAGGTCTTCCCCTGAACGCTATTCGTCCACAGCAAATGATCCAAAACGCAGCTGCACGACTTGTGTTCAATCAGCCCAAGTTTTCCCACACCACCCCACTGCTGCGCTCCCTTCACTGGCTTCCAGTAGCTGCACGTATCAGATTCAAAACACTGATGCTTGCCTACAAGGCCAAAAATGGACCAGCACCATCTTACCTCAGTGACCTCATCACATCTCGCACTGCACCACGCTGTCTGAGATCCTCCAGCACTGCTCGACTGGTACCGCCTTCTCTCAGAATGAGAGGTAAGTACAATTCAAGGCTCTTCTCTGTTCTGGCACCGAGGTGGTGGAATGAACTTCCCCTAGATGTCCGTACAGCAGAGTCCCTGACTATCTTCAAACGACGACTGAAAAACGACCTCTTCCTGAAATACCTAAATTAGCACTTTCCAAGTTTGTAGAATTCGAGTTATATTTATAATAAGTTTGTAATCTTGCGTACCAGTGTAGATTTATTCATTACTAGAGACTCAAAGCACTTTTGTACGTCGCTCTGGATAAGGGTGTCTGCTAAATGCCACAAATGTAAATGTAGGGGGCGTGGCCTCAGGAGCCCTGTGAGCATGTGATTAAACTAAAATTGCATTAAATCTGGTTTATCCTGCAAAAATGTATTTTTAAAAACTACATTTAACTTCCTCTTATAGGCTCACCTGCCTTTTTTTACAACAGGAAATGGAAACTAAATGTGGAATGTGATGTTCAAAAAGAAGCACATCTCAGGTGTCCACAAACTTTTGGCCCTATTGTGTGTAGGGTGAATCTAGAACATTCATTGTTGATATGCAAAGGTTTCCATAGCAACCGTTTCCAGGATCTCATCAGGTCACGTGTTCTTGGATGTGGATAAAAAAAATCTAATCTAATAAGAGATAATGGTGCATTATAGCCCCTCCCCTAAAGCGTAAAAAACACGCCCCCTGAGATCCGGCCCCACCTCCTCCTCCACAGCGAAGAGCTTGACTATGTTCTTGTGGTTGAGTTTCTTCAGCACCTCGAACTCCCTCATCTGGACGTCCAGAGGCCGCAGGAAGCTGAGGTTGTTGAAGACCTTGACGGCGTAGAGGTCACCTGTTTTCTGAGGGACGACAGAGAGAGGAGATGATGGAGTTGTTGAGGTTCAGCTCCTGGTGCCCTTTTTGTTTTATAGGATTTATACATAAAAAAACCTTGAAAAGAATTTGTTGTAATTGAACCCAAATCTTTACGCCGATTTTCTTTTTTTGTGGGTCTGTGGTGTACATTTAACAATTCACTGTCAGTAAACACAACACACAAACAACACACACTCACAAACAACACACAACAATACAAACTCACAAACAACACACAACAATACAAACACACACAACAACACAAAACAATACACACTCACAAACACACTCAGACAATTCACACTCACACACACAACAATGCACGCTAACACACAACACAAAACATACACACACACAACAATACACTTACACATCACATACAACAATACACTCAAACACCACAGAACATACACACTCACAAACAACACAAAACACACACACATACACACACACACACACACACCTTGTGTCTGCCGCGGTACACGTTAGCCGTGGCCCCCTGACCCAGCAGGTCTGAGATCAGCCACAGGTAGTTGGTCGTACTCTGCATGATGTTCTTCTTCAGAGGAACCTGAAACAGGGGTCCACGCAAACATTAATACAATAATACACACTCACACGCATACACACAGGACACACTCACACACACATAAGACCATACACACACTAATACACACAACCATACACACACACACACACACACACACACACTAATACACACAGCCATACACACACACACACAAATACACACAGCCATACACACACACTAATACACACAGCCATACACACTCACACTAATACACAGCCATATACACACGCACTAATACACACAGCCATACACTAATACACACACAGCCATACGCACTCACACATTAATACACACAGCCATACACACTCACACATTAATACACACACACACAATACACACACACACACACTAATACACACAGTCATACACACTCACGAATACACACACACACACACACACACATAATACACACAGCCATACACACTAATACACACAGCCATACACACAGCCATACACACACACACACACTAATACACACTAATACACACAGCTATACACACTCACACACTAATACACACAGTCATACACACTCACGAATACACACAACCATACACACTAATACACACAGCCATACGCACTCACACATTAATACACACAGCCATACACACTCACACATTAATACACACAGCCATACCCACACACACACACTAATACACACAGCCATATACACACGCACTAATACACACACACATATACACACACACACTAATACACACAGCCATACACACTACACACTAATACACACAGTCACACACACACAGCTATACACACTCACACTAATACACACTAATACACACTAATACACACAGTCATACACTCACACACTAATACACACAGTCATGCACACTCACACACTAATACACACAGTCATACACACACACACACACACACACACACACAATCCTACACACACACACACACACACACACACACACACACACACAGCTATACACACTCACACATTAATACACACTCACACACTAATACACACACACACATTAATACACACACACACTAATACACACAGCTATACACACTCACATTAATACACACTCACACTAATACACACAGCCATACACTAATACACACACACTAATACACATAGCCATATACACACACACACACACACACACACACTAATACACACAGTCATACACACTCACACACTAATACACAGTCATACACACTCACACACTAATACACACAGTCACACACACACAGTCATACACACTCACACACTAATACACACAACCATACACTCACACACTAATACACAGTCATACACACTAATACACACAACCATACACACTCACACACTAATACACAGTCATACACACTAACACACACAACCATACACACTCACACACTAATACACACAACCATACACACAGTCATACACACTCACACACTAACACACACAGTCATACACACACACACTAACACACACAGTCATACACACACACACTAACACACACAGTCATACACACTCACACACTAATACACACAGTCATACACACACACACTAATACACACAGTCATACACACTCACACACTAATACACACAACTAGGGATGTCAATTTCGACAAATTCTCATGATCGATCGTCGTTTAAATTAACGATCAATTAATCGATTAATCGTTAACCTTCATACTGCAAGATGCGTCTACAGTAGTTATCGCATGAATTGTTGTGCAATGACACTAAAAACGCAAGCGTCCTCCCACAATCTCTGAAGATTCCACTCCGCTCGCTCAACCCAGTTCATAATCCAAGCGTTCTAAGTGCATTTTATCTTGTGTGTGCTTTTCACATGCTTTATAATCCATGTGTATTTTGTAAAGATCTACGCACATTTCATCTCGTGTGAGTGTGTGCGTTTGTGTTTTAATGAGCCTATTTTGAATATTCCGGAATATTTCCGGAGTAGAACGGGTGCTTTGAGGACGGATTGGACTGTAGTTGGTGTCGGCGGTCTGCTGCACTGACTCGGGAGTGCAGTTTGCTTCTGATCATCATCACTGTACCCCACAACATTGTATATCTGCTTCAAATGGACATTTGGTGCAACCCAGATGAGGATGGGTTCCCTCTTGAGTCTGGTTCCTCTCAAGGTTTCTTCCTTATGCCATCTTGGGGAGTTTTTCCTTGCCACAGTTGCTCATCAGGGACAAACATACTTACAAAGAACATATTTATGTTTAATCACCACATTATCTGTGTAAAGCTGCTTTGAGACAATGTTCATTGTTAAAAGCGCTATACAAATAAAAATGAATTGAATTGAATTGAATTATTCTATTGAACAACAACGGCAGCTATTTTCACGGAAATAAAGTGAATGAAAATCAAATACACTTTTTCAGTTTTTGCATTTTAGGAATGTTTGCTAAGGATAGATTAATATATTCAATACATTTTAATTAATACAATCAATACAATTAAGAAGAATTTAAAAAATTAGTTTGGAAACATAATTGCTATTTATCAGCATGCATAATTTTAGACAATTATAAAAGAATTTTGGTACAAACAGTAAACAATTAGGCCTACTAGAAAAACTTTATGTCGGAGCTGGAACTGGTTTACGGCGAGCGTCAGCGGAATATTAACGGAGCGCTTGCTCAGGCGGTTAGCGACTGAGTGGAGCGCACTTCTATAGAGCGGAAATCGTAGCGAGCGTGCGTCCATGTCAGCAAGTTTTTGTTACGGTGACGCTTATAGGCAACATGTCATTTGCAATCATTTTGCACAGTCGTTTAGTTATTTCTTCTGCCTTCTGAGTTCCTACCTTTTTCCCGGCTAAAATGGAGGTTATTGTTGGCTGTGTCTATTTAAATCCTTTCCCGGAAACCGCTGGATGCACTTTTTTCAAATGATATATCATGGTGCTCGTTGATGTATTATATTTTAAAACACAGGCACAATGTTTGCAATTAACATTATCACCATTTGAAATAAAATGAGCCCAAAAAAAACTCTTGCGTGCTCGCTTCATTTTCCTTCACAACTGCTGTACTTTACATGTTTTGGCATAAGCCGCGTGCGTCGTCCTCTTTTGGCGGTTGGCAAACCAGCTAGCTGCCTACGTCTCAAACTATGTACGTTAATGGTGATCATGCTTAATCGACCGTCGATAAGGTTTATCGATTAAAATATTTATCGACAATTAATCGATCGTCGATTAATCGTTGACATCCCTACACACAACCATACACACTCACACATTAACACACACAACCATACACACTAATACTAATACACACAACCATACACACTTACACACT